>NW_027176263.1:1187500-1367500 GCF_023349555.1 Cebidichthys violaceus | reverse complement strand
AACTTTCACTTAAAGCCTTGAAGGGTTACAGGCACAGAGGAAAGCTAGAATACAAAGTTAAGCACTCCTGTCCGAGTGGTTTCCTCCCGCAGCACTAAATGCTTCAAAACATTCAACCAAACAAAAAACATTCCCGTTTAAACAATTCAAGGAAGAAAACACTGATGTACTGAAAGTAGCAACTTTTCTTTTCTTTTTTGGAGATACAACTATTTACATGTAACCAAAGACGATGTCCTTGAAACGGGTACAAACTTCTTTTTTTTTTCATCCTTTTCCTGCGATTTTTGTTTTTCCAAATGACAACTCAGAAATATCATATAAAATAAAAATATCAGCTTCAGGGGAAAAAAGTAGTCTATGCATTTTTTTTTTTTTTTTTTTTAAATGTCCATTAACCGCTATGTACAGGAGTATTTACATTCTAAACTTTCATTCAGACCAGAACTTTGCAAAGTAATTAACAGTAAACACGGTTGCGACCGTGCTCACCCGGCCCTACAAACCAGAAGTAATCTGCGTGGACAGGGTATGGCCGTCATTCTAATCAGTGATCGTACATGTGAGCAGCACATTACAGAGGCGTATTGAAGGTTCATGTGCATCATTACAGGTCAAAATGACACCAAAAGAATAAATAAAAAGGGAGCTTATGAACGTTTGCCAATGCAGACACACCATGAGAGTGAAAAGGTGGCTGGACGTACAGAAACTAGAAGCCATGAGGAAATACTCCACATCGGTTTACATGACAATAAAAATGACCGTTTCTATTAAATGCGGAGCGTTTTGCTGAAATTTTGCGCTTTCAAACAGAAACCATAATTCAGCTAAGTCTGTGACACCTGGGATCAATCTTAATAAAACATGTGGAACTTTAGACACAAATGGCATCTCACTAGGTAAAGACTTTGCATTTACAAAAAGGAGAAAACATTAAATTAAATACATTTCTAAAAAAAAAAAATTTACTTCATAATAAATTCAAAAGGAAGCACAACAATCAATTTTTTGAGTAAGTCATCACATTTGTTATATCTGTGAGTTTCAATGCATACTGTACTTACATACTCTTGAATTAATTGGAATTTAAATAAAGCTAAAAGGAAAATGGTGGAAGGAAATGTGAAGTTCACAATAGCATGTAATATCCAGGTGTCAATAAAGGACATCCTATCAAATCCAGCATGTCACGCAGTCCTGATTCCTTTTAAACTTATTCATCATCTGGGTGAAGGGGAAAAGGAAAATCTAAAAACAAACACTGAGGTGACTTGCTAACTCGCAGTTTATAAAATTAACGGAAACAATGAGAAGATAAAAATCAAAGATTAAAAATTCCCTTAAAACATTCAAGCCAACTGCAAACATTTAGTTAAATGGATGTATGCATTCAAAATCATCCCACACGAGTTTAGACACAGAGACGTCATTCTAACAGCCATGAAAGTGATTGTTTTTCATGCTAATCAATGATTTCATCCATGGCTTTGATGCGGATGAGTGTCGATTAAAATGTAATGATCCATTAAATTTGATTCAGAGGTTCACACTGCAGCTAAGTGAGCAGGAACCGAGACTAGGCAGCAGGACAGGAGACTCCACTTCGGTGGCCCGTTACTGTCGGACTGTCCCAAGAAGAGGTCCGAAGAAGAGTCCACCTTCACGTTAAGACATTCCTAGCCTCTGACTGACTCCCAGTAAACCTGAGGACGAATCTCGATCTGACTCTGAATTAATGGGGTGGAACTGCATGTCTGCCAGCTATAGCAGGGCTTTGGTTCAGTCTGTGCTCCAGAGACGAAGTGAGTGATCACTGCGTCGGGTGATCTGGTGAAGTCAAAAGGAATGCGGAGGAGTCTCTGATGACCCCCCCCCCCCCAGGATAGCCTGGCATCCCGTTAATGTGCAGAGTGTGAGCTCCCCGTCCGGCCGTCTGTTAAAGGTTCTCCAGGTAGTCGATGGCCCGCGTGATGGACTTCTGTCCCGTGGTGCCCATCGCACACTGTGTGTCCGGAGACAGAAGGAGAAAAACAAGCGTGTGAGAGCGCCGACGTGTACTACTGTACTTGTGAGGTCTCGCGGCGCTGACAGGGAGGATTTCTTGAGCTTCTGTTCACTTGAAAAGGCGATATTTATGAAACAGATGGCTCCGGTCTTCAGCTCTGACAAGACGAGTCACTTTCAAAGCCGCTACAAAATGCACATCTGGGACCGTGTAACTACTCGGTTAAATATTAATGCTCGGCTTATTTCTAACTCATCTTTCATATCACTACTTGTGCTGCTTTGGATACACAAGAATCATATTCAAATGACAACAATGTATTGGTCACATTTTGTTTGGTAATGGCACATTACTGCCACAAAAAGTCTTTTTAAAAGTGCCACTGGAGGCTGTATTTCAGACCAGCTGGGAAGCTACTGAGATCCATTTAAATGGGAGACAATCACAGAGGCTTTTTCTATATTGTTTTTTTACATTCATTTCACACATTATGCATTCCTCAATCTCTGCGTTAATGAAATAAAAGCTTTGGTTTTCATCTACATTATGGTGTTTTCTCAGAAAGTCGCAGAATGAAGGTGCAGAGAATAAAAGAGCAAATACTGCAGTTATATTTGAATCTAAAAGGAAATGTGGAATTATCGGCCCGCAAACATGCGCTTCTCCCTCGATGAGCACAATTTAAAGGCCTTCTGTGAATTCAATACATTTTCTCTGGAGCTAGAATCGCATCAGCATATTTAGGTGTTTACAAAACAAACCTCTGATGTCAGCGTGAAAATGATCACTTATCTTTAGGAAGGAAACCGATTCAATTTGTTACTACGCCATCATTTCATTCTAATGTTTAAGTCTTGACGACGTCATCATGCAACGCTGGTGAAAGAAGGCCATGTCTCGACAGCCATACTCACAGTGAGGTTCATGAAACTCAGGAACTTCTTCAGCATTTCTGTCATGATGGAGAAATCCCCTTTAGGTAGATTCTCTCTCACAGTAGTCACATTTTTCTGAGGGGGACAGAAAGGTGGGTGAGCAACGGCACATCTTCGAGTCGGAAAATAACCCTTAAATATTGTGCGTGCGGTTCTGATATTCTCACCTGGCTTCCCTGGCACAGGCAGCCGAGCAGCAGAGCGGTGTAAGAGGCAACGATGCTGTCCTCCATATGCTTGCCTGCGTGCTGCAGAGCTACAGCAAACACCAGGGAGAAAGAACAATGTTCATTTACAGATACTTTCCTCTGCTTTGTAGCAGGACACTTAATGGGGAAACTTTCCTCTCAGTATTGGGTTAGGGTGACATTTTAAACATGCATGCTTCAGCTGCAGCACTGATGCCCCTGAAAGCTGTTCATCACTACGCAAGATTTGTTACTGGAGATAATTACAATACTCATCATTGTGAGCTATGGTTCTCTCTCTCTCTCTCTCTCTCTCGCTCTCTCTCTCTCTCTCTCTCTCTCTCCCTCCCTCTCCCCTCTCCCCTCTCTCCCCTCTCCTCTCCTCTCCTCCCCCCCCCGCTGGGTTTTATATATCTATAAAAGGCCCTTACTGTTCGTTTTTACCCCTTATATTGCCTCTTTGTTTTCTTGTGGGTTCTTGTCAAACACTCAAATGATTGAATTACGCTGCAGGTGCTGGGATTGGCTTTTTTCTGAGCTTGCAAAATCTCATTGTGCACTCACAGCATGGAATAACATGCAGAACAATTCACAGCTCACATCACTTTAATCCTGAGGGTGATTACAATCTATTATTTAATCCTATTTGAGTTTGTTTAGTTTCCATTTTAGTTGATTAATCTGCCTTAAATTATAACTGTTTTATTTATAACCAAGTTTCATTTTCGTTTTTTTCTTGGTGCCTACTGTTTGTTGTTTTTCTACCTAAAGTTTGAACGAATACGTGGTTTACTGCTCGCTTATTGGTGACCATATTCAACGGAACAGCAAAAATCTGAACAGGTTTGCAGTTTGTGAATCAACCATACAAACAACACTGATGTTTCTGCTGTTAAGAAACAATTCAGGTGTTGCAATTGAAGTGACGCCACTGCGTCTGTGCAATTTTCTATACAGCATCACGTACATGACTTACAATTCAGTATCTATACACCATAGGCTCAGCTACGGGAGCAATTTTGGGGTTAAGTGTCTTGAGACTAGCAGAGCAGGGGATCGAACCGACGACCTCTGACTGAAAGGCGGCCCTGCTCTCCACTTAGCCACGGTCACCCTGTGGCAACAGCTGCTCAATAGCAGAGAAATAACATGGCTGCTGGTGCTGTGAATAATGTTTTTTTTCTCTGTCTTTACAGTATCAGACAATGGTAGAAGAATGCCAGTTGAGAAAGTGGAACTGTAATGTTGGGTAAAGAGAACTTCAGTCCAACATCAATAGATTAATCGCTTCAGCCCGAGTAAGTATTTACTGTTTAAAGCCTTTGTAATGCAGTGCGGATCTGTGGAAGAGAAAGAAAGCCAATTGCACCAATCTTAATTAGTTAAGAGGGAAAAATACACGTAATGAAGTAGTGTCCACATCGTGGTCATCACTGCAACATTAAACACATTTATCTGGATTATGAGTTGAGCTAGAGCTAAAAACAGCTCCTCTTTCATGCACACTGACACAAACGTCTACCTTTATTTAGATCCAACTCTTCATCCTCCTCTTCTTTCTTCTCCTCCTCTTTCTTCTCGGTTTGGTTGTCATTGGGTTCGGCCGCCACCCACTGGATCTCTCCCGACGTCTCCTGCCACTCTCCGCTCTGGTCCAGTGCCGGTTTGGGTGCCTCGCTGATGAGGTCGTCAGTTTTCGCCTCAGCCAGGATGGCGGCGCGCTCCCTCTCCAGGAAGAGCTACAGTTTGGAGAGAAATAAACAGATGTGAACTCCAAACTTTTTAATTGGAGCCAAGTAACAACAGCAGATTTTTTAATAATTTAAAGGGAATAAAAAGGATAGCAGTTACTCATGATAGCCAAGGTGTTTCTTCATGGCGAGGTCAGAAAGCAACTTGGTATGCCAAAAACTCCCATGACAGTTTAAAGTAATTTTAAAGTTAATCATTACTTTACTCTCAAAAGGTTCCTCTCAGGCTTTCAGAAAACTTTGCGCTAATAAGCCAGTTAGGCAAGGAGTTCGGTAAAGGAATCAATTATAAAGCAGAATATTAATAAAATAACGTTTTTATCTTGAAATTGAAATCCACAAATTGGTGCGCATCGATTTACACTCGTTCATTATTTAGTGTTCAGATTGTCAAATGTAGGAAACTTAAGCCTTTACTATTTTTTTCTCATGACTGCTCATCACTAACCGGTTCTGCTCACATCCTTACTTTAAAGGAAATCATGACCAAAAAAAAAATGACTAAAGCCAAGACGACAGAAACCATCACAATGTGTGCTAAAATATGTATTAATGAGTCCTGGCACAATTCCTACCTGCACCAGAGCAGCCAGAGCACCGGAGGGCTTGGGCCTGACAGCCGCTTCTCCCTGAGCCTCAGCTGTGCTCGGCGGTGCTGCTGCTGTGTCGGACTGTGTTGGGTCAGCAGGCTGCATCAGGCTGTCTTCCAGACAGGTGTCATCGACTATGTACTCCATGTCCACCAGACAGTGGCGGTTTCTGGAGCTGTACTCCACAAGGTT
The DNA here is from genome assembly GCF_023349555.1 of Cebidichthys violaceus. Taxonomy (NCBI): domain Eukaryota; kingdom Metazoa; phylum Chordata; class Actinopteri; order Perciformes; family Stichaeidae; genus Cebidichthys; species Cebidichthys violaceus. The sequence goes on along the minus strand of NW_027176263.1, from coordinate 1,361,836 downwards.
GATCAGTAGACCCAGACCCTGGCGTACACAACAAAATGCACAAATGAGACACACGTTCACACGGGGACAGACCTACACAGAGCAAACACGGGTTGGAGGAAATGTCTTCTTAACAATTATGTGGCGTTTAAGACATCTTACCAGTACTCGCACGTCAAAGCGCTGCTCCTGGGGGATGTAGCGTGGAACTCGGAGGACGCAATTTAGAGCCGTTACGGTTAGCTGTTCCTGCTCACCTGTCTTAGTGCTCCCCCACTCTGCAGAGAAAAACAACACTAATAAACTCTGCTCATACTAGTCAATACCCTGCTAAGTACCCGAAGCCAGAGTGATACTATCATAGTCTATTTGAGCACATTAACAAGAATATAGTTCAAAACATTAAGACATAATACTGAGTCATGTCCAGCTCCTAACATCCAGAAATGCCAGAGAAAAGCAAAAGGTATAACGTGGTGGATGAGAGTACCATTGTCGTGGGTAAGGTTGAGCAGCACTCCTATGATGGCCCTCATGCAGTCCTCCACAGCCTTGCCCACGTTGCTGAAGCTGCAGTGGGGCAGCGCCGCCCCCGACAATGACAGAGAGCTGTTGTTCAACGCCCTGCTGTAGCGCTGAATCATATCCTCGCAGTACCGCAAAGCTCTGGTGAACGCAAGAAAAACACACTGATGAGAGAAACTGAAGAACAAAGAGACATGGCGGAGATTATGTACATTTTAAAGAAAACAAGCGAAAGGATGAAGGACTGTGGAGGAAGAGATTAAGATTAAAAAAAAAACACAGATTCCCTTTATATGACAAAACCCTGAATGCCATTTTGTGTTTAACAATACAGAAAAATAAATCCAAGCTTTATCTGGTCCATTTAATGTCGACTAGTTACGTTACTGTGTATTATCTCATTGACAGATACTTAAGTAGAAAGACCTCTAACACCCCTGAGGACTCCGTTTAATATGACGGGTACAATAGTGTTACAAAAAGTAGAGAGGTAAACTGAATGAACTGTTGTTCTACCAGACAGTGCCTCAGTATGTGTCCATGTCCAGTCAATAATAGCTCCAAGCTGTGCTCACCTGGCGGAGGACGCGATGAGTTGTGAGTCTTTGTAGGCAATCAAGTAACCCTGGTTCTCCGGGTTCTGCACTGTCACCTGTTGGCAGAGGATGAAAGAGAAATAAAATCAATAGAGGGGAAAGAACACCGAACGGCTCAAAAATGAATCAAGAAACAGAAAAATGAGGAGACACTTTCGCTTTGATCAGTGAGATAGTTGATAAGAAACGCATATTGAAACACAGCCTTTCATAAAAGTAACCATCCACTTCACAGTACTCAACTACTCTCGAGCTTCACTCCTGTACGACTTTTGGGGAAAGAGGAAACCCGACTCGACGCAGCGGTACTTACACTCTCAAGTACTCTCAGACACCTCTCAGCCCCCCACAAAGACGCCACGAGGTTCTCCTTGTCGTCCTCTTGGCTCAGGTTCTCCACACACTCTTTAACTGTGGAAACACAAAAGACAGATACATCAAAGTCAACAGCTGTGACACTTGATCTTGGAAAGTCAATCTTTGAACATCTAGTATAGAGACTTGCAAAGTGCCACTCTGCATACTATTCATCCTACCTTTGTCTACGATATGGTCCAAGCCGCCCAGGAGTCGCAGCTCTTCTTTGAACCAATCTCCTGCTCTCTTGGAGGTGAGAGAGAGCAACGTTTCCATGGCAAGGTGGCCCGTCTACAACAGAGAAAACATGAGAAATCTGCAATATGACACCTATTGCCCATCTTATCAAACCAGAAATCTGACACACAAACACAATTTTCAGAATTATTTAATAATATTGTCATGGATGCCTACATTACCATTTGACTCTTTAATTGGCATCTCCACCCAAAATATTATCTACCTCCCCTATTCATTTGAGTTGCTGATAAGGAATATTAAGGAGCTAATGTGAACAGGGCCATCACTTTAATATAAGAAGGGCAACAAAAGATTCCTTTATTGGATCTAAAAGCTTCAGTGAAGATCAACAGACTAATTCACATCAACTTTCAATATAACCTTCAGTATAAATATTCCTTTAAATATGACTATATATTCTCCACAAACGGGTGCTTAGTATTTCTTAAAGGAACAAGAGAATAGAAAAGAGCGCGGTGCATTAAAAACAAATTAGACATTTTATGCTCAATTTGACGAATTAGGCTTTTACTAAAACATTTCCAATGAAGCCATTCAAGTGTTTATGAAGTTTTGCTTGTTAAAGAAGGAATCATTGAACCCAGAGAAGGTTGTTACATAATGAACGAAGTACATCCAAATTATTTCATTATTTAACCCACCGTGATGTTTTCCAGGTCGAGGTGCTTGTTGTGCACCGTCTCACACAGCTTCCGGATCTTCTCCTTGACCTTTTCCACCTCCTTAGCGGTGAGCTGATCCTGGTCGGCTGAGCAGTCGTGGTCCATCTCCAGCAGCTTGATCATGAGCTCCAGACAGGCCCTGTCCAGATCCATATTAAGACGATCCCGACTCAGGATGTACATCAGCGCAGCCGTGCACAGAGCAAGGTTCTGATGGAACGATGGAGAAAGACTTTTACAAAGTGGCGTACAGAGGTGAGACATGGTGTTCAGAGGTTTGAACGCCCTGGAGAAGCTGGAATCGCTCTCCACTGTCACGACAGCATTCTCTGAGTTAGAGGAACTCAGCTTGGAGGGTTCCACATAGTTGCGCATGCATGTGTGCAGCCGAGGAGAATTAAGACTAAAAATAATGCACACAGAGAAAATGTTACACTTCCAGGATAAATGAAGCTGTACTGAAGCTCTCGGTGCTTTGACATGAATGTAATAATTAAAAAATGAATTATCACTTTCAAATAACTGCAGGCATGTAGACATTAAACATCCATTTCATTAGCAAATATTGCGGAGGTGTTGAACAAGATACTAAAACAAACATCAACCGCGCCAGAATATATGTAACATTTTTATAAAGCTTCTCATTAACACACTGCTATTGCTACTTATGCCCAATTAAATCCTGATCATTAAACAACAAAGTCTACAGGGCAGAAGATGACAAAGTGAAACTGAAGAAAGAGGCGACAGAAGAGACGTTTACTGACCGGGTGTTGAGGAGAATCACTGATCATTTTGAAGACCTGCGCCACTTTCCCTCTGGCACGCAGGTGCATCCTGAAACCAGGCATGGCACACCGAGTGGCCAGGCTGATTATACTGAGGAAGAGGAACAGGGATTACAGAAATGTTGGGTGAAACATTTATCTTTTGTCTTGTGCTTAAAACTCAAATGAATGAGTCAGAATGGGGCATAGCCCAGTTCCAAAACAAACCATTGTTTTGTTTTCTACGTTTCACCCTCTTCTCGCTGCGTGTGTCAAAAAATAAATACTGCAGCACTAAAGGAGGCTGGACTCCATGCAGCGTTCTCTGTAGTCAAGGTTGTCTCTCCTGAATGGATTTCCTTTTCACAACAGGGTGGCTGTGTGCTTTACCAGACTACAGAAAAACATGAGCTTTATCTCAGCACATTACCCCAAAAGATGGTGAAAATAAAAGTGAGATGCATAGAAAAAGAAAAAAGCAGAGAGGATTGCAAAATATAGGTACACACATTTTTTTGCTTTCATCTTTGAGTACCTTTCAAAGCACTATACAAATGAAATGTATTATTACTATTATTATACTGCCTCTATAGAGTTCAATATATTCCTTAAATAAATACATTTGTTAAATAAAATAAAAAAACATAAAAATATAAGTGCAAAAGTTTGTTATATTGCATGTAAACAAGACATTTAAAAAACTAAACATAAAAACCCTCCGAGTTCTCTTTAAAGATATGTACTTTGTATGACGACCTCCTGCTGCTCTCTCTTAAAATAATTTTTCTGTTTTATTTAATGAAGTATAAAATGTCAAGCAGCTGTTCATGTAATTGCTTTTATAAATAGGCCAGTCTAATACATGAACAAATGTTAGGTGACAGGTGCTTGTGCCACTCAATCAACTTAGTGAGGTATTTGGTAAAAAAAAAAAAGAAAAAAAGGGCGGCACTAAGGGTTTCATTCCACTTACCTAAGGCATCTCGTGTTGAGTGGCTGACTGCTCTTCAGCCCCGTCTCCAGGTACTCAAAATCATCTGTGAACTCCTGATTCTCCCCGAACTCCACGACGTCGTTGAAGTGTTTCACATGCTGCACCACCGTGTACAGCTGGTGAAAGGGGAATGGGGTTAATTACAGCTAATTGGGAAAACAGCGCATCTGCCCAGAATCACAACCCACTCAAACAGGGACGGACACACCACCACTATGAGAGAATTGCTCTCATTGTTAAAAATCCTCTTTATCGGTTCAATTACCACAAATAGCTGACTGTGCTAATGCAACCATCATCAATAAAAGACCAGCATGTGGAGTTGGGGCCAGATCAGCAGTTGACTCTGTGTGTTTACCAGAGTCAACAGTCACGCTGTGTGTGCGCAGCATGAGGAGGGAGGACCCGGGTTTAAGATAACACCAGTGTGTGGTGACAGCTTAGCTGGAGCCATTTTACCTCAGGGGGTCTGTGGCTCACAGCCTGATCTGGAGCCCAGAAGGCCCATCTGTAAATGAGACACGCTGGAGGAGATTTTAAATTAACAGCTACAGTCCTCAGCGCTACCTCCAATCCACAAAGGGGTTCAAACAAACACTGAGCTTGACATGGATCCAATGAATGCTGTCCCTTTACTGTATAACCTGCATCAATGCGTAACAGAAGCTTCGCCGAGTATAAAAAGAAGATTCAAATCATAGGAGCATGCAAACAAATGTAGTGAAAACTAAACACAAATAAGCATTAAGCTGCGTTCCTCAGTAGATGTCTAAAAACATCCGTGTGCTCCGGACTCACCTCCTTGTGCTCCTTCCTGCATTTGAGCGCGGTGACGATGTCCTGGTTGAGTCGCGTGGGGAGGGTCTCTGACTTGATGACTTTGGGCGGCGGTGGAGGGGCTTTGAACAAGCCGTCATCTTTATGAGAGTTGCTGTCCTTGCTGCTGCTCGATAAAACTGCCTGAGGAAGGAGAGAGGCGGAGAAATGGGGCTCAAACCAAAGTAACAAAATCTGTTTAACGACATATCCCCGTGATTTACCGCAGCCGAATAGTCGGTTAAACACACACAAGTCTTTAAGAGGCGTTGTTAACATATGTCAGATGAGGTAGCGCAAAGTTAAAAACTGCTTTTAAATCCTATCTCCTAATGGCCTGTCTCTGAACAAACATGCATTTCCATGGGGGGGAATTCAACATAGAATATACAAATAATCCCAGATTCAACTGTGTGAAAAGAAAGAGACTAATTTGAGCAATTAAACAAAACGGTTGACTACTAAGAGACCAATGAACTATATCCTGTGTGGACAGCAGGGAATGGGAACTTCTGGATACAAATAACACTAGTTGTTAACATAACACACTGTAATATTGTCTGCCTGCTTTGTGTACAAGATGAATGCATACATTTTAAATTAGACCTTTGAGCGCACCTTAATTGTGCTGAAATAAAACGCAATAAAGCAAAACTCAATATCAATAAGCACTCGGGGAGCGCTGTCTTACCGGAGCGGTTTGAGCTCGAGAAAGTGGAGGCACAGGTATCTCTTCAGGCTCCGGTTGGTTCCAGTGGCGAGCGTTGTACACAGCTTTAGCAGGAGACTGGAACCAAGTAAGGATTTAAGAACTGGTTAGTTATCTGAACAGACACAAAGAGTAACACCCGATTTATTCATTTACTGATGGATAACTGCCATCACAACTTCCATAAAACATTCCAGGACAGAGCTCAAGTCATTGTTGTGAATTAGCACAACTGCACACATAAATATTGCATCCTGCAATCATGATAATAGACCGAGACAACAGCAGCCTAAATGTAGAGCACAACAGTCCCAAAGCAGCACAAAACACTTCCTGAAAATGACACGAGTGCGACTCAATTATATATCGCAAAGACAGTGTGCGGGGTTTTGTCGATGATGTGGAAACAGTAAACACATAGAATTAGGAAGACAGACCACAAATAACCCGAAGCCACTGCAAAACATGATCTAGATAAGCAGAGCAAATACGGCCAGACCAAATATGAGCCTGACCAAGAGGTAATATTCAAACTCCTGCATACTGGAAGACCATGTAGGGCGAACGCTACTGAACACACATTCAACCCATTCATATGACACTGCTGTAGTTCTAGCACACATTATAGATGAATAAAAAAAAAAAGAAAGAAGTGTAGCTTCATTCAAGCCCCCTTGCTCAATTTTCCTCTGGCGCTCTCCTCTCTCCCACTATCTCCGTCTATTTTTAGACACGCTGGGCATTATGTTATGTAAATGTCATTTAAATATGAATAACATTAAAGAAAGGCCTGTTTAAAGCCAAGCAGTGTCAGAGCTGAGATCAACTCTGGTCAGGAGGCAGGTTAGATGACAAAATCACTTTTTAGTAAGGCAGAGAAAGACAGATGTTTCTAGCATGCTCACGTACCTTTTTGGGTCCGCTGAAGATCTTTTTGAATCCACTCCCAGTGTCCTTGGATTTGTCACCTGACTTTCCCGAGCGTCCTTTCTGCCCCTCAGCGCCGCCAAGACCGGCGTCATCAGCGAAGTCAAATGTATCTGTCGGATAAACCAGATTGTTGATGGTGAGAGACGAGCATCAGTGTGTGAATGGACTGATATGGTTACGTTTTTATTCAAGCTCTGAAAAAAATGACTGTCTGGCTACAAATATCTTGATCACAATATTACCCAAACTGCACAGAAGTTAATTAAGAGCAACTAGATAACCATGTGTCTATACATTAAGGATCCACTCACCTGTATTGCTGCTGGCCTGGCTGTCCTGAGAGTCACTGGTGTGGGGGCTGTCCACACCGGAGCTCAGAGCAGCTAAGGCTGCAGCCGCCTTCTTAGCCTTCTTCTCTTTGGCCCGGGAGCTCTCCTCATCACTGTCACTCTCGCTCAGGTCGTCAAAGCCAAAGTACTTGATCTTGTAGTTACTCATGCCCCCTTCTGGACCCTCCTCGCCCCCCTGGTCCGCCTTGTCCTCAAAGCCAAAAAACTCTAGCTTGGTCTCAGTCTTGGTCTTCTTGGTCTTTGTCTGGGTGGGTCTGTACCTGGGAAGAAACAGTGAGTGAATGTATGTCTTATTTGTTTGTATCATTGTTATTTATTTGCTGAGACTGGGAGAGAAAGAGGGGGAACGTGGAGCAGGACAAGCAAAACAAAAAGCACCCATTGAAGCTAAATAAATAAAAATAAAACGGAAGTAGAGTCCAAACTTTTGCACAACTCAATGAATAGAAAACAAGCTCAGTGAAGGCAACACAATGTTACTGTTTAGAAACCACTAAAACATGATGCATAATAGAACTATAATAGACCACACATACCACATACACTAATGGCAGTATCGCCAAAGAGCCAACCTCGACAGTCAAAGTGAAAACTATGATCATTAAAGTAAATTCAGTCATGCTGGGTGACGTGACATTGTATGCAATAATACTGATATCAACATTGCCAATATGATCAGCCTGCTATGCTTCATCCAATCTGAAAATAGGTTGAGTACAGATCTCAAACTATCATGAAGCAACAACAAACGTGGGCAGCGAGTTACACTTCCATGTACATGACATGCCTTATGAATAAAAGCCTTGCAGCAGTGTTTATACTACTTGAATAACACTTCCGGTTCAACTTCACTCAGTCACTGCCGAGAATGTATGATAATGAAATACTTTCAAACATAAATATGAAGGCCTATACTGCTCCTCAAGGCCTGAACAAATGATATTTTATAAGATTCAGTACTAATGGTGGATCCAGGGAAGTTGAAGACAGGATGATCAAAGCCATACTGGTATGAGTGTGTGAGTGAGTGTGAGTGTGAGTGTGAGAGAGAGAGAGAGAGAGAGAGAGAGAGAGAGAGAGAGAGAGAGAGAGAGAGAGAGAGAGAGAATAAGTGCACAATGAAGTGCAATAAAAAGTTGATGTTCATTATTTGCAGCTAACTTATTTGATTTTGTGCACAAATCCTTAATGACTCGCATTGCACAAAATGTGTGGAAGCTGATTAAGATCACTAATGTAATTACATATCTAACTGATGCATTTTGTCAAACTGTTAGAAAATGCAGGCGATAATATTACTCCATATCACCCATTCCCACAATTAAGAATGCTAGATTACCATCTTTGATTAAAGGATTTTGAACTCTTAAAGTAATGTTCTTCACAACGCAGGCTGTTAAGTTGCACAGAAATTGAAATGACTTACCTGTTAGATTTGGATGCGAGAGTGTCCGACTTCTTCTTCATCTGGCTTGCTTCTCCAAGATCAGCAGGGGTAGCTGGGGTGACAAGTTCATCAATGCTCCGCTCAATCGAGTCCTGGATGGTGACGTTGCACACTGAGAGACAGGAAGGGTGCAGAACCGTGTAGTCCCGTACCCGCCCGCCTCCCCTGCCTGTGGGCTTGGCTGCAGGTTTAGCATTGGCAGCGGTACTACTTGCGCTAGCAGAAAGGGCACTGTTGGGTTTATCATGGGCACTCGCTGTTTCAGCGGACTTGTTGCTGTTTTCAGCAGGTTCAACGGACGTTTTCTTAGACTGGTTGGGTCGCAGGTATTTCTTGCAGTTTGAGGCCCTTAGGGTGAATGGAGAAGGGGGAATGCTGTCCACCGGTTCTGGAGGAGGCTCCAACACTGCACTTTTATTATCTTCCGACGGCAATTCATCATAAGAAGAAGAGGTCTGGAAGTCTCTGCTACCGCCTGGTGCATCAATGGACAGTTTAAGGGAGGTGACTATGTTAGGAGAGGAGGAGATTGGCCTCTGGGGCGCTGAGAAGTTCTGTACACCAGAAGGGACTGTGTTTGACAAGGAGGCCTTGCATGCAGGTTTTTGGTTATCTGATGTACTTTTGTACCTGGGCTGGTTATTTTTAACAGCACTCTCTTCAGATGTTTGCTTGGCTGTGAATGGAGAAAAAGAATGAAAGATGGTTACATGAAACAGCCGACACTGAGACAAAATTGCTCGCAGACACCATCAAATAAATAAATAGAGATGAATAACAAAGTGTCAGGTATACAAATCACTGGCAAGACAATCACGGGTGTTGTTTGGTATGTTTATGTATTGATGACTTACTTGTGAACTTGGCTGTTGAGTTTGCAGAGCCCTGTGCAGAAGCAACAACAGTGGCTGTCCCACCGCTCTGCACTGTCTTAGTCGATGCCCCTTCATTGACTCCCGCCTGGGACACGCTGTGAGGGGTCTTGGACTCATCATCACTGTCAAACCCAAATGGGTCTTCGTCACTGTCGCTGTCCTCAAGCCTGGGCCTTTTGGAAAGCTCAGAGACTTCCGGTTTTAAAGTAGGCCGTTTGGCCCCCAACTGAGCCTTGTAGGTGGTCTCCCCCCATTTGGTGGTAAGTGTGGGCTTTTTATTGGAGAAGACTTCGTCAAATTTAGAGTTAGCCTCCCCTCCCTTGCGGTTGTATGTTTTACCGAATCTGGATGTCATGTTGGTTGCTTTATGTTACATATTCCCTGTAAACAGAAGGCAGAGATGATTCAACATTTGAAATAATCACTCAAAAGCGTCAAGTAAATGGTGCAAACGTCAGGCAGCGCACAGCTCGACCAGTATACGTCTTACCGGTTAAGTAAAATATAATAATAGGATGTTAAATATCACACTCGGCACGCGGCGTTGAACCACGTTTTAAAACATGCAATCATCCACCATCACACTGGCACGATTGGATTCACTAACTTGGCGTTAGCTTGAAAGTTATGTATAAACTGTCGATTGACAGCACACCAAGTTCGCGTAGCTAAGTTAGCCCGCTAGCTCGAGCAGCATAGCTTGCAAATAACATTACCACTCGTGTGTGTGCAATAGGAGAAGGAGCTCGAGCGACTTGGATGAACTTTAGTAAAACTTTGAGTCGATTACATTAACTAGCGTTAAACTGACAGGACAGTTAGTTTAACTACGTCTGTTACCCCTAGCTCGGCCCGCTCCTGCTTGTAAAGTTACTATAAAGTTAGCCGTTAACGTTAGCTTCACCACTGCTAAGCTATGCTAACGCTAGTCCCCTGTTTACGTTTCACACTTGACTGCATCAAATGTGGGAAATGCTGTGTTTTGAATATGATTAGGTAATTAAAAGCACATATTTTAATGCAGAGATTGAGGTTTAAAAATCGTGGCGAGTACAAAAGAATAGCAGCCCACACTGTTACCTTCCAACTCCGACGACTAGCTTAACGTCCGCTTGTTTTTTAGCCAGCCGGCTAGGCCTGATCTCCACTCGCTCACAGATCAAGCGGGTAAAGTCCGTTTAAACAACACTAGAAACACAAATCCAACCGCAATATGTCCCAAGGGTAATGCTCGTTATCAAAGAAAAGCGACCAAAACGTACTCGTATCTAGTATAGTCTAAATATAGTGGATAATCCGGACTTTTTGCATTGTGTAGTGCTACTGACGGCCATTAAAATATCCCCTCCCTCCTCGCTCTCTGGCAAGACCCGAAAGTAGTGCGCTGCAAGAACGGCGACAGCCAATCAGCGGAGGGGAGGTTCTCCTGTGCTTCGAGACTTCTGTCAGCAAACGTGCTTTTGATTGGTTAACAACTGAAACCATAACAAACGATAGGGGACGCTGGAGGTCCACTTTAGTTGATGATTTCAACTTAAAGAAGTGCCAGAAACGAGCGTTTCTCTCAAGCTCTTTCGTTTTTAAAATACGTAGTGCATTTGAGAGTGGTGGTGTCTCTGTTCACTATGTTGTTACTAACTGGAACAACTTACTGAAACAACTTTGAAAAAGACCTGAATTGGAAAATATATGAAAATTATCCTATGAGGAAATATTGACTAATAGTCATTGTCTTCACTATTGTCATCATAAACGAATTGGATCATTGATTATTGACTATATATTGTAAAAAAAAAAAAAACATATATGCATATGTATGTATATATATGTTGTGTTGGCACAAACAATGAGCAGCATGTATGGGGTTGAATTGGTCTGCCAAGGGGAAAAAAAGATGTTGTTTAGTTATTTTATGCTCATGCCAATTTAACTGCATTATTAAGGGTTTAAGTAAGTAAAACTTACTACTTTTATATAGTCCCTATATGTGGTCACAATACAATATAATAAAGTATATCTTATACAATCAATAGAAAATACAATTATTTACAGTGAAGTTGGATCATTGTGTGTTCACTGCACTACACCTGCAGCATGCTGAAAAACAGAAGACATATAGATCACCAACACTGGCCCTGGTCTGGGGCACAGATGGTGTCCAATGAATGAATAGTGGGTTAGAAACAGCCCGGGTCTGCAGGGCAAAGTGGTCCCAACTGTATCAACACTGAAGCATTACTCAGCCCAGACACATCACAACATCTCCTTCAAAGCATGAAAGTCTTTTAAAGATGCGACATGGGGTCAGCTCTGAAATGGCTGGTCTCAGCTCAGAAACAGGGGGATAGCCTACTCATTTCTCAAGGGAGGCATTTGAAAGGTATTTTTCATTTTATTTAGCCATCTGACCCAAAGTAAATAAAATAACTCTTACTGCAATGGGGTCACAGCTGTTCTCTATATTACTGTAATGCATGATGTCAATGGTTAAGTGACAAATCCATGAACACATTTCTTACTTTTTCATATGAGGAAGAGTCCTGTCTTAGATCACAATTAACTAAATGATCAAATCTTCAGGTTTCATCATCATTATGCAACATTTAGATAAAGAGTATAAAACCACCCTCCATATTCAGTCAGTGTTAAACATACAGATTTTCTTTTTTTTGGCTTCTGAGAGACTGTCACTCCACATCAAGGCTCAGAGGTGGTGAGGTAATACAGCCATAAACAGCCATGCCCCGGGTGACCAATGGTTTTGAGCTAAGGTCTTGGCAGTTTGGCAGTCATTGCTTCTTTCAACAGACAAACTTTACAGCTACGTCCAAACCATTCTGTAATCTCTCTGAATGTGTAGCAGTCTTGGAATAAATGAGTCAGGCATCTGTGCTATTGCCAAGTGAAATAAAAACATACAGCTTCAGTGTTGTGTGTAACATCTGCCTGTATATAAATATATTCGGAGGGGTAAATTAAGAGGAGAGACTGCAACACTGATACAGAACCATCAGATGGCAGCAACACTTCCTGTCACGCTTCTGTCTCAGAGATTTTTTTATTTGTTTGTTTGTTTGTTTTTCAAAATTGCACCTTTGGCCTTTGACCGCGAATTAATACATCTATCAATTGGGGGCCCAGTAAGCGATAGTATTAAACTGAAACAAGTCAACATGTTTTATAATGTCCAGTATAGCCTGAAAATAATGTGTGATTATGATACGTCTGTGGGCTGCGGAACATAATGGGAAAGCATCTGTAATGTAGCTTCCATGTGGTGTATGGGAATGGAAAATGGGGTGTGAAGGACAAACATCCACTGGTTATTAGAGGCATGGTCTTAAATTCAAATGGTAGCCGCACTGCTAAATGGCAAAATATGTTCCTCTGTCTGTAAAGCAGACTTTAAAGCTGTAGAAGTTTGGTTATTTCTTGCTGTAGACAGTGGAGCATAGCAGACTTTTCATTTGAGTAATGGTGGGTTACAGTAGAAAAAACAAAAGCTTCTGCAGTTTTTCCACAGCAGATTTCATTTTCACAGCTTTTAGTGAAAGAGAAAGACCATCTTGTAAACCGTGAAGCTTTTTGTCGTGTGTGCTGGTTTCTGTATAGTTCTCATGAGGTCTACTTATCATCGTCATCCAAAATGTATGTGGTGAACAAAAATCTCTACCAAAACACTAAGTGTATTCATGCGAGCCGCTGCATCGTGGGTCGCATCTCTGTTTGGCTCACACTCCTGTCTCTGAGGTCAGACTGCAGAGCCCCTGGCCCAACAATAACACCAGACCACAATAAGGCCCTGAAGGCTATAAAATCAATTTTGACATAAATCATGATTGGTTTTATGTCCCCTTTGAGAAGTTATTGTAATTAAGTAAGTACAATCCATCTCAAAATGTCCGTGTGTTTGAGTGAAAGAGAGATGGATAGAAAATTAAAAGGCCAGCATGTTTAGTGTCAAAACAAAAAAAAGGTAAACCCTTTATTTTCTTCTCAGTATACATTACATAACCAACAAAAAAAAAACATTCTACAGTACTTTAAAAAATAATTTTAGAAAACAACAATCATACAAATCGAATTTGCCCAGCGAGTCTCTAAATTGCTTGAAACTGCAGTGGAAGGCCTGGCTGAGCTTAAGTCCATGTTCAAAAAGACACGAAACAAGAGAGAGCAGATACAAACAAGATGCCAATAACCAACATTGATCAAAGCATTAAATACTAAAAGTGAAAACAAACAGAGAACAAAGTACAGCACTGAGCATCTGTACAGTCATTCCTTTCAAGGCAAAGCCAGAATATTCCTGGATGTGTGACGCCACTAGCGTTTGGCCACAGGACGAGGGGGTATCAGTAGAAGCCCCTCTCCAATGTAAGGTCCACTGGTGATAAGTCAAACTTAGCTCCAGCTCCTGTGGTGTGATTTGTGGAGGGTCAAGGGTCGATCTCCATTGGAACAACCGTGAGGATAGCGTCCTCGTTTCCACGGCGCACAACTACGCTCAAGGTGCCGTCCCGCTTGACGGCGGCACTGACGTCAGTCGCTGATGAGATCCTCTGGCCGTTGACCGAGATGATGACATCGTGCTCTTTGAGTCCAGCACTGGAGGAAAGAAGAAGATCAAGACTGATCAAGGGCTTCATCGATGGCAAGCATTTTATGTACGAGTAACAGCCGCAAAAATATCCATTTCACATATCTGAGGCCGATTATCTTAGTAGAGTGAGATGATATTCCTGCACCGTTTTAGCCACCAAAGAGGTATATAGGACTGAAAGGTAACACTGGCAGTGATGAGGGCTTCCTCTTGGTTTAAGATGCTGACCATGTCATCACAACATCAGTTTAAGAACAGCTGCTGCATGTCACCCCCATCACTCTCTACCCTCATTGTAGTATCAAATAAATATAAAGATGCCACAAAAATAACAAAAACAACAACGAGAGGCCACTAAAAAAAACATTAAAAACTTCCATTGCTAAAAATAGTCCAAAACAGATGCACTATTCACTCCTTTTTGAGGAACATTTGCTGAAAGATTTAGTGTTTTAGGAATTTGAAACGTGAAATTATTTATGACATTCATTCACGTCATTACATCTTCAGTATAAATCGATGAGCTATCCGTTGAGCGTATTGAGGGACGGACTAACTCATTATTGGTTTTGGTCTTTTCATTTGTAGACAAGAATAAAAACGTACAATATCATCAGCCCGATCCTTCAATGATCAAATATGCTGGTTTTATGACAATGTCTTCCCTCTGCTTGCATAATGTGTTACTACAATTTCCTCTTCAGATTTTAGTAGAAATAAATTAATTTAATGGCCTACAGATACACGTTAGTTACACAATAAATCAAGTTATAATCAAGTTATCGTAATGTATTTATCGTCTTTATTCAGACAAATCTAACTTGTACGTTCAGGTTTGTTTGCAGGCCCGTGAGCACAATCTGAATCAACGTTACATCTGCTGTAAGAATTTTAACGGTGAGAACGCTGATGATGGGAATGGCAGCACAGCGAGGTGAGAGCACTTTGCAGATAAAAACATGTTGGCCAAACGTACACCCGTACTGAAAAACAAACAAACCAGTAAATCTGAAACCACACGCAGACCGGGGGAGCAACGGTGTTGATATCAAAAGAGTATTCTAAATGCGGCTGCTTAATCACAGCCACATGCAAACGCGGACCACCACACCTTCACTTGCCACAGCAACCATAAATAGAAGTGCAGCTCGGTGCTCCACTCATTACACTCAGCTGCTCGAACACCTCCAACGCAGCAAACCCATGGTTCTCTACAGCAGGGTCAAGATTTTTTTAAAGGCCACAAAGCAGCACAAAAACAGAGCGAGATCAAAAGCATGGAAGTGCAGCCTAGAGAATAACACGCATTATAAAAAGGAGCCACAGAAATGCAATTATTCAAAAAGCAGGGTGATTTAGGCAACGAGTAAACTGACGAGGCCCTGAAGGGGACCTCGCGCTGGAGTGGTGCTGGGTGAACAGGCGCAGGAAAACCACAGCGCAGCCAGTAACCTCCCTGCATGAGGTTTGAAGGAAATAGCTGACCTCAGCGTCTTCCGAGCCCCACTCTGCTGGAGTTGTGGTGGTGGCTGATTGGAGTGGGCTGCGATTGTGGGAGGAGGGGGATATTTTAGAGGGCCAGGCACTCCAGGCATGCAGGAGTGAGCCATGATCTACGTCCCATTATGACAGTTGTGTAGGAGGCTTTGTGTGTCTTTGAGTGTGCGTCTATGCACACTTGACAGTCAGAGGAGGGAAATAAAGCAAAGGAAGGAAATTAAATCTGTCTATTTGCAATGCGAGAGGGAACAGGAGCTGCACGGAGAGTGATGACAGCGAATTAAGAGCACACGTGTAACAACAATATCACACAGCTGAGAAACAGTCAAAGGCAAGTTTCATTTGTGCCTCACTGAAAACCAAGTTGTTACAATCAAGTTAATTCGAACTGAGCCCACTCTCATGGAGCCATATGGGCAAAACATCTTCCTTACGTTGCAGCCGGTGTCTTCGCGATGACCTCCATGACGTAAGCTCCAGAGGTGACGTCAGGGAAGTCACGGTGTCGAGTCTTCAGCTCTTTGGCCAGCCTGGAGGTAGTAAACGGGGCAGAGAGTTTAGCAATCAACCGCCATTTTTATAAAGCAAAAAATAAGAAGTGTACGTATATGTTGCAATATCCCATTGTCGAAGCATAATGAAGGCTGTACTGCTGCCATTTTACTGGCGACGTACTGTACATATATAAAGTGTGCAACTTACGCTGGAGTGAGAGTCATCATCCTCACACCAATGTACTTCTTCTTAGCAGCCGCTCTCCCTAGAGATGGACAACAACACAGTACAGATACAATCATTCAACCTCTCGCCTGCAACAGTCTGGGTTCTTAGTTTTATGAGGGCGCTTGTTTTGAACTCCAAAACAATAAAAATCCCCCTGGGTATTTTTTTTCTGCATGTGAGTGATAGACACATTACTTTAGATTGGGCAGTGGATCACAGATTATCTTACACATGTCTTGCAGGACAGTGTTCATCATCTTGTCTTTTTTTAATGTTATTTCATCTTTCAGACAAATCAAATCAAGGCACCAAGCTGGCGGTCACATATAACATACATGCGTGTGCTGTTCCAAAACTCTACGTGAGGTAAGCGATGAAAAGCAATAAAATAAAAGAACAACCTGACATGTGCTGGCATTTTCTTCTTAGTAATTTATTTGCAACGTCAAAATATTGTTGGGTAATGATGGGCAAGGATTCAGAATGCTAGAAATGTAGGTAATATATCTCAAGAGAGCAGAGAGATGAAAAATATCAACCAAAGAAATGGCATGCAGAATTATATGCTCCTTCACTGTACACATGAGATCTTGGTTCAACTCTTGTGGCCAATTCTAAGAATTGTCCTCCTACAGTTTGTCTTGGAGATTGAATAGAAGTAACAAAATGAAAACACAATGAGTTTTGTCAGTGATAGCTCATACCTCGGGACAGCCTGTCATAGGACTCTGCCAGGAACTCTCGGATTTTGTCTGAGGGTATGGCAAAGGAGATGCCGGCCGTCACTTTCAACGTGTTGATCCCAATCACCTCGCCGTCCTAAAACAGCAAAGCCCAGTTTAGTCGTTGGTGACAAAAACATTATTGTATGGATTTGAACATTTCATGGGAATGTAAAGATGGCTTACCAGATTTAACAGAGGCCCTCCTGAGTTGCCGTACTGTGAATCAAAAAGATGCTTTAATCACTTAATATTTGTGTTTGTTAGAAAAATAAAGCGTAGCCAGCCATGCATCTTCATTTGCGTACATTTATGATGGCATCTGTCTGGATGTACTCCATGTCGGAGTTGCGGAGGCCTAGCTCTCTGCCGCCTCGCTGAGTGGTGCTGACGATTCCCGTAGTGACGGTGTTCTGGAGGGAAAACGGGCTGCCGATAGCGACCACAAACTCCCCCGGTCTCAGGTCCGATGATCGGCCCAGCAACAGTACAGGGAGCTTTGTCTGCGAGTGAGAAAACACAGAGGTGTTCAGCACTGGTCTGATGAATAAATCTGTTTTATAGTATTAATGTGTTTTGGTGACTAATATACCGACATCACAAAAGACAATGTAATGCAACATATTTTCAACATATTACGGCTCTAAAAGAAAATCTCACACTCGGTGTTGCTTCAAGTGCAATTGCTCTACTGAGTTTTCAGGACTTTTCACAATCATTTGTTTTATGAGTGGACAGCAGTAAAATAATTACAACAAAACCACAAACAATCTTCTAAACACAACCCACTCAATGCTGCATTGAAATGCTCCCAAGAAAAAACAATTAATTATTTTCCACCGCAGTAAGAAGTGACATTTAGCCCAAACAACGCAACTCAAAATGCTAATAATCAAGATCAAAAGCTTCTTTGTTTAACCGAGAGTGTAGCCCAGCTGTTAAATCATTCCTAAAGGCGAGTGTGTGCCAACAGGCCACAGATGCTGGAAAATTGACTGATATACGGTAAATAATGAGAACCTTAAGCTCCGGTTGGCCCTGCTACACTGGGCAGTGGAAACTGTCTGTGGAGGCTACGGAGAGCTGGCCTCCACAGACAGACAAGATGTATCTATTCATCCGCAGTCACAGTTTCCTCCTCTGAATGAAATCATCTCTGCAGGGCGGCCTGCAGTCAAAGCCCACGCACCACCACATAACGTTGAGTGCATGCAGGGACCCGACGCCCTGTCGGCAGGCGAGCACTATCTTAGACTAAAGGACCTGTCCCGAGTGCTCCTCCTATGTATCCATTTTGTTTACTCAGGGTTATAAATAGGAGCCGGAGGAGGCTGTAAGGTAACTGAGACAGCAGCACAAGTTGGCCCACACACAAACAAAAGAATCAAAGTGAAATATGCACACACCCAGTCGAACACGCTTAATCACAAATCATATTCTCAGTCATAAAACATGACTCCTTGCAGCCAATGCATGCATACATTTTCCTCTCTGTTTATGGATGTCTGCAGGTAAAGAAAAAATAAACTGACAGCAGACATATGATTCATAAACTAGAAATAGGATTGTGGGAAAACATTTAAGACACACTTTTGATTCAGTCGCCGGCATTTTAGACATTGCTGTAAACAATCTCGACCCTTAAGGTGAAGTTATTATTAGGAGATGACAAAGATAGTGACAGCCAGTAACTGAGGAAGAGGACCTTTCAACCCTACTTTCCACCTTACCCCACACACACAGATACACAAATACAAAAAACACTCATGCCTGAGGCCGTGTTCGTGAATCCTGTGGGTTTGCTTGAACATTGTAGGGATGTTAAAAGTGAACACGGCACACACACACAGGCTGCAGAAGTATGTACATGAGCATGCATTTGGCATGTGCAAACACACACACACACACACACACACACACACACACACACACACACACACACACACACACTCAAACAAACAGGCACCTGACACAGGAGTAGCAGTCTGTATAATCCCCCCCCATCACACTCCCATGTGAGATAAGAGTATAACCAGATGGAGAGAGGAAGCAAGAGAAACACACACAGCTGAGAGAGAGAGGACGTCAGGTGGATGTTAGTCCCTGCCAAGACATTCATTCAGGACTCTGCCGGTCACCATGATTATGATAACAGTGAGTGATACTGGCGGTGTCATAGCGACTGTTGCTATCAGGCGAAAACCTTGTCTCTTCAAAATGTTAACTCTGAGCAACGGCTTTGTTCTCAGCTTGACTGCAGTTAATCCTAATGTCTTCTGAAAGAGTTTAATGAACGTGAGTAATATAGAGTTCACACACACACACAAAATCACAATGCATTTAAAAAGAAATCATGTAAAAAGAGTGCGAATTGCATCAGTACGCTGACAGCCAAACAGCGCCGAGGTGAGAGGGCAGAACAAACGCTGAACATGCAGACTGCCCAACTTTTCGAAAGACCCCTAGCTTACGTATCACTTACTAATCGTGACTAGTCAGCAATCTGGAATGAGTAGTGGAAAATCATCTCACCATGCGAGTCTGCCTCTCCTGACCACCCAAGTGACTCACCCTACTATTTTAGATGAAGGTTACGACAGCACTCGTACTTCACCCAAAGACGCTATAGCCACACTTAAAGGAAGGAGGCAAGGTGAAGGAGGGGAACAACAAACACCACAAACCACTGGAAGGACAGTCTGAGAATGTGAGACGAATGAGTCAAATGCAGTTTACTTTGATTTGATTATGTGATGCATTCAGCGCGCGTTGGCCAAGACCAGTTTATTACCAAAGAAATATTTTTGGTCTAAGACCCAGAAGAACAGCAGTTTGATAGTAAAAAAAAAATAAAAACAAAACATACGTGCTTCAGAGTTTTTGAAAAAAGTCTACAAGGAAAAGGAACTGTCACAAAGGAAACGATTTTTTTTCCCAAGTTCTTGAGTGTTTAGATAAGAGAAAAAAGTGGAGCATCAGATTAAAGGTGGGAGGACTAAACAACTTTGACCAAAGAAGTAGTTGAAAGCGGTTTCTGTTGTTTTCCGTCTTCTATCGCTAAACTGAGATTTTGATTCAGCCTCCTGCACACAGACAGATTCTTGGGACGACGTGGCGAAGGGACAGTCAGACAGATAAGCTGGCAGACAAGCAAACAGCCCGCTTTGAAAATAGCAGCAGAGTTGCCGTAGAGATGTGTCATTGTGTAATGTTACAGCCTTGCTCGTTTGGAGGCTCATTTAAAAGCCATTACACTAACTACCGCTTTATGACCCGAGGAACCAGGTGCATACCATCCCAGTGAAGCCTAGATGGACTGTGTCTTAATAGTCTCTGAGACACATGTGTATGTATGTATATACGCACACACACACACACACACACACACACACACATATATATATATGAGCACACAGAAAGAGGGAGTAGGTTGCCAGGGCATGAACCCTCACAAAGTCAAGTCTATAAATTAAAACCCACACACCTGGCACTGCTTGGATATACAGCTAGTTAAAAAAAACACACACATTCAGACTAGGAAGCTGCTTTGGGTCAGAGCATATGGAAGCTAAACTGCAGTCACTTCACGCTTTCCTGTTCTTTTCATACAGGTGACTTCAAAGCAGGGAACACACTTTTATAAGTTCCACCTTGCAATGTTCATAAATACACAAAGGTTCAGGGTTTTACGTGTGCCCTTGAGGGTTGTGCTAATGCAGATAAAAAATGGGGCAGGATTCAGCACGCTCACTGTACATAACATCAAGTCAGAGGAATGGAAGATCAGGCTGAGGGGACAGCACGTGTGTGTGTGTGTGTGTGTGTGTGTGTGTGTGTGTGTGTGTGTGTGTGTGTGTGTGTGTGTGTGTGTGTGTGTGTGTGTGTGTTTGTCTGCTTGTATGGCGTGTACGTGACTCATTTATGTGTGCATGAATGCCTGTCTTGTGTTTGGTAGACAAACAAAATATGTAGGTGAATCTAACCATTAATTTTACACACAAAGCAATAGTCAACACATTGAAGTGGGTCTTCGCTCCACTGAGCATTTCCTCACACTGTCAGTAACATCAACATGTTCAAATCACACTGGCTAAGCCATATCCTTGCTGACACTAGTACGGAAACCACTATGGTTTCCATATGTTGTTGGGAAGGTTTTCGGTCGGTCTATAAGAGCAAACATATGTCAGTGAGTTCCTTGTGTATGTTCCACTCTGTGCAGCTTTGCACGAGAGCTCAGAGGACTTCAGGGCGTCTCGGCTCTGGCCAGACACCACAAAAACTTTGAACTGCACAAATCACAATGATGAGAGGAGATGAGGTCTTCATTTGCTTCAGGATAACTGCCTGAAATATGTAAACCACAACTCTCAAGTATAAAGTCATACTTTTATTTATATAGTATAGAAAAGTTTCTTTGTGCTCTGGGATGACTGGCGACCTTTTCAGCATTTACACCGGTGTGTGCTGGTCAGGGCAGGTTCTTCCCTGAATGGAAGAAGAGGTTTTAGAAAATGGATGGACATTTAACTGTTAACACAGACAAGAGTGAAAACTATGGCAGTAATTCTAATTCCTATAGCTTTTATATGTCTAAAGCAGCTATATTGTAGTCTAGACTCTTCTTTATATGGCTGGGGGAAAACACTGGAATCTGCTCAAGCAAGTCAGTGGGTCCCTGGATCCCAGTCTGAAAAGCAGAGGGTTATAGCCCTGCCTGTATGTGTTGCACTCTCCTCAAGCCAACTCCCAAACTGTGGAGTAAGACACTTGCAATAAATTAGTTAGTAGATAATAAAAGTCACTGGCTAAATTACAAGAAAACCTATTTTCTCATTTACCTCTATAGTGCAGAAAGTTTTCTCTTTCCAGGTTTTGAGATATCTGCCTTTGATGATACAATAAAGGTGAATGGCGGCCAAAACGTTTAAAAAAATCAAAAGCAACATGTCTTTTTATCTCTGGATAAGCAGGAGAACACTGACAATAGTTAAGGGACAATTTCTTCAGCAGTACCATTGAAAACCATTCACTGTGAGAGTGAGTGCAGAGTAAAGTTGTTTGAAATGTCGCTGCTAAATCTTCTTAAATGCTAATGCTGTGAGGACCACAAACACAACTCATTGGATTTCAGAGGAGGATCACAAAACCTGGCCAAACAAAACAAAAACTATCTGCATTGTTATGTGCCAGTAAGAGGAAGTTTCCAATTTCTTCCTAATTTGGGTGAACCAACCCTTAAAGGCAGGGTCAGAGGATACAAACTATGCCCCTAATCCCTTTTTAAATAGGTGTTGTGAACAGACCAGAATAAACCATCGCCTTGTATCTATTTAGAACAAAAATACAATTTTACATCGTGAATGTCTCAAATGTACTGTTCATTATCAACCATGTGACCATAGCTGAGGTTGATTTGAAATGCTTCATACGCACACATAAAGTGATGTCATTCAATGGTAACCCGAAAAAGTTTTAGGCTGCTGGGGTTGGAAGACAATTATGCAGCCAAAAAGAGAAAGTGTATCTAGACCCAGCGAGGAAAAAAGGGTGTGTGTGTGTGTGTGTGTGTGTGTGTGTGTGTGTGTGTGTGTGTGTGTGTGTGTGTGTGTGTGTGTGTGTGTGTGTGTGTGTGTGTGTGTTTCCCTTGGCTCTGTTCCCACCCGACTGCATCCTTAAGCATGGGAACCATTTTGGTCACAGGGACAAGAGATGAAGGAGAGAGGTTGGGTCAGGAGGAGAGGAGGATGTTGATTCATTTCCCCTCTGCGTGTCTCTGAAGGACGCCATGCAGTGTCTTTCCACTGGCAATGGAGCGTGTCCTCCTCGTCCCTGCAGTGAGCCGCCTTAAACCCATCCATGTGCACACACACTCAAACAGATTTGAATAATTGATTGCAAGCTTACATTTGTCTGTCAGTACTGTTAATTTAGGGAAATGTACACATCTCTTACTTCCTGGGTAATCATTTACCCAATGTTGCCGATGAACAGATACATGCGGGACCACATGGCTACAGAGAGACACATTCCTTCTCTTTTCCTCTACATACATATTCCAATAATAGCCGAGTCCAAACCAGCACCAGGCAAAAGTCCCATAGAGAGACTCTTAATAGCGATGGGTGCACAGAGACAGACCGTGCTATTGTTTCAGAGGACCATAAGAAAAACATGAAAACACTTTTCCCTGCCACACTGCAACGTGTCATAAAAAATATTTTAGCATGGGGGCTAAGTTAATGGCTAATTCATTTATAGTTACATTCAACAGTTTTAGTGGTAATTACTTCTTTTTGAGGCAAGTTGTCATTACACCGCCTCTGGTGTCTAAAATAGGAATAGGGAGCTAGTATGGCATATATATGCAGATCAAAATAATATATTATTATTATTAAGTTTGGGGTTTTATCTAAAAGTCCAAAAGCTTGACAGGCCTGCTGTGTCTATGAACCATAGGTTTTGAGCTCCAGTCAGAACAAAGCCAAGGATCAATGCATTCACTGGATTCAGCAAGGTTAATGACGGCACAGGCCATGCAGTAAAATTATCTGGAATGATATGGAAAATTCCCTGCACGCTACATTTGAGTGTTTTGAAGTCCTTCCAAGTCCGTCTGGGTCAATATATGTCAATATGATAAAATAAATGCCCCTCCAAGCCAGCGAGCTTTCAAGTCAGAGTGAAAGCAGGTAAATCTGAATGCGTCCAAGTCATTGTAAACACTTCCAAGTGAATGTGGCAGTGTCCAAGCTCTGAGTGAAAGAATGAGGTTAATGAGAGGCCTTTAAAAAGCTGAAGCACAATGAGTTCTATCATTATTGTGCCGTTGCCACATCACACAATGCACTCATTAGCCTATTAGCTCACAGAGTCCTCCAGACATGTGGATCCATTTTCCAGGCCTTGACCACAGCGCTCGGTCTTTCTCTGTCCCTCTTGCTCCCCCCCCCCCCCCCCCCCCCCCCGCCATTCTTTCTACACAGGAACAAGTGAGTACAACACTTCCCCCCTTCCCTTCCCCTCTGAAGTTCCATCTGCTGCAGACGGACTAATGTATTCCCCAGAGCTGAGGGGTAGACCACAGCCCAGAGAATGGACTGGGTCTGGCGACCAATAAACTCCAATTTCACATTGAAAAGGGGAGCGAAAGAAGACCGAAGCGAGTCTTTACGCTCAGGGAAAACCTAACTCTATACTTTCTCACTCATGAACTGGTGCAATTGTTTATTGATTATCTGTGGCTGCTTCTGGAGTGCTGACGTTGACAGCATTCCGCTTTTTAATCTAACAGAGAGGACGCTATGAGGAAAAGAGTAAGGAGCAGAGAGTGAAGGCAGATGAAGAATGAGTGAGAGGGGGATGGATAATTAAAGATATATTTTCAGCCCCCGTCAATTTTTTAACTCACATATGGTCATTTTGCTATAATACTGTCCAATTTATGCTTGAGGACACAGAGACTTATCTAAAAAGCAAAATAACTGATCTGTAAAGCTTCTTAAACTAAAGATACATGTGTGGGCTCATTTAATGTTTGTTTAGCATCATATTGTTGTAATGCTTTTAACTCTACAACTTCCTTTTCTTTTTCATTCTCTATGGATCCAGAGTGCCGTAAGAATTTAGGGATATCTTTCTAGTTGTTACCTCAGGTCAGCTATCAGAGATGTAGAACTGAGACTTGACACTTGGCCGGCCCGGCTATGTCAACAATCACAGAGACGCTGTGGTAGCAACACACACAGAGGAAGAGCGACTTCATTTTCTGCTCAGGTAGACATTACTCCACTATATCTTTACATAGCAAATAGTTGTTTGTTGCTAAATTCATGCATGCTGCATCATTATAACGGTCAGTAGTCAGAGACTTGAAGACAACTGACTTGCAATTTGCTTATGAAGACTTGACTTGGACTTGCCCGCAAGGACCCCAGATTTGATTTGAGACTTGGTTTGACAGCACTCCACTATCTAAACGTTCAGTGATCTTTCCTTGTATAAAGGAAGAATATTTCAAAGCTGGAATTTGCAGTTATTACTCTTGGGTACTGGAATTAAATACCCTGTAGCTATACATTTGGATGACTATACTTTCCCTTTTAAATGTATTCCAAATGACAAGTCTCCTCGCCCTCCCACCCTCTCATTAGATCTTACTCATCCTCTAATTTCGCCCTGTATTAGTTACACAGACACACACCTACACACACACACACACACACACACACACACACACACACACACACACACACACACACACACACATACACCAACTTTCCCTCATTAGCAGAAATGCCAGTTCCATCTAAATCATGTGGCCTTTCCAAAGAGACCACATGTCTTCTGGGGCTTCATCACTGACTCATGGCCTGGATGACCTGCTCCGACTTCACACAATGACTTACAGTCTTCATCACAACAAGTACACGCATGATGGTGAATGCGTTTTCTACCAGTGTGACACCCTGAATACATCTGGCTGTCATTTGATTACAATTAACCTGCTTCATTGCAATCACCTGTTGTTCATCAAGCAGTTACGTCATGATGTCATGCAGAGGACTTCTGCAATGATGAAGCATGCATTATTGTATTTTTTAATGCTTCCACAACATGAAGTAACAGCCATTCCTGAATCTGCAGCCATCTGCAAAGGCTGCACACACTGAACACGTGATGCAAACAAATCCCCCAAATGATGATCAGCTTGTCATCAACAGACGGAACAGCTTTCATTAGAGGATGAACAAAAACAAAGCGTCTTTCACTGCTCTTTTCCGCACTCTTGCTCACCCATTGTCGGCTGAACAAAAACCTGAATGTTTCAACCTCTTTTCAGACTTTGAAATTTTTGTAATGCACCTTGTGTTGCTGTCATGAGCATCCAATCAGCTGTGTCACCCAGCCATGAGAGTAAGCTCCATAATGCACTCAGCTCTGCTATGACTCCCAGTCAATAGGCCCTGGATCTCTGCCATGCTAACGTGGATCCCTCTGGTCCAGTAGACGGAGAAATAAACACAGACAGGGACGTGGAGAGAAAGAGACAAAATGCAGCAGACATATGTCCTGTGCAGCAAAGGGTCGAAAGATTATCAATACTGGTCACAGGTTTGTGATAGTGAGTTTTGTAATATCTGTCAGTGGTTCTTGCAGCCTGTAGTGCCTGAACAGCAACAGGATCTGGACTGACTGCCAGCCAGCTGTCTTTTAAATACCCATTTGGCTGCACCTGCATTCTCACTTTACTTCACTTGCACTCTGAATAATCTCCTTGATTTTGAACACCATCATGCCAGACTTCAGTCCTCCAGCCTTCAAATGTCCCAACAGTTTAATTGCCAAACAGTGAGTTTAATGCTTTGATAGTTAGTGAAGGAAATGCATCCTCCAGTAAGACTGCTTCACTGGCCTTCATTAATCTAATCACATCTCAATGAGACACTCTCTTGCTCAGACTTTGATGAGAGGATCAATACCACCAAAACGAAAGTGAGCAGAAAATGTGTTCAAGCATTTGGTTTCATCAGCATTTCACTTCCCAGATGTCTCTTTAACTATCGCTGTACTAGTTCTGGCGTTTTGCTGGCCTTCTGACTGACCGGTACGTCGATCTTGATGAGGGCGATGTCCGATTTCTCGTCCACGTCTTTGATTTTGGCATCGTAGGAGCCGCCGCTCTTCAGCTCCACTTTCACTCGGTGCTTATTGGCCACGACGTGGGCATTGGTCACAATCTGACCATCTTCTGCCACGATAAAGCCAGAACCACTGGCCACCGCCACCTCTCGCTTGGAATAGGTCATCCTGTGTGGGGAAGGAGAGGATGGTGGGAGAAAGAAGGAGGGGATTAAAGTATTTCCCTTCACTTCACTCTTTCAACAGGTGTCCTCTTCTAGAAAAACAAACTGAGAAGACAGCAAAATCAACGCATGATGTAACAGCAGTGTAACACTCCAAACGTCAAAGCAAACAAAGTTTAAAGCACTTGAGCGTCTGCACAGGAAGTAAATATATAAACAGTAGGCGGGTAAGTATTCAAAGGTGAGCTGGAGAGATAAAGTTTACATAAAAACGGTAAGAGGAAGAAACAAATACAGACTGAAGACTTTAAATACAGCATAACCTCAATGAAGAAGAGCTTTCAAGTCAACCTGAGGCAGCGACGGCGGAGGAGGGAGGAAAAAAACAAGAGACAGATCTGAGTGAGGGAAAAATGGAAACATGGAAATCAGAGAGCTGCAGACATTCAAAGAACCACTTTAAAAGCTACAGTGACAGACGCAACGGAGACGACGCAGACAAAGAATTGAGATGTCAAAGAAGGACGAGATAAAAGAGCATAAAAGCTAGTGAGAGGATGAAAAGAAAAGACGTTGAAAGACTGAAGTGGAGAATGAGGTGCTCTACCAACTAGTGTGGTCTGGTTAAGTACACAGATGGGCTGTAAATTATGGTGTGTTTCAGTCTGTCCCTCACACACACACACACACACACACACACACACACACACACACACACACAGGTACACGGCTCTTACTTGCGGAAAAGTTCAATGTGAACAACAGACGGAGCAATTTTCTCCACCACGTCGGCGATGAAGTTGTATTTGTGTCTTGGGCTGTCTGGGTTGTCCTGAGCTGGAAATACAACACACACACACACACACACACACACACACACACACACACACACACAGGTCAGGATGTCAGACGAGTAAAAGCAAACAAAAGATGCACCGAAATACTGCATGATGTAAACCAACAAATATAACTGGCCTTTATCATAACACAGAGGGGAAAAGAAAAGATGACAGTTCATCTGTGGTGGAGACTGTCTAGGTCAGGTCTGACACACACACACACTCCTTTACAAACTCTTAACCCTCACCATAAAACTCTCAAATGAATACTCAACCTTGACCTTTACCCCTCTTACTTCATTGTTGATTGTATGCACCGACTCTAAATTCTTGAACCATCAACAGATCTTTTGTCAAGACCAAACTGGTCCTCACAAGTATAATACCACTCAGACACACACTGTCTGACACTGTATGTATGACATCTGCCAAATTCACAGAATCACCCATCCCACCATCTATCCAAGGCAAGTCAGGAAATGTTGACTGATTTACCTGGTAATTACGGTCTGCCCAGAAGACAGTTTAACCAAAGCTATGAATCAAAACTCCCTAAACCTTTCCCTCTGAGCTTTTCATCCTTCCAATGCGTAACTCCTTATTTTGCCACGAGCCTCACACTATTTTTCAGCCATTGCATTCTCCTAGAGAGCACAATTTACAAAAGTCAGAGGCAGCCATAAGCCCTGGGATATCATTGATTGCAGTGAAGGGTTAAGGAAAGAGAAAGAGCCTTTCCACTTGAGGTGCATTTAAAGCTAACAGAAGCATGGAATGAGCACCATCTTCCCGAATTGAATGCCACTAAATTATACAGTATGAAAACATTTGTCAACCCACAGGGGGAACATTCTGGTGTTATAAGATCATTCAACTCTACTCTGTCTGTCTGTCTGTCTGTCTGTCTGTCTGTCTGTCTATCTATGAAACCAGTCTACAACCATGCTATGTGAGCCTGAACTTTGGCAAAGCGGAGGTTTGAATGCTGCCATGCTGACGTGATCATGTTCACCAATACGTTTTGTGTGTTACATTTGCTTAATAGCATTTAACACAACACAAGTAACTGATGGAAATCTCATTGGTTTTGCAGGTATTTACTCAAAAATCAACGTATCCTTCCAATAGTTATTGAGACATTTCACTCAAAACCACATTCTCATGGTGGCGAAAAAGTCATGGGATCACCAAAGTCAGTAGGATAGATCCTCTGGGCACCATGAACATCTGTATATAATGTTGAGATATTTCACAGGATAGCTGCAAACTTATGTTGTCTCTAACTTGGCGCTAGAGAAAAAGTCAGCGATAATCAAAGTCATTGGTCTCAGCCTCTAGATCAGTGGTTCTAAAACTTGGGGTTGATAAAATCAGTCTAAAATAACAGATTTTAGACTGAGGAATGCATTTATATTACTTTGCCTGTAGCAGGGATATAATTTGCCTCACAATAGATTTTACTGAGTGTCTGTGAGAGTCAAAGTGAGCATGCATGTGAGTTTATGATAGGGGATTTCCAGCAGATAAGTGGTAGAGAAAAAGTCACAGAACGTATCAAAAATCCACAGAGCCTGGAGCACATTGAACAACAACTAGGTGCTATCTATTCAAACAAAACAAAACTGAAGAGTCGAGAACTCCAACCTAATTATTCTGGGGGGTCGTGACTCGAAAAGTTTGAGAACAACTGCTCTAGATATCTGTATCAAATTTCATCCAATAGTTGTGAAGACATTTAAGCTCATTATGTAAACTTCGTGGTGGCAGGAAAAGTCAGGGGAACAACAAAGTCAGTAGGTTTCATCATCTGGGGAGCATGAACATCTGTACAAAAAGTTATAACATCTGTTAGTTTTTGAGATATTTTGGTGTGTGCAGAAGTGTTGGACTGGTTCTCCAAACCTCCACATTTATTCTCCCAGTTGAACTTTAAAGCTACAAATCAAGCATTAAATCTGATAGCTGTCCCACAAGTTTCTCACCACAGTAAGAGAGAGAAGTAATGGAAAGATTGGAGTCATTTTCCCCATACTAGATTCACACCCAGGGGGGTTCGTGGTCAGCTCTGATGGGATTATTATTAGAGAGAGCAGGCCCAGTGTCCAGAACCTGTTGTTTCTGGAGCATCCATACAGTCTCTTCCACTTCACCATGTTACGATGAGCGCTGCCTTCTCTCAAACACGGGGAAATGTACTTCCAGAGATACACTGCTTCAACTGCAACGCCATGTGATGATAGTAGAATTATAGGCCCATTGGTGACGATTTGTTGGGAAATCATAAATCAGATGTTGTGCACAGTTCAGTTACATTACAGAGCCCAGCCAAGCTATTGTTGCATGATTTATACACTGTGTGGGATTATTTCACTGCTGAACTGAGTTTAGAAAGCTTTACTGTTGTAGAATTAAGTTGAATTACGAGCAGATGTCTCCTTAAATGCCAAAAATGGATCATTCATCTTTAACTTCGAAGTCATGAAAGTCACTGACGTGTGGAAAAAAAGCTTGTGAAGCTTTTTGAGTAGCGTTCTAATCCACATAACTGCTTTTGTAACATTTCTCCATCTACTGAAATGTTGCCAGAGGCTTACTCTAGAAGCTCTGTAATTGCAGGCATCATATATGTAGGTACACGTAATTGATTTTCCACTGTGTGCAAAACAAATATGTATTTAAATATGGATATCATAAGCAAGAAAAAGGGAGATACCTCAGATAATGTAGCTTTTACTAGATTTACAAGGTAATGGGGAACGCATGAGTTGGTAGTATGTAAGAAATCTACATTAAGTAAGTTTCCACATACTGTAGCACTTTAAGAGCACAGGTCAGTAAGCATTTCACAAGTCAATAAAAACAGGACATAACCAAACAAATAAAAGACATGACGGCTTTCAGCAGTCCTGAAATTGAACAGCTGTATTTCATCATCTGCCGTTTCATTATTCCTTTAAGCATGTGAGCAAGTGACAGACGAAGGCATGATTGAGTCATTTGGAAATAGGCTATTTCAAACTTGCTAAAACAGGAACAAGATAGCAAAGTGATCTAAAGTCACCCTTAAGTGCTATGAATATAACTTTGTGTAGACAATACGTGGCCCAGAAAAGCTCAGTTTTTGATGTAATGTGATGCTTTTAAGTCCGACATTGAGGGCTTTCATTCAATTGTGATTTAATTGAGGAAAGTTGTTTGCCATCCAAATGCTAATAATAGTGGATAATTCCTCTTGTAAAACCAAGCCAACCTGTCAGTCAGTTAAAAAGTCTGTCTAATTGAGACTAAAGGAAAGATATGTTATTGTTTCTATAACAATGGTGGAAAATGCATCAAAAACTACTGGTGATTTGGTCCAAGTCAGAGGACAAAACTGGGCCAAGAATTGATCCCTGTGGGACGCCACAAAAAAAGACATCGGGACAAAGAAATATAGATTGATACGACGGCTTATTAGGGCCATTCACTGTAGGAAAATAAATAATAATGATGATGGAGTCGGGGAGGGGGGTAATATTCTGAGAAAAAACTCAGCTGCACGATACTAATCCACCATCCTTTAACGCTACACTGGTTACATAAAATGAGCCAGTGTAGAACGTTGAGAGCAACGGAAAAACCTGAGTCAAACTCCTTGTATACTTATATGCATACATGGCCAATAAAGCTGATTCTGATTCAAAAAGGTTGTCACTCAATAGCAATGTCCTTCCCAAGTGTGTGGATGAAAAATCAAGTTGTAAAATTGTAACCCTTTATTCTGACTCTCTACGCTTCGTAATGTTACTACACTGCAAAGCATCACCTCAGTGAGCCCGCGACATGCCGTAAGACGGTCTAGTTTATAGGAAAGTTAACCTGCTACAACGGCCGCAATGAAAACAGTACACATCGGAATGTCCGCCGCTTTGAACATCCTGCTTCGTTGATTTGACTGGGAGTGTGCGTTCTTCTCCAATTCTATTTCTAAGTTTGCTCCTGACCACCTTCACCCTGAGCAGAGGTCTAATCAGCCAAATGCCTGTCTGGGTATACAGAGGCTTTGAGCATCAGGTGACATCAGATGTCGAAAAGATTATTTCTGGAGTCAACAGGAAACCATTCAAACACAACATTTTAAACAGAAAGTACATATAAAGTTGCTCTCTCTTTTTTTTGACATATCTCTCTCTCTCTCTCTCTTTCTCTCTCTCTCTCTCTCTCTCACACACACACACACACACACACACACACACACACACACACAAAAGCCCCATATCCTCATCACTCCATACACCCATTACCCCCTCCCTGCTCTACACATTGACCTTCACCACTCGGGTGCCCACTCAAGATCCCAGCTTCTTTTCTTTTTCAATTTTCCCATACATAGTACCCACTGTTTTATTGGCGCCTGCAGGCGGAAGCAGTTTTTTCTAATTCCCTAAACTAGAAAAACTAGATGTGAATACAGTAAGGTCAGTTCCTCTTCTTTATGCACGGACACTCACACACACAAGTTCTCTACTGTTGGGCAAACTGAGCCAGGCTTATGCTAAATGTGTGGAATAGAAGCAAATATTTCTTTTGGTAAAAAAAAAAAAAAAAAAAAAAAAAAACATAGTTATGTGTATACTATTATACTATTATATAAGCTAATTTCCAGTAAGTCACTGGTAGCTCAATATACATAATGTGACTCAACAGATGTGAATGTTAGGGCTCAGAAGTGTAACATTGTGACTTATTTAGTTTGTGGCTCTGATTTTCTGCAGTTAAGAAGATATACAGTCGACCTTTGTTGCTGTTTATAATATTACAAATACACATTGGCAACATTTTGTAACCCACTGTGCAAATTACCCCATTTTTCCATTTCTAATTTTGTTTAAATTGTCGCATTTTAATTAAATTCTAAATAAAAAATGTTTTGCTTTATTAGGGACTTCACCCAAGGTTGGCAGCACACAATACAGCCAGAAACACACACACACACACACACACACACACACACACACACACACACACACATCTAAATAAATAAGTGGGCAGTTTTAGCAGCATAGTAACAGTGAGATCATAAGTTATGCATTAGGCTCAGGACAAGGAGATACACAGACCTACTGTCAACTGTACAGAAAAAAAATGCTGATTTATCATTGTCCAACAGTGATATACTGGCAGAGAGGGAAGACAGGAGGTATAGTGGGCTTTGTAAGTCAAAGGTTTGTTTGTGTGTTTGTTGTATTCAGAATGAGATGAAATGCATAAGAGCATAAGAGCAAAGGATGTCTATAAAAGAAGCTGCAGCAAAGATGGTCGAACACAAAGAAATAATGAGAAAGAGAATCACAGGCATCATGAACAGGAAGGAAGATAGATGAGAAAACCAGACAGGGAGACGTGCAGAAACAGGGGCCGAGACAGACTGATAGAACAACATAAAAAAGAAAGAAAAAACACATGCACAGAGATGATCGTTTAATATTATGAGTGGCTGAGACAAGTCGAGGAAGAATGTGCATATTCAGCACATGTCACTAGCCGGAGTCACAGAGTGCATTCTGCTGTAGCAGTACAGTTACCCAGCAGCTACGAACTGTATCAGGTTTACAATTGGATTCAAATCCAAACAGATCATCTTTGGCATGGCCACACCTTTATTCGGCCAGATCAAATTCTTACATTTTGTGAGTTGTTTCAGTGGCCACCGTGTGCAGTTCTGTGTAAATGATAGGATATTTGAGGCATCCTGTTGCATCCGCTATCAATGTCCTATATGTCATTCCTCTCTATCCCTCAACATTTGTTCCTGTCAGTCTATCCATTATCAGTCCATAAAGACTTTAAAATGCCAAAAACATAAAAAAAAGTGGGTCCATTTAAACAAATATGACCCCAAGGTCCCAGAAATATTTTACCTCTTTGCCAAAACGATCAGCTTGCATAATCAACGTCTTTACCGTCCAGACACGAAATGACATCATGCAAAGTGTACTTGCATGTTTTCTTAACATGGGGCCATGTTGCAGGGTAGGTAAAGGCACTCAGAGGGGGTTTGAGTTTCTTTTCAGTGTCAACTCCCTCTATTCTAATTCTGCAGGCTTGATTACATCTTATGATACATGTCAAACAAATGAAACAGGAGAGATGCTACTAAAGGCAGCATTATTCTCCCACAGCGTGGACATCTGATTTGTAAAATGACCTTTTTTTTGCAGCTATGGAAATGTGCACTGGGTTCCTTGGAACATCAATAGCACTCACCACAGTCTTGCTCTGTTTCAGACATGGTCAGCTGCCTGGGCATGACTTAACTATGTAAGTTGCTTACACGACTGACAAACAAATGTGGCGATACAGTCTGCCCTACCACTACACCCACACGGTTTTTGATGTATATGCGAACCTTTCCCAGAAATATGGGTTGCTAATTTTGTGTTTTCCTTCAGAGTCTCCGGCCTGTTTTAAACTGTCTTCAACGGAGGAGGAATTACGGCTTTGAATCAGCGCCAGGCATTCCTTTATGTGACTGTGAAGTGTGATTTATGAGTGACAACAGAAAGACAGAGTGGGAGAGAGAGAGAGAGAGAGAGAGAGAGACACCGAGGGAGAAAAAGAAGAGAGAGGAAGGAGCTGGGTGGTTGTGGGAGGAGGGGCGAGGTAACTTTTCCAAGCTTTGAGCTAAGTTATTGGTCTTTGAGGCAACAGGTGTTGAAGCTCTTCATTCAGAAGTTTTCAACTGCAGATGTACATGTGTAAAACAGATACACCAAAAACTGATACAATGCCTTTACCACCTGCAGCCATGTGTGTTTTCTCATTCCTGAATACTTCGTATGATGCTTTAAAGCACATCACATACATATAGCTTTAACGATGATGAACGACTCACTGATTAAATTGCACAGAATGTGCATTCTCTGCTGGGCTGTTTCGTGCGGCAGCAGACATGAAGAATGATGTATGATTAATATTGAGCTCCACCATTTAGGGGGAAATACTTTTTGCATGACACTCTGATGAAGTGCAGGCCCATACAGAAATATTCACATATACCAGTTATTACAAATATATCACTTCAGTGCTGTTTCATAATGGCTACAGTCTATCTGACTTATCAGGCTTTGGAAATACCTTTCTGTTCAGCTAATGCAGGCTTCACTGGCATGAGCTGTATTGTTAAAACAATCGGACGGATTATAGCCGTGTGACTGCTCACATCGAGCTTTACATCAGGAGAAAGCTCATGACTTCATTCAACCGGGCAACAGTACAAAAAAAAAAGCAGCTCTCTGATCGAGTCTAATTATAATGCAGGAACAAGAGGGAAACGCAGTTGAATGGGGGCTCTTGTTATCCTAAACACATGGGGATTGTGTGCCACTGAATGCAGCTGTAAGCTCCAACATCTGTGTGTAGTTCAACCCACAGACGTCCTGTGAGGATTTGAGGGGGTCACACGTTCAAAGAGCAAGTTGTGAAGAGCGAATGTGACACACAATAAATACAATTTACAGATTTACTTGAGCCCACCTGGACATGCTGTGAATGAACATGAACGTGTATGTTTGAGAAGGACAAACAGTCCAGTGGATCTTAAAGGGAGATGTTTGTTTCCCAGTAGTTTATCTCAGCACAAAGTGTTCCAAATAATTACTGTTAATGGCACCACAATCATAACCAACCGACTGTCTGCTAAATCCTATCAATATATCAGTTTGTGTTGTGATCTCAACAACCTGAGCGTTACCTTTCCCACAGGCTCCCCGCTGAATGAGAAGAACAGGTGGCTGCTGCAGCTTCTGCGCCCGGCGGCTGACCCTCTTCAGCTCGCAGATATTCCGGTAGGACACCCCATCGCTTCCACAAACCGGCTCGGTGGCTTTGCACACGCAAGTCCCGCTCTTGCTTCTCCTCCTCACCGTGATAGTGTACGCCACCCCGGCGGAGACCGAGCACTCCAGCCCCTCTCCGCACACCGGGTCTCCGAGCTTCCCCAAGCCGCCGCAGGCTTCGCCCTCGCTGGACGCGCACACCTGGCAGCAGTGGCAGGCGTCGAGGCTTTGTCCCGCGGGGCAGTCGGCTGATGTCCGGGGACACATCGACTTGTCACACCGAGCGGGACATCCGATAACATACCGGCTGGAGATTTGCGCATCTGCCGGCGTGGACGCAAAGGCTACGATTACGCATAACAGTGTCCAAAGCATGATTCTTAAAACTAAACTAAAACAAGTTTTAAAAGTTTAAATAGAAAGTGTAAAAGAGTTCCAAAAGCTCGCTCTCTGCTTGCAGTGTAATGGGATGAGAGAGCTCAGTAGTAATGAGAGGGGAGTCACTTCAGCTGGAGAGGCAGTTAACAGAAACTCCACTGCGCAACCATTTACGCCACTTTACGTTTTTTTGTTTTTTTTTGCTGGCACCACAACATCGACGCAACAAACTTTCTAGATAATCACAACAAGCCTGGTGATTGGTGCGTTTACATGACGTACTGAACGGAAGAGCTGCGGTGTTGGTGTTTCTCCAGAAGTGTGAGGATAAAAAAACAGAGGAAAGAGCAGAAAATAAACCTCCATGGGAACTGATGTACAATTATCTCAGCCATGTGACAGTAAGCTAAATGTTTTTCAAGAAACAGCAGCGCAAAAAGGGTCATTTCAGACCACCTTTGGCTGATATTGGCATTGAACCTGATTTAGTTATTTACAAACAAATACAAAAAATAGAAAAACCCAGTGGTGGAAGGAGCCACGGCATGGCATTCCAGATGTGTTACACGCTGCACAGACCTCCACACATCCTGCAGGCCTATTTCCTGCATGTTTTTTTTTACTACTCCCTTTATGAATAAGTTGCTCCTGGCATCCACACAAGCCCTGTGGCTAATTATGAAAATCAGTGGTGGAAAAAGTTGGGTGGATTGTGGGATTTGTGGATTTAATGCAACACTTTATAAACAGCCACATTTGTTCTAATTGGAAAATTGCAAGACAACATCATGTATGATCTTACCCCAGCTGCATAAGCACCCAGCTAGCAAGGAAAAAAACAACATCTAATGGGGACATCCAGATAACAATAACCATTGCAGCCAAAGTTCAAATATAAATCAATCAAAGAGTAATCTAAACAAGTCTTTCCATTTTTCCGCATACAGTTCTCCAAGAAAACTAAATCTCTCCGGAAATATAACCTTTAGATTGATAATCTGTTGAAAAAACACATGGACCAAATGTTAATGTTGGCGAAGAACAAATCTCTGTTAGGTTTAAATGTCTTGGGTGAGCTGTTAAAGCAATGCAATGAATCAGCGTAATAAAACGCCTCAATATAATTTGATTGATTATGGGAACAGGGTTATTAATGACTCTTGATTTAAATGGTGTGGCTGGATGCAGGGGAGCGCCACTGCTGCTTGGGAACAGAGTGGATTGTGGGACGAGGGTTCCTGCGGTGCGCCAACTCTCGGGGTAACACAAGCCTCTGTATCCAAAAGGCAATTAGAGAGGGGCATAAAGGGGACGGAGGGCAGTCATACGCTCTCTAAGACCGGACTGCCTTGTGCCGAACGGGACACAGTGAGAGCGTACAATTTAGACCTGTAACCCTGAATTCAAGTTAGGCTGATCAGTTTAATGAGAGCACCATGTCATTTTCATGCATAACAACACACACACACACACACACACACACACCGTCGACTGCTATAAAAATGGATGACAATCATACAGCAGTAGTGAGACCGTACATCATCATCAGACCCATTATATGGCAAAACTCGTAGAGCTCAAGGACGTAGGCGAGAATCGGTGGGAAAATCCGCACATGAAAACAACCTCATCTATAAGGAACACCCATTCTCCAAACAAGGCCAGTGAGTTTAACCGAGGATGGACTGCTCTGAGGTCTGTGTGATCTCTCCACCCCAGTCTGCTCTGGCTGTCAGTGAAGCCCTGGAGATTCCAAATGGGGCTTCATTTCCACGTCTGCAGCCACAACCAACGTCTTTTACCCTCCAATAAGGAGCTCAGATGAACCTTCATCCTTATACATGCGGGATCCAGAGTGCACTGCACACACAAAGACTGGAGCCCAGAACGTGTCACAGCTTATCTGACTGATTAAAGAGGCTTTACATATTCAGTGTTGCTGCATGAGTTCACTAGTAAATCTATTTAAACATTCTGCACAAAGCCAGAGGCTGCATATGTGAAGAAGAGCTGAGGAAGGATACATTCTTTACTAAATCATCAGTGTTGAGGAGGAAATGTATACTCTATATGCAGTATTAGAAGGTAAGTACATTTACTTAGGTACTCTACTTCAGTACTTGTGCTTTATTTCCATTTCCTACTACTTAATACTTTGACTCCACTACATTTCAGAGGGAAATATTGTACTTATTGTTACTTAATTACTAGTGCAGATTAAGATTTTACCTAAACCCATAAGGAACTCAGTAATAATAATCCAATAATATGACATGGTATGATAATGATACTTACATGATTTTATTTTCAATGCAGTTCATTCACAGTGTGGTATTACTACTTTAACTTAAAGCTACTGCAAGGTACCTTCATGTTGATTCTGCCGGTCCCTGTGGACGGAAGTGTTAGTGTTTCAGAGCACCAGAGTCCCTTTAGAAAACCTCTCATTTTACTGCAGCAGGGTCAGACAGTATGCCCTGCTCAGTCCTGGTTCTGGTTCTCCTGCGCCTCCCTTCTCTCCAGCGGGCCCAGCAAAACAGCCTGGGCCTCCAGCAGCACTGGTGAGAGTGTTGGCTCCCAGCGGGGACTGATGGGGCAGCGAGGCGAAGCTTTGAGCTGTCAGTGTAATCACATCCTGAATATTTGATCATACAGAAAATTATTTCAAGCATTTTAATTAAAAGCCAACTAATGGAGTTATTAAAGTTGAAGCTGTTTCATTGTCTTAATTGTGGTTTTGTATACTTTTGCCTAATCATAATACATATTGTGCCCTAGTCGCTATTACAGTGATATTATAAATATTCTTTTTACTGTTTTTGCAGATCACATTTTAAAGGGTCAGTGTGTAGGATTTGGTGGCCTCTAGTGGTGTGGTTTGTAGATTGCAACCAACTGAAAACCTCTTTGGTCACTATGGGTGCCAAAGAGCCAGTGTTTAGTTTGTCCGTTATGGGCTACTGTAGAAACATGGCGGCCTCCGTGAAGTGGACCGGCTCATGTAGTTATGGAGGGCTCATAAGGGAAACACGATTCTTAGCTTCAGGTTATTACACACTAATAAAAACATAGTTATGAACAATATATTCCATTTCTGCTAATAGATCCCCAGAAATGCTACACACTGGCCCTTTAATGTATTGTAAAGATGTAAATGTAAAGAGGCTGAGTACAGCAGGACAGTATTTTATTTTGAAGGTTTTGAAGCTCGGTGTGTCCAACGACACTAATTGTTTTGCATGCATATTGCTTACAGTAAACCAGATTATTTATTACTGTTCGTTTACTCTGCTCTCATTCTTGTAGATTAGGGTTTGAACCAGGGGAATTTATTTCCATTCTGATCACTAAATCACTGTATCGTTGATGAATGCACGACTTGACTCGTGCAGCACTTTTTTTCAGTCAGTCCACAGCACGTCAATGGAAGTGAACCAGAGTGAAGTGTTTTCCTCTCACCACCAGAGGTCAGAGGCAGCCGTGATGAGCAGACCAGCATTTACACAAAATAATCAAATCTTTCCTCCAGTGCTACTAAAGCTCACAGACTAATGGTGTTACTTGGAGACAGAAAAGCACAAACCTGAATGATACTCCAGGAAACACCCGAGCACATTTTCAGTGTTTATTTCTTTCAAGTCATCCACATAATAAATAGACAATTCAAACCAATTACACCGGACTGAAAAGGGGTGAAATTGCTTGACTTGGTTGGGCTGAAAGGAAGCAGGCACTTAAAAAAACAACAACAACATTAGTGTGTATTATTTATCAGGACTACAGAGAGACATTTTTAAATAAAACCATGAGGCAGCTGCCTGCTGCCGGGTTGGCTACACAGGTACAC
This sequence comes from Cebidichthys violaceus, assembly GCF_023349555.1. NCBI lineage: Eukaryota > Metazoa > Chordata > Actinopteri > Perciformes > Stichaeidae > Cebidichthys > Cebidichthys violaceus. The sequence goes on along the minus strand of NW_027176263.1, from coordinate 1,322,333 downwards.
AGAATCAGATCAGGAAACATCTAAAAGCATATTAAAAAAAAGAAACCTGCTGCTCTATTACGCTAACACACAACACACAGAGCGGCCGTAGATACAAACTAAAAACAAAAAGACAATCTGAGGAATCATTAAAATGTTAACATGCAACGGAAGTGTCTGAGCTTAAATGTTTCTTTTAAATGTTCTCACAGATTTCTTTTCTTTTCTTCTGTTAAACGATGATTCATACAGTACTCATCTCTAAACAATGATCTGCAGGTTTCGTTAACTCATCTGAGCCAGTTATTACCCAACCTATCAGCCCATGAAGCTCATCTAGAACTGACAGAGCCCTATTGTCGAAGTTTTATTACTGTGAACTACAAAAATGCACACAAGCGTACTCCTTGTACTGCTTGTTTACTTCCCACGTCATCCAGAGTCACAACAGTGAGTCCACAGAGTCTGGTCTGCTGAAATGTAGCACGAAAAAGAAGCGAATTTAGGATGTGAAGTGACGCTCGTGCTGTGATAGCTTTCAAAATGTGTTTTTTTCTGTTCTTTACCAGCAACTGTGAATAACTGTAAAAACTATTCATTGTAGATGTACATGTAAGCTACTAGTAGTGAACTTCAGTCAACTAAAAATCACACTGAGGACGCCTTTATTTCATTTAACTAAACCCTCCGATCTATTCAAATAAAGAGAAAAAGGTTTGGCAACTAAGAAACAATGTGGCTGCAATACATTTGTTCTTGCATTATTATACACATTGGGTCACATACAAATGTTTTGAATACAACAGTCCTGGAGCTTTGAATTACAATTTGCATTAGAGTGAAAATATGATCTCAGACTAGGTTTGATCCATATCTCTATCACTGGCTAACAACAGTAGATCCAGGCTTACAATAGTGAGTGTGTGAACGGACCACACAGGTAGAATTAGCAGATAAGTGAGGTGAAGAACAGCCAGTCCTCAGTTTGAACTCTCTCTCTCTCTGCAACCTTTAAAGTTCCCTTGTCTTCTTGGCACAAAGTGGTTTACAAAACTCCTCCGTCACGTCGTTGTGCCTGTGCAGGTTAAAATAAAGCTCTGTCACTGAATTCTAATCAGAACAAGTTCACTAGAATTTGTAGTTTCGTTTGACAACATCAACTCTTAGTAAATAAATACATCATTGTAAATGCAACAGCAGGCAGGCAGAGGAGGGGGGGAGGGGGAGGGGGGGGTGAAGACCGGGTCGTCTTTGGCACACGAGTGCAGTTCAGTGGTGGTGACCCAACCTTTATCTTTAGCACACTAACGGAGGAGCTCAAAACGAGAGTTGTATATTGTCTTCTGCCAACAGCTTTGGTATGAAAACCAATAGCTGCCCCGTTTTTTTTTTTACAACACCATCAAATCCTCTTTAAATCTCCGTTAATGTCGTTTTAAATGTCCGGTCCAACGGCTCAGACCTCGCTCACTGGCAGGTCGGCGTCATCCAGGTCCACGGGGGGTTCGGGCATGTGGGGCTCAAAGCTGCTCCGTCTTCTCCACGGGGACTCCTCAGAGTTATCGATGGTGGTCACGGGTGGGTCGCGGGTCACTTTGCCAGGCGCGTCGTCTCCTGCAGGGACAGGCGTGCTGGCGTGTGGCTGTGACTGGGCCGTGGCAGCAGGCTCATGAAGTGCTCGCTGTCCCACGTCAGGCTGCGGGCGTGTGCCGCACGTGACAGCAGCCCCCCACTCTGGGTAGCATGGTGGCATGGTAGATATGGGCGAGCGAGGGGCGGGGGGGCCCGCGGGGCTGCGGTAGAAAGTGGAGCGGCCGCCGTGGTCCTGCAGCAGAAAAACAGCGGGGAAGACACAAGAGAGAAGAGCGAGACGACAAGAGAGCGGCTGTTAGTAAGCAAAGTGAAACCCGGACATGTGCAGCGTATTTTGAAGGGGACTGAAAGTGAGAGTTACAGACTTGGTATTAGCACCAGCGTGTGGAGCCGTATGCAGAGTAGCAGAGTTGGTACAGAAGGTTGAAGGTGTGGAAGAATGTAGCATTGCTAAAGAGGGGAGATGGTAGTAGCAGTAGTAGTTGAAGTAGTAGAGGTAGCGGGAGTAGTGGTAGTAGTGTCAGCAGGTTTTAGTTTTGGTAGTCTCAACAGGTTGCAGTGGAGGAGCAGAGTGCCTTCGGAAGCAGTGGTTGGTTGTTGCTCATTATTTCACAGCTTTTCATTGTCAGATTTCAATCTCTGAAACACAAAACAGACGAATGGAAAAGAAAGAAAGAAAAAAAAAAAAAAAAACACAGCAGAGAAAGTGAAAGCAAAGAGGGGTTTGCCGCTGAGCAGTCGGTGAAAAGTTGGTTAGAGAAACATCCCAACTATAAAGAAAAGACTCAAATACTAATATCTGCCTCAACTTCCAAGATACTGTATCTGGACACAGAGTTTCTGCCACAGAAGCACAATGATACCCTGTGACTTTGCAGGCCTGTTCAAATTCTGATCTGTAGAGCCACAATGTACCACTCAGGCAGACAAGGTTTAAGAATCAGTTTCCTAACACAAACATGTCAACAAATCCCAGGGGGAGCCACACACGTATCAACAGATGCTTTATGCTGAATCCAAAAGTCCTAAATCAAACTCATGCTGAGTTTTCGGGGCTGTTCAGAAGATTAAATAATACAAAACCACTGAAGACATCTGATTATCGAATAAGTACACTTGATTAGCTCTTACAAACCAAAATATTCATATGTAAACCAACACACTACTATTAAAAAAACTAAAGTTTGTGACTCTGGACATGTGGATTCAGCATTGGCGAGAGTAGGTAGTCAACATGGAAACGAGTATCTTATTATTGTGTGTATCAGGAAGAGAGAAAAACAAAAAACATACAGGCAGCGAACAGGAGGGAAGAGGAGAGACAAGCAGGATGTCACACATCTAAGACAGGTACACAGCTGCAGCAGACTGCAGAGATAACAGAGCACGAAGGGAAGAGAAACAGAAGGTGTGAAAGACACATGTACGCAGTAATACAGACACAAGATAGAAACAGGCTCACGGTATTCATGTATGTGCATGGATTGTACATCAAATCATTCTATTGGGATTTTTTTTCACACTGAAGCGTCATAAATAATGGCGTGGACAGGTGAAAGCTCTGCAGGTGAAGCTATAAAGGAGGGAGGGAGTCATTCTGTACAGATATATTACTAATTAGCATTTGTACAACTTGAGGTGTTCTTGTTTTCGGTTGCTGTTGCCCGTTGGGCGACAGTCATCACATGCGAGAGAAGCTAAAATCAAGCACACCTCAAATCTTAAAATTCCTGAAGCAAGTTTTTATTGTTTTAACCGGGCACCGTCTGAGCGCACCAAATGAAATGGGCTCAAACTTTGAGCGGAGTTTAAAGTGACAGCGCGGCAAAAAAAGAAAGAAAAAGGAAAAGCAAATGAGGAGGAGAAGTGGATGAGGGAAGCAGCGAGGACGAGGGCATGAAGGGGAGGAGCGCTTGTTGGGTTATCACAGCCATACATGGTGGTTGGTTCTGAGAAAATAAGGAGCATCAGATATGCCAGAAGATCTGATCTGCTCTCAAGAGGTCTACAACCACAGAGGGCCAGCCAGTGAGTGGAAAACAGTAGTAAAAAAAAAAAAAAAAAAAAAAAAGGTGAACTTATAGTTTAGAGGGGGGATTTAGAGGAGCTGACATACGTGCTGCTGCACTCCCCGATTCGAGATGTATACCTCTGTATACAAGGGTTCGACAGCCGTCTGGCCTGCCGCATCTGCAACAACACAGTGCAAAGCAGTATTAGAGCAGATGGGCTGTCTGCCCACAGGGAGAGGAGGTGGAGAGAGAAGAGGTGGAGGGAGAGGGAGAGAGAGAAGAGGAAAAGGGGGGGTGAGAGGAAAACAAGCTACACAGAGAGAAAGACACAGGAGGGAGGAAGAAGGGAACTGTAGAGAAACCGACAGCGCAGTGGGATTGAGAATAATTCCAGTCCAAGCAGAAGGGACCGACTGCGTCAGAGGACACTCTCTCCTCTGCAGTGAGGACCATGGAGCTGGTTTACTTCTCTCCTCTCAGCTGCTCGAGTCTGGCTGACTGTCTCTGTGCATGTAGGCTGCGGATTGGCCGAATCAAGCGGTTCTACACTCAACATTCTCACACAGATGCGCTGGTCTGTGTGAGCACACCAGTCCGTCATCACGACCTTCATGATGACTTATGTACCGACGTCCTACTTTAGTTATGAATCTGTATACGGGAGCCCGGCGGCTCAGGGGTTAAGGCGCTAAACAAAAAACCCCACAATGTCCCCAGTTTGCATCCAGCTGGGGACTTTTGTCTCTCCCCCCTCATTTCCTGTCATCTGTTGATTCCCTAATAAAAAGCACGACATGGCCAACAAAAAAAAAAAAAAAAATCTAAAAAACATCTGTATTTTGCTGTTGGGTGGTGACAAGGAGGGATGAGGAAAATGCAGAACAGGCTGTGCCAAGTTCTATGTAAACACTGTGAATACAGCCTATAGAGTTATAATAATCCATACAATAATTTCCTTGCGGCCTGGTAGAAAATGTCCTACGGCCCGGTGCCGGTCCGTGGCAGAGTACACAAAGTAGAATTTAGCTTCATCAACCATTTTCATCCGAAACATCCCGTCAAACTACTGTTTCTGCTACTCTGCATCTGTTTGAGCTGAAGTCAAAAGGGAACAGTCTCCTCCCACCACCTGTTGTCACTCAGTCAGTAAGTCTCAAGTTGAGTCTGAAGTCATTTCCCTTGATCACAGGCACATTTGAGGTCTCCAGTCAGATTCAAGTCTACTTATAATGACTTGAATCCTTACTATGGTGACACTGTAGTGAGGTGCAATATACATACTGTGGCAGCAGACCTCCCAGGCCCCCGCTGGGCCACAATGGCCCCGGAGACGGCCTTAATCCAGCTGTGCATCTCCTCTTGGCTGTCCGCCTAGCGGAGACAAAAGTAAAAGGACAAAGACGAGAGAGCGAGACGGTTGGTAGACATGGAGACGAGCAAGAGAGCCATCGCAGCGTTTGTGAACAACCCTACCTGTATGTAGAACGTCCTGGATGTGGTGACGACTTCAAACAGATTATCTCTCATCATGATGTCACTACGACAAGAGTGGAAAAGAAGTCAGATCGTACTTATCTCATCTATATCACGCAATCCTCCTGGACTAAAGATGTTGTTTTTTTTTGTGGAATGTGAAAATGCTGGGACATGTTAAATACCTCTGTTTGCACTCATGGACTTTGTGAACTTCCTTCAGCGGGATCATTCTCAGCGGCTCTTTCTCCTAAAGTTAAGGAAACGACCGTTAACACTTAAAGAAGCCAAAACTTAAAAAAACAGAAATACACTTGATAAATGTTACCGTTTGCAAATGTATTATAAATGCTTTTTTCTAATACAATGTCTAAAGAAAAAAAAAAAAAAAAAAAAGAGGCCGTCTTGCAGAGTTTTCCTGTTTCATAGAGACAGAACTTCCCTCACAAGTAGCAGACTGCAAACTTAGAACTGTGACAGTTGTAACTTTCTTGACCCGGCCATTTGATACAGCAGACAGAGAGTCTGTGTCCTTGGGGCCTGTTGATAGCCAAATAGACAGATAGAGCTGTCATATAAGGGCAGACACGGACAAGGACAGGGTATGAGTCGTGCAGAATTATCCTGAGGACAGTGCGCGCGCGTGTGTGTGTGTGTATGTGTGTGTGTGTGTGTGTGTGTGTGGAAGGAAGGCCAGGGGGGAACAAGGCATGTCAGGACATGTGAAGTGAAAGCATTGAATTCCACAAGACGGCAGATAAAACATGTTGGAACTCGGGACAGTGTGTTTGCTGTTACTCTGCCTCAGACTGCGGGGGTGAATCCAGTCCACATGCATCATCAATAAATAAGAAAACATTCCTTAAAGGCTTCACATAACTTAATTTAAGTTCATTACCAAATCTGACTTGAAGTAACTCATTGAGTTTTCCTCCAGAAGAAAATATCGCCGTTTCCAGTTCCTCATCTGGGGGGGAAAAAAGGGAAAAGATGTTCAGACCTTTTGTCAAATGTTTAAATAAATATATATATATATATATATATATATATATATATATATATATTTTTTTTTTTTTTTTTTTTTTCAGGGGGAAGTTAATTATCCTTGGGCATCTCTAGAGAACAGAATCGAACACACTGAATTGCGTTTTAAGAATCGCAATTCCTTCCGTGTTGATGAACTTTTCTGACTTCATTCAGGGACCCACCACAGCTCCCTGCTTGACGCAGTAGCCCGACTTGATGACGGTGTGCTCCTGAGTCGGCCTGCCCAGGAAGTACGGCAGCTGGCTGTGGGACCGATGCATGGCCTCACGCTCCGTTCTGCCTGCACCATCGCCACCGTCATGCTTGAGGGTAAAGGAAGCCGGAAATATTGTAATTACAAAAATATGTCCGCCACAATCCATGTCAGATAGAATTGTTAAAGCTAAAGTAGTTTGTGATTACTATAGGTGGAAAACTGACCCATTAATGAAACAAAGCCTCCTCAGATTTCCTCAGATGTTAACATGAACTCATACTGCTAACAAGCAGATTCTTCATTATCAATTAATCTGTCAATTAATTTAATCTCTTAATTTTGATTAGAATCATATTTCAGAAAATAGGGGAAAATGTCCCTATCAACTTACAGAGCCCAAGATGACTAACAATCCAAAACCCATATTTAGTTTGACATTATATAAAACAGAGAAAAGCAGCAAACTAACATTTGGGAACTTGAAACAAGCAAATTTGGGGTAATTTTGCTCGATAAATGACTAATCAATTATCAAAATAGTTGCCTAATTGATTAATCGTCTCAGCTCTAATAGTTTCATGATGATATAAAAGAAGGAAAGTGGGAGATATGTATTTTTTATTATACTATATTTAAATTTGTCTCTGCCTTTGACCCATCCTTGTGTCAGGGAGCAGTGGGCTGCTCATGACAGGCGCCGGGGAACCGCTAGGGGGTTAATGTCTTGCTCAAGGACACTTCGACTCAGAACACGTCCCAGCCAAGGATCAAACCGTCAACCCTCCAGTGACCAGACAACCCTCTAAGCCCAGTGAGCTAGTCGCCCCATTCATAGCTCAAGTTAAGTTTTTCAAAATAACATACATTTAGCAGTTATGTGCACGCATGCAAACACAGAGTGTGTGTGTGTGTGTGTGTGTGTGTGTGTGTGTGTGTGTGTGTGTGTGTGTGTGTGTGTGTGTGAGAGAGATGTTTACCTGGGTCTGGGTGACGATGGGGACTCCTCCAATGATCTCTGTCTTATAGGAGACTTGTTTCTTGGGCCCTATGACATCCGGTAAAGCCTTCTGGTTCTCCGCATTCTGCTGCCCATCAGACAACTTTGGCACCTTAGGAAAACACACACACACACACACACACACACACACACACACACACACACACACACACACACACACACACACACACACACACACACACACACACACACACACACACACACACACACACACACATTAATCAAACACACAAATACTAAAAAGACATACACATTTTGTGGAATCCGGCTTTAGGATGAAAAAAAACTTAAAATAAAGTATGTAACCTTTAACACATTTAATATAATTTTCTTTCTGGATAATTAAGGCCTCATGGAAAACAATGGAAACAATCCTTTATCCCAGGACTCAATACAACAATACAGCATCCTGTTAGTCATGCTCTAAATCACTCTTATCTAGTGTCTTGACAGACCAGTCATTCACTTCTACAGAAAAGGAAGAAATAAAAGTGATAAAACATGAGCCAAAAAGAACAGATTAGTGTGTGTGTGTGTGTGTGTGTGTGTGTGTGTGTGTGTGTGTGTGTGTGTGTGTGTGTGTGTCTCTTACGGTGATCTTGGTGGCTTTATTGAGAGCATTGACCCAGTCCACCAGGTCCTGCTGATCATTGGCCTGCAGGAAGAACTTCCTCATCCCAGCATTGATGACTAATGGACCATAAAAAAAAAAAAAGAGCAGTGGGAATAGTTCAAAGAGTGAAAGTATTTTCAGACCCACTGTATTCTTTACACTACATTATCCGATTCATCCTGTGTTCAACACGAGTCACACGCAAAAAAGCACTAGAACTGAGGAAGTACTATGAAGTGGGTGTTGACTAATCGCGCTTTTGGCCCGTCTTGAATAGAAAACATGAGCGAGCGTCAGCAGAACAGAACCGCTGCCACAGACTTCTCTGGAAGCGAAAAGCAACCGGGCCAAGGGACTCTCCCAGCAGCATTCCCTCTGCATGTGGATGATGACCCAGCTGCCTCAGTCTGCCACCACCTACATAACTTCTCACCATGACGGAGGCCCATGGCTACAAACCACTAAATATTTCCCACACATTTTCACGCCCATGTGAACATGAGCAAAACCCCATTTTTCAATCACAAAGGAAATTTTGGGTCAAATGCTGATTAGCTATGGATCAGGATTTCAGAGCTTAAAGTCTCTCTCTCTCTCTCTCTCTCTCTCGCTCTCTCTCTCTCATATAAATCCTTCAATTCTGCAGCTCAAACCTTCCCTGTGTCTCCTCCATTTCCTTTCGACACCATGGGAATGAATTACATTAAAGCTGGACTGGTGAATCTGGCGGGGGCAAGACCTAAAAGCCTCCGTGTCACAATGAGGGTCATTCTTCCTAGTTCTGTGTGTTTGGTCCGGCTCTTAAGACACATGCAATACCTCGCTTTCCCTTTTTTTTTTCTCCCTTTCTTCCACTTTTCTGTAAATAAATCTGCCCGTCTGGTCTCATTTAATCTTCAGATGTGTCCGCTGTGTGTTTGGTAAACTGCTTGGTAGTGGTGACAGTGTAGTAGTCTCTGGTGGGCACTGGGAAGACAAGAGGAGGCGTATCAGATCTGACTCATAGCTACACATCATAAAACAATTTGTGCGTCCAAGCACCAAAGTTCACACGAACACAGCGCTCTTGATCTCTTTCCCACAAGTCTCCACTGTCTCACTTAATACTTCCTCGCTCTATGTTTGGAGTTGCTAGATGCCGGACGCAGTAGGATTCGTAGATATTCGCAAAAACATGTGGCGCACAAACGGTCGTTTAAAAATAACTCCATGCATCTCTGAATCAGGTTCCGATTAGGATGCAGGCATCCTGTCGAAAACCTCAACAAGGCAACTGGTGCGCACACACAGTCCGACGCACTCAGTCACGGCAGTCAACACGCTAGTATTTCCTGCTATTGAAGAGGATGGAGGAGGAGGAGAGGGGGCTAGTACCACAATAACAGGGAATCGATCAAGGTTTACTACTAAATAACCGGACGATGGTTATTATTTAACCATTGTATTTACTCACAACAATATTCATTCCCGTCTTGACCGCACAGGGTGAAAAGCCAAGGACAAAATGTCGAGATAAAACAATATCTTTGTTTCTAAATATCCACTGGTAGGCAAAACCCGACCCTAAGGTTCAGTATGTTGCAGAGCACATGTGTATCAACATTAGTTGATGCACCACTATAACAGAAGAAGAAGAAGAGAACCACAAGCTGATGTAAACGAGGAAAGTTTAAAACTTGAGGGGTGGGGAACGCACTCGACATGCTTGAAATGCAACTTGATAAACACAAACTCAGATCATCAACCGCTGTGGTCGCCTGCATCTTTGGGAGTTGGCTAAACAGACAATCTTGGACCGCCGGGTCAACGGCGGAGAAAGTATGTGGAGAGCAACGCTTGACTGGGTGTAAAGGGCAGAGAAGGACAGCAAACACTCCTCCCTTAGGTTACATTAAGTGTACTCGGCTTAGTCAACATGTGATTAAAGCACACCGTCACTGCTGATGTTTGCAAAGCACTGCAGGCGAGTTCTATACTTGAACAAGATGTACGTTTATTTGACAAGTTGGGTATTGTTTCATATGATTCACAACGTCAATACTATTGATTGATTGAAAAATGATTTAAACTGTAAAAAGGTTTGAGAAATTGCTGAAATCTTTCTGGATCGGTCTTTATTTTCTCCCTCCTCCAGTAAACGATCAAACTAGCGTTCTAATGCAGAGACATTCATAGTAGATAGATAGACTGTGATAATCCTTGATGTCTTACCGAAGCAGAATTCGGCCTTAGGCCTCAGCTTGGTGGCGTCGCTGACCTAAAGGAAAACAAAGCTCACACTTGTTAGCTTCCCAGTTCAAGCGAACACTGTAAATGGTTTCTATTGATGCAGAAGCGTTTAGTGTCAAGATAAGCTCCGCTGGTTCTTCTCACCTTAGAGATGTAGGTGAGCTTGAGGGAGCGAACGCAGTCTGTACCAGCAGGCAGGTTCTGTGGGAGAAAAAGAACAATACTGTATGCAGGCAACCGTTAACCATATTAATAAGGCAGGAGCCGCAGCTGTGGATTAACGACAGAATAAAATGCGGTGGGAGAGTGAAGTCAATATTACAGAACAGCATGCGTTGTGCACTCCATGATAGCTGCTCTGCTTCTGAAACTACGGGATCCAGATTTAACATCATTAAAATTTAAGCTTTTTCAATCTATAAAAAGAAAAGAGACTTACTGAATTATTTAAAATTTCTCCTGCTACACGATTTATGAATACTTCATGCAACGGTGCACTTAAAAATGCAGCATCTCCAAACCAGCACGATGAACAAACTGAGAGGAGACGGTAATAACTGTGACACCGAGGGTCACGGAGCACAAAAATCATGGCCACTGTGGTCAAAAGCAAATACGGGCGCTCACCACACGGACTTATCTAGACCACTGGAAGACTAAAAAACTAATCCCAGGATTAGAGTTTATTAACTACGAGTTCATTCATATGTCTGCCGGTACCTAAAATGTGTACCCACCATTAGCCCTGACCTACTCCTGTGCCTTTAACATGGGCCTGACTGCCTTCAGCTAGAATTACATAATACACGTTCTCCCATCCTTGCATGACTGTCTGGCGACGGAAACATTTAGCCTGTGCTTAGTTTTGTGTCCATAATGAATGACGACAGCTTAGCTAGAAGTGGGCTGCAGTTACTCTGCAGTTGCATGAGAGCTGATCATTCACACGGTTCCCTAACTAAAGGCTAGCTGGCATGCAGTCGCCTGTAACGCATTGCCAACACATTAAACATTAGCCCGTGCAGTTACCTGGTGGGATCTGTTCTGGAAAACAAAGCTAAGCGCTAAGCTAACACAGCCATGTGTAATTTACCTGAGGGTTGTCCATGAACCACACCAAGCTTCCCTGCTGCGTGTCCAGAATGAAGTAACGACGCAGGAACTTGCCACTGCTCTCGTTCTCCTCTATGTCCAGGAAGCCACAGTTGCGGTTCTGTCGGTCCACGTAAGGCATCTTGCCGCCGGGACATTCCCTGGCCTGCTGCGGCCGGGAGTGGAGAGGAGAGGGGGGCAAAGTGGGACCCAGGAAAAAAATAAAAATCCTGAAGGACAGAGAGAGAGAGAGAGAGAGAGAGAGAGAGAGAGAGAGAGAGAGAGAGAGAGAGAGAGAGAGAGAGAGAGAGAGAGAGAGAGAGAGAAGTGTGAGGGAGAGAGGGAGGGAGGGAGTAAATGGAAGAATTTCAGTTGTCTTTGTGGTGGAGCCTTGCTAGCGTGACCCTCTCCCTCTCCCTCTCTCTGTATCTACTGTATCTCTGGTCTCTCTGCCACCTGGAGCTCACTAGACTACAGCCTGCCAGGGAGATCATGTGACACAAAACCACAACCCCGCCTTTATCCTTTTATGTCAGCCTCACCCTCTCTCCCTCTTTTCCTCTCTCTCAGAGTCCCTCTTTTTTCTCGCGCTACACACCGTCACTCTCTCTTCCTCACCCACCCTGGAGTGCTCTCTCTCTTCGTTTGCAGTCCTCTCTCCTCTCGCTCTCACTTTCTGTGTGCTATCTCCTCCCAACTGCTCTCTCGCTCTCATCCAATTTGGCAAGCCTCTGGCCAACCCCTTCTATCCCCTCCCTCCCTCCACAGCTGAGCACCCACTTGTGCACGGTCAAAAAGAAAAAACACGCCACAGACCTCGGCCATGTTCGACACAAAGGAACGACACAAACGCCCTTAGGAGCTGCGCGGGAGAGAATGTGCAATATTTAACCTGCTGAGCAGCTCCACACAACCATGAAAAGCTACATTTAACAAAAAAAAGTGAATGATTACGGTGCATCTGTTTAGTCCTATACGGGTGTGAATGCTCGCATGCCCATGTCAAACCCCAGTGTGGGTGGTTGCAGCATTACTGTAGGCATATTGTCACATTAGCCTGTTTAAGCCGCTGTCCTTTTGGACGGAGCCTGAAATATGTGATTGAGATGAGTCTTTGGAAAGGAAAAGATAAAGACGCTCTTTCTCCGGGACATTATGAGCGCTGTGTGGGTGGATCGGTGGCTACGCGGGGACAAAAGGCCTGCTTGTTGGGCATAGACTCCGAGCTGAGAGCGTCTCAGTTAGCCCCGCCATCCACCGAGTCTGAGCACCACACACACACACACACACACACACACACACACACACACGCACACACGCACGCACACACGCACACACGCACACACACGCACACACGCACACACACGCACACGCACACACGCACACACGGACGGATTGTTATGAGGGAGTGAGAGACGTCTCTGTTGAGTTTCGTGATCCTGTAAAAAGAGGTGCTGCGCACAAGTTCATCTGCATTTCAGTGATGCAGAATAGATGTTAGAAATAATGCAAAACAGCATCCCAACAAGGTGAACAGTCAGCCAACCGTGAACGCTGCTCACACTTCTAATTCAATGGCTTCATTCTTGTGGAAACATAAGTACAGTAACTATAGTAAGACCCATACTGGACTATTGAGGTTGATAGCAATACTGATATTATATCAAATCTGATAGAATTATATCGGCCAATATTCATTTTTCACACAAACACTTATTAAGAAACATTTCTAAAAACTTGTTTTTAAAGATTGTAACCAAGATATGTACCGAAGCGAACATTTTAAGTGGCTATAATCAATATGTGTGTAATAATGTAGCAAATGACAATATGAAAACATTGTGACAATGTGAAATGGGTCGCACATATTGATGAACGTACAGAGAATTATGACCTGAATCTGCAGATCCCCTCAGTTTTAATGAGCTTATGCGAGTTTCAGCTCATGTTTAGCTGTCCGACACACAACTTTACTATTTTTAGTTTTATAACTCTGCTCTTTATCGTAAAAAAGAAAGAACAAAAAAGCCCAAAACACCCACTGAACACTACCTACCAAACGGCCCATGAGCAACTAGCTGTTTAACATAGTGGAGCGTTTATCAGCTAAAGAGCCAGATATGTCCCTCAGGAGACCGAAAACAGAGCTTTAAATGTAGGACTTACATTCGACAGGTGGCCAGAAATATGATTCCAAATGAATGATAATGTTACTCAGCAACAGTTGGATGTGTAAACAATCAACTTTTCGCTGTATCAGCTTAAAAAGGTGATACTTCAACATCATTCGGACCTATTTTTTAATACTCATCTAGACGTATTCTGTACCGCGATTTCTTGTTACTTACTGGACGTCAAATTTGCTCCGACTATCCTGTTTATTTGCATAACAATGTCAGACTTTTACATTTATTTTAGTGCATATATTACCATTAGATTACAGTCCAATTACTTGTGTAACCGGCCCATTGTGTCGAGGACAAATACACACAGTACGGCCTCTGTTTGAGTAGTCTAGGTAGCACATCTGGGTTTCTGAAGCCAGGATATGATTTTCTAAAATGCTCGAATACATAACCAGGATACTTCAAAAACAGATCATTGCCAGGATACTAGTACAAAGGCTGCTCATAACTGGGAGGTTACAGAGCAGGGCTCCCTGTGTGAAGCACGAAATACTGTAAAAAGACTGAGTGGAAGTGAACAAGAGAAAGTGACACTAACAGAATACATGAGAACATGCAAAGTAAGAACCAGGAGACCGCAAAGACAAGCAAATATGAGGTCCAACTCTGAAGCGGCGTGACACTAGTCGACTTCTTCCTGGGTCAAACACTCCCACGGTAAACTCACTCTTTACATTCGCCGCAAGGCTTTGTCCACATCAGACGGCGGCCAACTGGTCACACATGAGGACAAGTCATAAAACAACAGTACGCAGCAGCTGGATAGGACACAGGATCAGGGTCAATATTCTCTTTACCATGATGTGGGCTACTTGCTGTGTCATTGAAAAGCCACACAACAAGCTGTGAATACCTGTGGAGCAGAAAAGCCTATATCTGGTTTTAATGCCCTACCTACCAAATCACTAATCTAGGTGTGGAGATCAGATTTCATTTGGGCACTACAGTAGTTATAGGCAAAAGAAACCCCTCTATGAGGAAAAAGCATTGAAAGCGAACCAGAGGCAATTTCTAGGGACTAAACTAATTGGCTCCCTGCAGGTCAAAAGGTGGGACAGGTCATTCCGGTTCAGCTGAAAAGAGTCAATTCTAGTCAGAGTCTCGCACATAAGGCCAGCGGGTTTGACAGGCTTTGGCCTTCACAGTTACTCAGGCAGGGTCCCGTTCACCACAGAGATATGCTAGTGAGGGTGTTTGTATTTCCAGAGCAGGACAATATGCTCACTAGGTAATGATAACTAGACACACTAACCGTGTGTCTCGGGTTACTAAAAAACAAACGACTTAACCGACGAGCTTCCAAATTACGCGCGGGATAACGTCAAAATAACGTGTACTTTTGCGATTAACAAACGGCTAACGTTCCAGCAAGCTAACGTCAGATCACCACGACACGCTGACAACGTTTCTGTTAGCGGCATCAGCGACTCTGGCCTGAAGTTAACTGGCAGATACGGGCTCAGGTTAGCCGGCTATTAGCAGCTACTTCATACCACTAACTTATAATAAAACGATTCACAAAAACGTCTAATATAATCTTAATGTAATCACCTAAAAACTGCCACTGGTGTATTGTTGAACCTGCTAGCAAAAAGAGCGCTTTACTAACGTCAACTAGTACTTTTGTTAAACGTTACGGGTCAGCTTACCCGAGTCTGTAACGGCTACTCTCAACGGCCGTTGGTCTCGGTGTTGCTGGGTCTGTCCTCTCTGCCTCAGCCCATCTCCACTGATTGCGGCCAGAGCTGCTGCTGCTGCTGCTGCTGGTGAGGGTGGAGCATAGATTGTATATAATGTAGATGATCACTCTGTAGTGAAAACCCCCAAAGTAATTGTTTGTAATATATATAGATAGATAGATACTTTGTTCGCTCTAGCAGCATTATGATACAGGTAAGCAATCAAAATAACAGTACAAAAATAATAATATTGAGTATAAAAATGCACAATATATACAATACAAATAACAGAGTAAAAAAAATGCACAGTATATACAATAAAAATAACAGAGTAAAACAATGCACAGTATATACAATAAAAATAATAGAGTAAAACAATGCACAGTATATACAATAAAAATAACAGAGTATAAAATATTAAATTTAAAAATGCCAAAATATACAATAAAAAATAACAGAGTAAAAAATATTAAATATAAAAAATGTACAATATATACAAATAGAATAATATTAAATTAATGAACTAAACAGTAGTGTAAAGTTTACATTAATGAACTAAACTAAACAGTAGTGCACAGATTAAATTAACTAACTAAACAGTAGTGCAAAGTTTAAATTAACTAACTAAACAGTAGTGCAATGATTTTTAACCAACAACAAACAAACATCAGTGTAACAGAGTTATAGTCTTGTGAATGATTTAGCCGAGGTGATTTATTGTAGAGTCGTATTGCAGTGGGCAGCAATGTTCTCCTGTATCTGTCCTTGTGACAGCGGAGCTGGATGATGCACTTGTTGGAAAAAGTGCTCCACTGTCCCTGCAGTAGGTGGTGGGAGAGGGTGATCTGGGTTATCCAATATTTTAGCCTTTATCCAAAGGTTTAACCCTCACGTTGCACGCCAGCTTGGAATTGATGTCAGTTCCAACCTGTTCACAGTCTAGAAATGAAAGTAAAAGTATAAAAACTCATCACAAACCTGCTCTTGCAGCATTGTCCACCTCCATGTTCCAAAATGTTTGCCGGTGTATGGACACAAAGTTCACAGATCATCTGTTGCTATGCACAAACATGAACATCCCCATAAAAGGACTATGCTACACTGAAGATTACATCACAGGTACTAAGCGGGACCACCACTTCATATGTCATTTGCATCTTATGTGTCATCTGAATGTTTGCTTCACTCCCACTGAATGTTGCATCATTCGTTCTTTTTTGTTTTGCACACACAGTCATTCCTCTATGTATTGTACTGCGTTGCATACACATGGGACACATGGACAATAAAGTCTCTTTTATCTTATCTTATTTTTTTATAATAGGCCAAGTGCAAACACAACAAAATCTGCTGCTTAAGGGCAGTGATGCATGAAAGTATGCATAGGCTACACCTTTAAAAAAATATATAATATGTATATATATATATATAGTCAGTTCTGCAACTGGACACATGACTGTGTGGATCATATTGTTCAAGGATGCTCAATATGGATTATGCTGCAGAAATGTTTTGGACATGTTTATGCTTTTCTTTTCTTCCGCCATGAAGTTGACTGCCTAGTTCAGCTCCATTAGCTGAAACAACAGTCAATACTGCAGATCAATCCATACAAACAGCGACTGAGCCACATTGTTATATAAGGTGACCACTAGCACAAAGCAGGACAGATAACTGCCAGCATGTGTGATGCATCAATGTGGTATAAAGCCACATGACACACAGACCTAGTATTAAGTTTGGATTAGGCCTGTTAACCTGTATTAACAACAACAACAAAAAACAATAATGATAATTAACAAATAATTGGTCTGGATGTTAACATCTGTTCCTTAATTGTTGTGATCGGCTCCATTCGAACATCAAACTCTTTCTGGTGTCCGGAAAAGAAGATAGGAGTGCGAGCTCCCTCCTTCGAATCACCTCTACCGTAGGTGTAAAGTATGAAGCATCGGGGTGTCAAGAGCAGCATATCTGCGCCGGAGAGTGGTGATTTAGCGACATCTAACGTTTCAAAGCTGCAGCTGCAGGTCTGTCTATTTCCAATCGCACGTTGACGTTTTGTCATTGCGTAACATCAATTTTTAACAAAAGAAACTCTTACTTAAAGCAAGCAAACTTGTGTCTATCTACACAATGTCACGAACATCTCGTTACTGCTGCTGTTCCTCTGTATCTGTTTTCAGATTTTTCCTACAGATTTAATAAATACTTTGTTTTTGTTGGGGTACAGCTGAAGACTTCCTGAAGATAATGCCATGACATTAATTAAAAACGTTTCTAATTATTGTTAATATA
This sequence comes from Cebidichthys violaceus, assembly GCF_023349555.1. Taxonomy (NCBI): domain Eukaryota; kingdom Metazoa; phylum Chordata; class Actinopteri; order Perciformes; family Stichaeidae; genus Cebidichthys; species Cebidichthys violaceus. Next base: position 1,304,918 of record NW_027176263.1, on the reverse strand, counting down.
ATAATACTTATTAGTATTAGTATTAGTAATAATAATTAATACTAATTATCATTATTATTATTTTCAGTTTTCAGTCACAGTTTGGTTAGGTTTAGGCAACAAAACTACTTTAGGTTTAGCAACAATTTACATATCCTGCAGTAGACTACATATACACATACAGTATCTAATGTGTGCCCGGGTCGGGTGTGAATGGCATTGTTGGCTACGGACACCTGGGTGCTTATAGCATCTGCCTTATTTTTGTGCAAATATCCTACAGTGCATTCATTTGTGTGACATTTAGCCTCCACTCAAACTTAGAAACTTGACATTTTTGGAGAACAAGTTTAGCAGTCAGTGATATAATGAGCAAGCAGCCACCAATACCTTTCACAGGTCCTGACTTTGTAGTCAGATCACATTTCTAAGTCAACCTGTCTTGCAGGGACGATGGGCGGTAACAAACATAGAAACACACACACACACACACACACACACACACACACACACACATACACACACTCACACTCACACTCACGCTCACGCTCACGCTCACACTCACACACTTTTTGTCTGCTGCAGAAGAACAGATTGAGCAGGAGGAGTGATAGGCAGACTGCTGCTGATGTTAATGAGGATCACATAAGGGTTTTTTCTCTCCATGTCTTCTTGACACTGTGGATCTGCTACCCCTGTCCTACGGCCTGACAGAGGAGGTGAAGATGGAAGAGGAGGAGGGGGACTCCCACCCGGAGATGAAGCACTTTTCTCTCCCATGGCCTCTCCCCAGGCTCCGCTCCCTCAGTGACACCTCCGGATTTCGCTCCAGAGTGCTGTTCAGGCTCCGGGGATCCCGCTCAGGTAGGATAAACCACAAAAACAAACTATAACCTGATGCTGCTGTTTTGTTTATTTAAATTCAAATTCATTTTCAGCTGCGACATCAGAACTAAACCACCTGTCTTTCCTTGCCAATATAAAATGTCTCTTATTTCTTTTGGTACAGCAAGTTGTACTAGTTGTTCTTGGCCAGACAGCATCTCTATGACTAATAAAACATCTGTGGCTTCCTGTTCTCCTACACAGAGAAACGTCCTCTTCCTCTCACATTTTGCTTTGGATTCCACTAATAATATAACACACAAAATGTCTTTCTTTACTCATAATGTACAGTGTTGTCTCCTTTGTTTCATGATTTATTCTTGCACAACACCGAATCTCATGTAGTGAGCTCTTTTTTTTTCCTTCACAAGAGACTTTAATATTGAAGTTCATCATCACAAAAAGCAATAATTAATACATTTTTGCATACATATTGACTCTTCTATTATGACACACCTACCTAATTCATCAGGCACCGCACAAGTCGCACAATGGGTTGAATGGAGAAGGTGTGACAGGGGGATTTAGGTTAAATACACCAGTGACTGGAATATCCAGACACTGGTTTGTGAACATCAATGAAGGCGAAGGAATGTTTCAAACAATTCCAAGGTTATTGAAAGGTTCTGATAGTATAAAATCAAAGTGTACATACATTTGTACTCAATTTACATCAGTGTGTGTGAATTAGTGTTAACTCTAACATTAAGGGGGGTTTTTTTGTAGGTAAGTGTCAAAATGTTGTTAAAATAACCCTTTCACAGGCATTGTAAGACTTTGGCCACGGTGTTAACCAGCTATGCATCCTCAGCGCCTTACTTAAATGTCACTGTCACCGTTTTGCTGCATGAGGCCTTATACAGGCTTGTATATTGTTTCAGTGGTTAGAACCACTTCCTATCAGCCCATGTTTAGTGTTTAAGCCTCAAACTCAGCCTGCAGCGGCGCTCTCCACCCGACTAACACGCCTACTCTGACTTCTACGACAGGCATGAAGTTTATTAATATACTGCTTTTCCATGAGGGCCGACTTGCTCTGCAGTCTGATTAGTTTATTATAACATTCCGGTAATACTCATATTAGAAGTTGCAGTTATCTTGCTGGTCTTCAGCTGCCACAGGAAGTGTTCTGTGTTTATGGTTAAAGTTGTAATTACAGGAAATGCTCATGAGTGGAGCAGTCAGGAAATTAGATGTCCGAAGTTGTTTATGTCTGTTGTCCGTTTGGATCTTTGAGCTTCACGGTTCAAACTCTCTAAGAGTAACTTAGCTAAACCTAAACAATTAAACACTCTATGGATTGTTAGGTGCTTCATGTATAATCCTCACGCTATCCATTTATATCATAGTTTTTTGTATGGATTGAAATGACAATTTTAGCTTTCACAATTGAAATTCATTCACTAAAAAAAAATCTATTTACACTAATGTACTCATTGTGCTGTATTGTTCAGTGAAAAGAACAGTTTGTAAATCAAGCAACAGGGGGAGCTAATTCACCATGTGCATTGAAATGGCACCTCACACATGTGTAACGTGCTGTTGCATTTTTCACATCCATCCCACAGGGGGAAGCTTCAAAAGCAGCCAAATGGGGACAGAGGGAGAGCATGATGAGTTAATCCTGCTACACGCTAAACTACAAATATAACAAACAGTATTTCTCTCTGAAAAAATAGTATATGACTTACAGCACTCATTTTTAAACTCAAAGGGGTGTAGTATGATGGGATATTTCTGTTGCCCAAAGAAAAATGCCTCTGTGGGAAAAATTCCAGAGTTAATAGTTGAAGGGAGGGGGGGTGTCTTTTTCATTTCCATGTATTTTATTTCTATTGAACAAACTCTAAGAAAACATGAGACTAAAAATAATTGCAGCCCACAGGCTTGATAACAAATCAACGGTAAGCATTATGTCTTTATGTCCAATCATTGTTTCTCAGGGACATGAAGGATTTGAACTCAATTCACAGATTAACTTTGACCTTTTAAAGCTTGCACATTTACGTAAACCAATAAACCCTCTTGTAGCAGCACTCATTACTCCACTAATAACTGTATATGTCATTGTAAGTTCTTTGGTTGACATTTGAAGCAGGTCTTGCTTCTTAAAAATGTGTTAACCTATTCGTGCCATAATATTATTACCAGTATATCATCAGCGTCGACACAAAAGTGTGCAGAGGAGGATATTCCCCCTCAAACGTATTCAAGTTGTATTTAAAACTTGAAAGATATTGAGATTCAATTCTACTTTTTGACCTTTTGAAACAGCCGTTCACAAAAATAATCTCAATACAATTGCACCACCTTCTGAGGAAGATCATGTGATATAACTGAAAGCTCCAGAACAGATATTGAGTGGACCGTGTGGTGAGATTTTTTTTTTTTTGTCAATTGAAAGATATTGAAAGTTCTTAAGCATGCAAAACAAGAGCATTATTGTTTGTATTCTAAAGATTATGTTGAAGAGCCAAATGTTTGTTAAGTTAGTGATGATTTGTAATGCTTTTCTCTATCACTATTCTAATATAAGAATATGATACCTTAATGTGTGTCTCCATATACACTCAAGCACTCACATACATGCATTTGTGTATGTGTTTGTGAAAAAAATCAATTTGGGATAATGTGTAGGCTGAGATGCTCTTTGCTATCTGTTGTAAATGGCATGCTGTCCTCCGGATGGGCGCTGTATCGCTCTTGTAATTACACAGGCAGAGACAAGAAGAAGAGAAGAGAGGGATGAAGACAAAAGAGGGTGGAAAAAAAGGAGCAGAAACTGGAAGGATGGCCTATTGATCTATTAATACAAAAGAGAACAATAAGGGACAAAAAGAGAAGGGGGAAGAGAGTCAAAGGGAAATTAGAGGAGGCAGGTTTCATGGGAAAGAGGAGGCAAAAAGGGTTGCAAGGACAGGATGATTAAGGAGGAGGAGAGGACAGATGAAAGGCTGAACAGAAGAAGTGGACAGCAGAGGAGTGTCAGCTTGCTGGTACACTCTGTGGGTACTCTCCTCAAAATAACATTGATTACAGACCCTTTTAGTCTGCAATAACTACTAGTTAAATGTACTGTAATGCTGAGAGTGGCCCTTCCCCCTTCACTGCCCACACATAGTCTATCCTCAGCCACTGTTGTATGCTGTAACAGCCACCGACATACCGAAAAGCTCTGGTTACGGTGTAATTATTGAAGTATACAGTTTTTCATGTGACATTTGCAGATGACCTCGTTTGTAAAAGCTCGAGATAAACAGACCTGTGCAAGGATGTTCTATGTAACTAATTTGGTTTGTCAGCTGAATGATTGAAAACATTTTTAAATTCATATATAGCAAAAAAAAAATAATACAATTTAAGAATCCAACGGGTATCTAAACAAGATCAAGACTCTTCAGCGATGCTACCGGCTCTGTGAGGTTCCACTATACCTTAATGCTAACATCAGTATGATAATATGCTCAGAATGACAATGCTTTACTCAGGTACAATGTTTACTATGTTCACCATCTTAATTTAGCGTGTTAGCATGCTAACTTTTTTCTTATTACTAAGTACGAGGCAATGGGAATGTTAATAGTCTGTATTTAGTCAAAAACAAAGTATTGGATGAGTTTAAATGTTGACCTGATGATGATGCTGGAAAAGTTAAGGGATTACCCAAAGGTATTACAAAGGCGCAAATGAACACATTAACAAATGTCATGATAATCCAATCAGTAGTGGCATTTCACTCAACTCAGCAAATGTGAACCTCTTTCAATCCATCTGGTAACAGAGATATTTCAGTCGGAACCTCACTTGACATCCCTAGATCCACGTCACTAGTGGCTATAAGTAACCTTATTTAAAGGTTCATTTTCTCACATAACTGCCTTTAGCCCCTTTAGTTTGGTCGATTGCACAAACTCTGCAGGAGCAGGAGGTCGAGGTGGATGGATGGCTCAACAAAACAATGTGAAACCGTAGTTCATTTCCTGTTTCCAACTGACATTTAGCAACGGTTTATTTTAATCACTTACATTGTCGTCCCCTGACCTTAACCATGTGGTTATAGTTGTAGCCTTGTTGACCCAGGTCCCTTAGCACTAACCCTATCAGAGCAGGTGTGTGTGCCTTAACTTACCCGACCCTTAACCACAGTGGTGTCAAACCATAAAGACGTGTTTCCTTTTCAACAGTGATGTGTAACGGTTTGGGAGGGCAGAGATGAACTGAACGGCAATTCTTCTAAACGGCAATTACAAACTATGATCTAATTTGGAGCACCTGTTGCCCATGAAGCTACACCACATGATTATACTGGCAGCAGACAACAGGTGATCGTGATACAATAATGAAGGGGATTGCGTGATGACAGACAGCTGTGTCTTAATTTTTGTCATCTAGGCTCCCTTCAGTCATATTTTAACAAAATGGACTTTCTCTTTTTCCTCTCTCTCTCTTCTTCTCACACTCTCGGTGATGTGATCGTCTCTGCCCGTTTTTTTGTGTTGACTGTACGTGTTGTTCTCACATTTAACGTTGAGAAATAAGGGTCTTTTTAAATACCTTGTGAGGTACAGGCGCTTTCATGCTTTTCCATCTACTTCATTTCTTTTGTGTGCGATCATGTGTGCGTGGGTGGGTGTTGCTGGAGTTGATGAGCCAGTTGTTTTTCTTCTCGCTTGCTGTGAGCAGTTTTTGTTGGACTGCATCGAAAGTTAAAGTCTCACTTTCTCTCCCTCCATCTGTCTATCAGTAACTCAGTTACTTGCTAAGCTTTTAACTCTATTAATATGTGTCAACGTTACACTGCACAGCCTCAAACAATGCTGTGTACATACAGTAAGTGTATGTGCGTAGTGGAAATTTAATTAACGCTTATAACTGCTGGGTTAATGAAAAACAAAGTCAGTGAAACAGAGAGACATTATGGACAAAAACAGGAAACATAAGTTTGTAAGCTTTTGGATTTCTACACATAAGACAGTCGTGGAGAGGATGAGTTAAAGTGGAAAGTTAAAAGGGAGGAAAAGGAAATGAAGAGGGAATAAAACAGGAAAACTAGAACATCTACAGTACAACAATGATAATGACAGCAGCTGCTCTTATGAACTCAATAACATAATGGTTGTGTAGACTTAATAAAGAACAGGAAATAAAAAAATTAACTGCGCTTGATACACATTCACAAATAGCAGTCTGGTGCTATAGAGCGAGCTACGGGATCCAGCGTCAAACAGTCACTGGCATACAGATGACACATTTACAGTGTTGAGTGTGTGATATAAAAACAGAAAGAAAATGACCATCTGTCTGCCTCTTCCTCCTCATATCTCCATCTGTGATTTCTTTATAGCTCTCCTGTCTATCTTAGAGTTTATATTGATTTATTTAGCGTATGATTGCTACTGATGTTGGGTTTTATGATATATGGGTTTAATATCTAAATAGTTTTATCATGGCACAGTCACTGTGGCACCATGGTCTTCAGGTGTGTTCTCCATTCAGCAGTTTGTATTTAAAGCCCCTAAAAAACTTGGCTTTAAATCTAAATTATTTCTCCTTTATATTGAATATTGTGTTGCTGAGAAACAGTCAAGGTTAAAAACAACAACATTATTTTATAGAGTCAAAAGCCCAACTCATGTTCTTCATCAAGACAGCAAACCAGAAACAAGAGCCTAGAGAAAATGTAAAATGTCATCAGTCAGAAGCTGATTGTATATATGGTTTTTAAATAGTTTTCAGGACTTATAGTGAAAGAAAACAGCTGATGTAAAACTGTACAAATTTAATTTCTGATTTTAAATTAATTGTATACACTTCTATTCCAGTAGGCCTATGCAAAAAACAATTAAAGGGGAGATATTGTGCACATTTTCAGGTTTGTGTTTTGTGTTTCCACTAGAACATGTTTACATGCTTTAATGTTCAAAAAACACATTCTTTTTCTCATACTGTCTGTCTGAATATACCTGTATTCACCCTTTATCTGAAATGCTCAGTTTTAACACCTGTCTCTTGGTTGCTCTTTAAGCCCTCTTCCAGAAAAAGCCCAGTCTGCTGCGATTGGCTTACGAGTGAAATATGGTCTACCTTTGCAAAATACCTCCCAAGCTGTGGGTGGAGATACTCAGATGAGGGACGGTATATTCTAATGATCCTGCATGTGACACAGGAAGGGGAGACAAATCTGAAAGGCTTGTGAAACACGTGTTTTCTGATCTTGGCGGCCCACTAAAAACTGACTGGGTTGTCTTATGTCACAGTTCTTGGGTTGGTAGACACCTAAATGTCAACATTTTTCATGATATGCTGAATCAATTGGTCAGAAAAAGTAGCCTAATCACTAAACATTTTGACAAGTGATAAGGCAGGTTATATCATCTTAAATTACATTTTTGGGGGTTTTTGGACATTTTGTGTGACTTTTCTTTGGTCTGAAATAAGGTTAAAACAACCTTAAAATGAATTAAACATTGAGTAGTTTACAGCAAGAAGCTGAAACGTAAAAAAAAAATCAGTGTAGGCGGCCATGTCACTGCCAGTGAATCTGTACTTTAGACTTGCAACAAACATGTCTTCTGTTTACCCCTTTATATCGTAATGATAGTGTGAAGTCTGCTCATATCTGCTAACTGCACTAAAAATGTAAACGGGAATGCGCAGCACTGAAAAGTAAACACACTAAACATACAGCACGCTACCTGCGTATTTGATGCATCTGCCTTCTATTTTCCTTCTCTCTTTTTCTCCTGTCCTCTCCCCTCCTCTCCTTATTTCCTACGTCACTGTGGGACATCAACAGAGGAGGGAGAGTGAAAAAAAGAAATGAGTGAGACTGGAGCCAGACAGCAGCCAAAGGAAGGAGGAAAAACTTGACAGGCAGGGAGATGGAGATAAACGCAGGAGGAGACGCACAGATTGGAAAGGGAGAACGAGGAACTGAGATGGAAACAAACATTAACTTTTAATGCTCTTTATTGGAGAGAAGGGAGGCAAGGATGGAGGGAGGGATGGATGGAGGGAGGAGGGGTGAGTGAGGAGCAGACAGTGGAGAGAGAGAGAGGAAGTAGACAGCGAGGGGAGAGAGAAAGGGAGGGGAGAGAGAATAGGAGAAGAAGGGAGACGGTGAGAAAGGGAGGAGGGGGAGTCAGTCGGGGGAGGGAGGGAGGCAGAGTGGTGGTGTGTCGGGAAGAGGCAAGGATCAATTCACACTGCTGATAATATTCCCCGGGTCAAGTCATGGAACATGACGGTGAGTTTTTCTTCTCAAATAATCAGCTGGATCTTTTTCTTTCTGCATGTGTTGACTTTCTGCGTCTGTGTTAATGTAACACAAGGCATTGTGGACACAGAGAGACATTATTTCCACCGCTTGCTCTTCACTTCCCATACTGTCCTTATTGGTTTGTCACCTGTTAGCTGGCGATTGCTTTAGGTGTATACACACACACACACACACACACACACACACACACACACACACACACACGCTGCAAATGTTTGATTTGAAGTTAGCTTCGTAAAGAGCACTATTAAATAAAAAAGGGGGGCATAGTGCATTTATACATCAGTCAGTATTGCTAACTTTGACTATATGCAAAATGAGTATCTGACTTTTGTCAGAGATCATTTGTCAGGTTGCTTCTTTGCCTTAAATCTGAAATCTGAAATAAATATGTGCCATATATCAATGACAACAACAACAGGGTCATGCATAATGTACAGGAACACTACTTTAAAGACACTAGCAATAACACTGTGTGCAATATTAATAAGATGCTAATGCTGTAAGTAGAACACTTAATAACCTTAAGGTTGGCTATATCTTCACTTAACCAGGCTTCTGGTGTGCCGTGAGGGCCAGTCTTGATGCTGATATGGTGATGAACACTGATGATTGTTTGCGTAACTTTAAAAAACAATTCTTGTTTTTTGTAAGTCTGCCCACAGTTGCGTCACAGCATTGTAGTTTATTATATGACAAAGACAAAGCAATGACAATAAGTTTATTGTTAATATTTCTACAGAGGAAAGAAAAGGCCGATAATTCCAGGACGGCTCGACCGGTCGCCATCTTGGGTGCATGAGACTATTAGACTAAATGACAATGATACGTTGGTGTATTGGTTGGTGTCATACTCAGCTGGAGGAGGCAGGCAGGCTATATCGGGCCTATGTTATCTAATATAGTTTAATTATAGTTAGCAGAGGTTGTCATATAACACATCACGGTGTTTCTATTTGTTATTAAAGAAAGCCAGAAATTTAGGGCAGAGATAATGTTGAGACTCCAGTTGTTGTTTTTATTCTCTGTTGTTGTCTTGGGTAAGCTTTACAGCAATAAATCCACTTTAATCCGCGCTCCTTTGTGTGTGTGTGTGTGTGTGTGTGTGTGTGTGTGTTTGTGTTTGTCTGTCGTCAGGGAGCTGAATGGTTACATGACAAATTATTGCTGTTGTGTGTTTGTGAAACAGCATTTTGCAAGGCAAAGCAGCATCTGTGAGTGTGCACACTTGCATATGCCTGTACTGTGTGTGTGTGTGTATGTGTGTGTATGTGTGTGTGTGTGTGCGTGTGTGCGTGTGTGTGTGGTTGATCATAATACTCTTCTCTCCATTTTCTCAGCTCACTGTTGATCGTGTCGTATTTTGTGTGAGCGTGTGTTCAGGAGACAATGTAAGGTGAGACGACGTAATGTGTGTATTTGCATAATTATTTAGGCACTTTTGAGAAGTTCTCCCTCAGAGCTCTCTGCAAGAAAACTCTAACCAACTTGGTTGGGTTTAGGAAAATATCATGGTTTGGGTTAAAATGAACCCTTCCGGCAGAAAACCGTAAAGGCAAACTTTTCCATTGCAAATTGCAGTCTGCACAAACTGGAGACGCTGGACACTTTTGTCATGAATACAGTCCTCAACTCTCAACCACCTCCCGGGCGACTGAATTCACCCTGAAGGAAAATAAAGGATACACCTAACCTGAGTTGAAGAAACAAATACTGTGTCAGTTTGTCACTGCCTTTGACAGATATGTCATTTGATCTCCCTCACACACACTCATTTAATTTCATGTGAGACTTGCCCTGGTATAACTTCTGGCTTAGCACATGGATCTCCTTGTTTGACAGGTAGGTCTGTATGACTCACTCAGATATCCTCATGTTAATATATTGATTTACTGAAAGGTTAAATGGCACGTTGCATCATTTTATCTCGGCTGGTAAATCTTCCATTGGTGGTTCTTGTTTACAGCTGTACAGTTGTCAACATGGAATGAATGTGTCAAAAACCTGCTTCCTTAGACGTTTCCCAAAGCAGCAACATTATCAACCAGTGGTGGTCCACTTTAGAAGCACTGTTGAGTCTCCATAAGAGTCATACTGTCCTGACTAACAGCCACACAGCCAGGCAAACTTCACTGATGTTCTTAGCACAGCTGTTTTTCCGATGTGACTCCAGTATATCTGTACAGATAAATCTGTATAGGTGGATTTAGACTGCTGCTTGTTTACGCTCCCCGCTCACTGTCCTCTTGTGGCCTCGAGTCACACACTTCTAACGCAGAGCCATGGCTTATTTATAATAAAATAGTGTCTGTGATCTGATGTTGCGATTATATTTTCTCTCTGCTGCCGGCTTTATTCTTTGGTTATTATTAAAGACCCCACACTACAGTATCAATCTTTCATCCATCTCTTTCTGTCCCTGTCTCTTTCCCTGTCTCTCTGGAGCTCGCTTTATCTTCAGCTCTGTGGCTGCCTGTCTGGCAGGATGTCAACTATTGATTCATACAGGCAACATTTTAGCAACGATGGCGGCTTATGGGTTGTGCCAAACAGAATACAACAAACAGGAGATCAGGTTTCAGACGAGCTGGCTGGCATACGTGAAGAGGAAGAGAAATGACAGTAGCCACTACTGTATCGCTGCAACCAAAGACTGTGACTGTGTTGTGTTAATGATATAAGGTAAAAAACAACGTAGATTACTTTAGATTATTATCAGCAGCCACAAGTATTGTAATTCCTGCACACAGATGAGTCAGTCAGGGATTCATATTTGGTGGCTGCACTGCAAAAACAGGAAGAATGTCGGACCTAAGATTTCACAGTTAAAGCCCCTGAAACTTACAAATCATACTTATTTATCTATAACATTCAATATTTATGACTTAATAAGCAACAAGTCTTTGAATTCCATTATCTCTTCTTCTGCAATGACTTAATGAGATCCGACTGGAGTGCCACCAACTGTTTGTTATTTGTATAAAAGTAACACATGGAAATGAGAATTAATTCACATTTTCTCTTGCAGATTTTGGTAGGAAACTACAGTAAGAAGTTTTCAGTAATAAAGAAAGTTCATAATGCTGGAGCAAAATCAAATTACATAAAACCCCCATACTCTGACTGAGTACCGCATTTTTCGGACTATAAGGCGCACCGGATTATAAAGCGCACTGTGAATTAACGTGTCTATGTTCACACATAAACCGCACCGGATTATAAGGCGCATTAAGCAAAACAACACAGTCCGGTAAATCAAACTTTATTCATCTCAGTTGTAACAACAAATACCGGTACAGAAAAATACACTCACTTATCGATTCATTCCTCTTCCACAAATCCATCGAATTCTTCATCTTCAGTGTCTGAGTGAAACAGCTGTGCGATTTCGGCATCAAGAATGCCCGAATCCCTCTCGTCATTTTCCGAGTCAGTCTTGTTGCCGTTATCGGTACTTGGCTGTTCAGTGATGATTCCAGCTTTCGTGAAAGCTCGGACGACGGTTGCGACCGATGGTTACTTGTTGTGCTTATTGATCGATTTTGACTTTTAGTTTAGACATTACATTCCTGTTACGGGGCCGATCAGGTAGTGACACAGCGTACCGTAATGCTCCGAATATCCATTGAGCGGAGCGGCTTCGTTGCTTACCAAAGTCGTACTTACATATTTCGGCAGATTTTTGAGCGCATTGTACCACATAAAATCGATCAATAAGCACAACAAGTGACCATACATAAGGCGCGCTGGATTATAAGGCGCACTGTCAATTTTTGAGAAAATTTAAGGATTTTAAGTGCGCCTTATAGTCCGAAAAATACGGTACATAAAGCATAAAGCATCAGTGCATTTTACAGATCACTAACAATCCCAACAATGACAGTTTGAACATCACATGTATTTGACAGACTGTAATCTGAATGAATGAAGCTTCACAGGGCTACTATATGATGATATTTCACTGGTTGTGTACTGAGACCATTTAAGAACAAAGAAGGAGTTCCTCTCTTGTATACCAGAGCCTGGTCCTTGCTGAGTCACACTTCACTGTCATGACAGTTTGGTACAGACTGTTGTGGTACAGAGATGTCCTTAACTCTTGAAAAGGTTAGCCACTCCACGGAGTAACGTCACACACTTCAACCAGTTTGGATTTATGCATGTAAGGGAAATGTGCAACCGTACGATAGGCAACTTGTAATGAAAGTGCTCCTTTCTTTTTTAGACAATCACTGAACGGTCATGAATGCAAAAAACACTTTTGCAAATTGGTCCAAATGACAATGACACACACACACACACATGCGCGTAGATCCCCTGTTCTTTTGGCTATGACAGTACTATGAGACTGGCAGTGCCTCAGTTTAATGAATAAATCAAGGGGACGGGAGAAAGTAGCACTTAAACAATTATTACCCCCTTGTTCCGCTGAGGCTACTACTTAATATTTGATGACTCCTTTCCTTTCTTCTGGCCCTCCTCCTACTGCTCCTCCTCCTCCTTTCCTGTCTTTACTTTTGCTGTTCCGGTCATTGAAAAGGTCAGCCCTCCTCAGTTGATCTCTGTTATTTAGTGTCAGGACGAACAGGACTTGGCTTCTAAAAAGTGTCACATTGGCAAACAAATTCCAATACAGCAGGTGTCCTCTTGACTTTGAGTATTTCCCCAAATATCTCCATTTTGGCTATTGTATTCTTGCACAGATTTACAGTAAAAGCATCAGATTGATCTAAACTCAATCCAGAGGGAGCTTTTCCCTGACTTTTGTTTGATCAGCAATTGAAACAGAGGAATTAAGAGATTGAAGCAGTAGAAGCCAGAAGGGTCAATAGTAAGATTGTGACCAGAACTTCCCAAAGAAAACATACGATCAAGCATGTGATCTTTCTATATTTGGGTTTTCTGTTGAAAGACTTTGACTTTCTTGACCCCTCTCTCTCTCTCTCTCTCTCTCTCTCTCTCTCTCTCTCTCTCTCTCTCTCTCTCTCTCTCGCATACTGAGTGCATGGAAAATAAGAGTCTATTAAATGGTGGGATTCTTGTTGAATGCCATTTTTTAGGTTTCAAGTTAAAGAAAACCTGAAAGGAAATATTGAATATTGAATTTAACACAGACAGGAAATAAAAGGAGATGAAAGTAAAATGTTAAAATGTGAAACCCTCACGGGATGGTTAAAGTTTGACATTGAACTTGAATGGTTAGAGTTAGGATAGGTGGTCAAAAGCGAAAGGTTTTGCAAGTTTTGTCAATTTATTTCTAGAAAACAATCACACCTGCAGCCACGTGAAACTGAACACAGACTTGAACATAAAAAACATACAATAAAAATATGCAAAAATATATTACATATGCTGACATAAAACTCAATGAAAGCATATCATTAAACTTGAAGCACATACAACTGAATCATCAATTAACCATCGATAATTCAACAGTTCGATGGCATGAAAGACAAAATAATTTCTCACCCTGTTAGACCTGGTGATCTGATTCTCAACGCCACAGTATTTTCCACTGCCCTTTAACACACGTGTAGCCTCCAACGCATTCAGTCTACATCAATGCTACATCAAGTTAATGACATTAACTCCTATTCAATACTAATGCAGTCACTTTCCTCTGTTATCTCTATTTCCATCCTCCACCTCGTCACTGACTTCCTTCCTGTCTCAATTATCCACTTCCATCTTATTTGCTAACAACAGTCCTGTAAGACTGCGGCCGTCATGGCAGCTGCCAGGTGTGAATGTGTATATGGATTATTGTATACAAACAAACGTGGATGTGAAGCATTTGCAAAGGCTCTCAAGCTGCTGTCAGATATTGTGATTCCAGTACATTAGCCTGTACTCAAGGTATTTATATTTAATGATGTCAGTGTCAGATGTAGGACTTTGTGAGTCACATCAGGATGAGAAGATTTGAATCTATTGATTGCAGATGAGCCAGGTGAATATGTTGCGTAAGAGGTGGTGAATGAGACCGTGCAAGTACTTTAACATCTTCGCTCTGCACACACTGCTGCAGGAGCCAAATGCATTCGTTTTGATCTCCCCCATTTTCCCCTGTGAACTTCCCAAAATGGTTTTGTTTAGAGTTCGCTGATGGTTTTATTTATCCTGTTGTAGCAATCCATAGCAAGAATGTTCTCTCTTACTGTATGTGATTATTTAAACGCCAACTCTGTTTGTGGCTTCTTACGCCTTAATGACTGAGGGGAGAAAAGGAGGAGACATGGACAAGCAAAGAGTTAACGACAAATCATCTTTAGTCGTTTGAGTTGTGTTGAAACGCTAGATGGCAGTCTTGTCCTTACATTTTGTGTGTGTGTGTGTGTGTGTTTGTGTGTGTTTTACCTTTCTTGTGGGGACATAAGTCTGACACAGTGACATTGTGAGGACTGGCCTTAAGTCCCAATAATGTAAATCATTACATTTGTGTGTGATGACATGATTTAAGGTAAGGTTGGGTTAAGTTTAAGGTTAAGGTTAAGATTAAGGTGGGTTAGGTCTAAGTTATGGTTAGGGTAAGGGTAACTCCTCAAGAAATGAATGCAAGTCATTGAAATGTCCCCAAAAGTTATGAAAACCCAACTGCGTGTGTATAAGTGTGTGGGTGTGTGTTTGTGCACTGATGTCTGACCGCCCAATTTAGTCAAGCTGGGTTCTGAAGGACCTCAACTGACACTGAGGACAGTAATGACAGATAAAGCTCTCTCTCTCTCTGTCTGTCCATCTGTGTGGCTCTCTCCCTCTCTCTTTCTCACACACACACACACACACACACACACACACACACACACACACACACACACACACATGACACTCTAGTCGACTCCCATATTGAGAGTCTGGGAGAGGAGTGTTTGGCTTGGTTAGCCACAGTCGTCAGTGAGAAGTGGTGAGAGCTCGTCTAACATTAAACAGATATTATTTCTCTGTCGTACCATCAAAGGATTTAAAGTCTGCGCTCACTAACCGTGACAGATTTCAGCCTTTGCTCCCCTTTGACCTACTCAAAGCTGGATTCAGAGCTTGGATTGTATTGATCCTCATTTGGAGCCTGAGATGCTGTCCAGACCCTCAGCTGATTTATTCATCGTGGACAGTGAGCTTAATTTATTGTGTCACACTGGGTTTATCGATTCTGATCCCACAGATATCTTTAAATGTTTCATTTTAAAGACTATTTTTTCTATGTCTATAAAGCAACAGTTACCACCGGCACTGAAAGTAAAACAAATACATTTCTTCTTCTTCTTCTTCTTCTTCTTCTTCTTTTTAATTTTAAAAAAGCTGCTTTTATTGGTCATATAACATAATTAAATAAATATCTTTAGGCAATTTGATGGCATCATCTTGGCCTTTAGGAATTCATGACAGGCAAATTTCACCTTGTACTGAAAATGTATCAACCAAACGATTAATTGACTAAATAATTATTGTTTCAGCCTTACGTCATACATTTTTACTAACAACCATCATCCCACCATCCCTTCTTATCTGTCCCAGCTTGAAGAGATAAGGATTGAGGTCTATTTGTGTGTATATGTGATATCCAGACATTTGCAGGTCTGTACAGTCTATCTGCACACACACAACCCTATATTTGCTCTTTAAAAGCTATTCAATTAATTTGAAGAGGTGAAATAAAGTATCCTTAGCTTATGTATAAGCACCAATAGAACAATGTAAAAATACGTCATTACAAGTAAAAATCCTACTTAAGTTAAAATACAGGAGTTATCAGCAAAACGTATGTATTGTTTGTTGAAAAATGTCTGCTGTGACTGATATATTATTACCAACATTTAGACAAAGAGACACTGAAACCAAAAAGTTCCTCTTTCATTCTTCTTTTTCAGTTCTTTAAAATGACATTACCATATCTCAGATTTAAAATACTGACACAGCAATGTGCCAGCAGCCTTTTAACTTTGTTTCTGACTGAAGTGGAGCTACTTTATCCACTTTATTTAGAGTTAGGTCATTTCGTCCAGTGGTTTCCAACCCAGGGTTCAGTCCCTCCTAAAGGTCACCATGTGAGGGGCCGTGAGATGATTAATGGGAGATGGAAAGAAGAAAAACAAAGTTCAGTTTTCATTATTTTAAATATTCGCTTATCTTTGCTTCTTTTTTTTTTTTTATAAATAATGGCTGATTTGACCTTTTTTGGGGCCTCAAACAGTTATTTAAATGAAACCATCCGAGAAGTTTAGAGGGGTTAATCACTCATATATATATATATAGAGAGAGAGAGAGAGAGAGAGAGAGAGAGAGAGAGAGAGAGAGAGAGAGAGAGAGAGAGAGAGAGAGAGAGAGAGAGAGAGAGCGCTTTTGTAAGGGGTCACAAGCCAAATGGTTATAGTTCATAGCATCATCATATTGATTTGATATGACGTCAACAATATCTGTCAAATAATAGAACAACATCTCCCTTTTGCAGAGTAGAAGTACAAAGTAGATGAATGGTTCCTCAAACTTGTACTTTTGAATGCAGGCCTTTTACTTGTAGTGGAGTATTGTTACATTGTCGTAGTGCATATTGTAAAGCTTTCCTCCATCACTGTGTAAACTAGTGGCTGAAGGTGTCGGACCTCTTCACCCTTTGACCCCAGCAGCGCCTCTAATCTGCAGCGAGGAATGAGAGGCATTCTTCAGCTGCTCACAGGAGGAGGAGGAGGAGGAGGAGGAGGAGGAGGGAGGGGAAGTTACGACGTAGTAGCGGCTCTCAGTCAGTCAGTCAGGGAACCAAGTTTCCAGCGACTCAGCCATCATGGTCTGAAACTTTGCTCTTTTGAAATGAACTCACTCGGCGGCCGCGCAGGGGATTTAAGCGGCGATAGAAGCCCCTGATCTGGGTGTGTTTTCTTTTTTTTTTGGAGGAGGGGGGTGTGGTGGTGTCGGTCCGGAGAAGCTGAATATGGGTCAGACCGCTGTGTCTGCTGTGTCTCAGCCCGCGAGCGGTGAGTGTGTGTGCACATATGTAACGTTACGTGCCTCCCTGTTGTCTTACACACACACACACACACACACACACACACACACACACACACACACGCACACACATTCCGCTATCTTTACTCAGTCTGCTCATTTCTGCCCCTGTTTGCGTTGCAACATTTCTGTCGGATAATCCACCGAAACCTCCTCACGGTTCCAACACAAAAACAACGCGCTAAACGGGTCCGTGCTAATAGGAAGTTAGCTCTCTTAGACGCTCTCGCATCCTCTCGGTTTCTAAATGTTGCGCTGCCCAACTGTTGGTGAAGCGGCCAAGTGTTACGACAGGCTCCACTGCGAGAGGACGGGCTGTTGTGCAACCGAAGAGTTGCATCGCTGGATAATGAAGTGCTCTGTTTAGTTAATATGAGTTTATGTGTTTAGCAACCGGTTTGAACAGTTTTTTTGCTTTCCTACAAGAGCCCAGAGATCTCTCTGAGGGCTCAGTGCAATCCAAGTGGATTTACATTTAATTCACAGTAAGGACCTTATTATTAAAACAAAGTCTTAAAGTGAGCCTATTGCCAATGTTAAGGCTTCACAAGAAATAGCAGGGCTACAGCCAATGATTTTCATTCTTGATTAACTGTGTTTAATCTATTAAAATGCCCATCAAAATGTCCATTATCAAATTGCCTTTTTTGTCTTTCCAACGCTTAAAAAAAAAGCCCAAATGTTCATTATAAAATGATTTACAATAGAGAGAGGACACTTGAAGGGCTGGGACCACATAATTGTTGCCTGAAAAATTACATAAAACTTCAGTTTATTGTTGCATGATAGAAAGGAAAAGCAGCGAGCCCTCACTTGCACCATGAAATGTCTAATTATTTATTAGTTGATCTATATTTGGATATTCCTTCCATGTTTTTGTCATAACACTCCCAAAACAAACTACTTCAAAACAAAAAACTAAACAAAACGTATATCCTTTTTTATCTTAATCTCACTTCCTGTGTCCGAGGGCCTTGCAGGTTTCATTCTCACTGTCAATGTGGAGGGTCATTTCACACCTGCAGTTCAAAGTGAACGCCACTGACTACAATTTTCCACTTGATGCAAAAGAAAACCACCAATTCAATAAGTATCACATGAATATGAATCACTGCTTCAGAAGAACAAGCATTTTAGTTTTAGAGATTGTCGGAGGTAAAACCAACACGAGTCGGCTCCAATACGCCTTGGCTTAGATTCTCCTGATTTAAATCATAATCCTGCTCTGTTGCCGTTCGTAGTCTTCCTTAAACAGAGTTAACTGTAACTGAAGATAAACATCCGGATGGATGCATCATGATCTTCAAGCACAGAGTCACTTAAAGCCTTAAAAGATCAAATATGAGACTACATTAGCACAGGAGTGTGTGAGAACATGCTGTACCTCCACACTTACAAATAGTTTTTTTTTCTCTTTGTCCACTATAGTCCTTTGTCTGTCCGTGAGCCATAAAAGTAAACATTTCCCATTTGCTCACATTTTTTATGGGAACGCTTTAAGGCAGCGAGGCACAGGAAGAGACGAAGGACTCCGGATGAAAACAAAACTGGACCTTTTTTTATGACACTGTCAGCATTTAAAAGTAAAGACTCAGACTGTTTTGTAGCACACTTAAACCAACATGCATAGGGACCTGAGGCCATAATAGTGATCTATATACGCTCAGCGTTATGGGTTACATTACGATGCTGTGCTGTAAATGCTGAATCTACAGTACTAATAGCCGGAGGGGGAAATGATCTGTCAGGGTCTTATTGAAAGACCATTAATATAAAACTGATAACCTCTCAGCCTTAAGGAGTTATGACTGTACGTTAAAACGCTGTGAAGCTGCAGTCTCTCCTCTTTGATTTCTTTTGGGTCCGTTACTCCCGACTTTAATCCAGGCCAACACAGCAGGCCCTCTGACTATCATGAGTTTAACAGGGCTGTGCTTCTCTGGCCTACATTGGAGAAAAGTTTGGAAGAAATGACCCAAGTGTTAAAACATCAGCTAATGCCCAGCGTCACCCCTCCCTCCTCCGCTCTCCTCCAACACCCCTTTTTTACCATATTTTCTTCTTCTTTCCCTGCAAGTTTCTGCCCTCCTCCTCCTCCTCCTCCTCTGCCTTCCCACATTTTCTTTTCGCCCCACCTCACTTTCCACCTCTCCCCTTCTCTCTCTCTGTCTGTCTTCTCTTCTGTCTCTCTTTGCCTCGTTCTCCCTCTTCGTCCGTTCGTGACGTCCCCGGTGACTTGCAGCGAAGGAAGGAAGCCTCTCCCTTTCCCCCTCCTCCTCTTCAACACATGTTCCTGCCATAACGTCTGAAACAAAAAGAACACGCTGGCTGTCACAGCTCGGCTCTTAAACTGTGACAAAAACGAGACACACGGTTATACTCAACAGATAAAGTCAATACAAGTCAAAACAAACGGATGGGAGGATTCTGTTGTGCTGTAAAAACACAGAAACGTAACCAAACAAAGGTTTCGGGTGAGAGGAGAGCAGCCAACAAATGACTTCTGCTGCTCAAGCCTTAATGCACGGGGGCCATGCGGAGCCCCAGGTGTGTCCAATGCCACTGATTAGTCCTCAATCAGGTCTGCAGCTCTGGAGAAAGACAACACAGACAGGGGGGCCGTCACACTGGCTTTGTCACAAAACATTACTACTTCAACCTGAACATTACATTCATTTGTTTTACAGTTATTTCTCTGATGCTAAACAGTTCACTGCCCCCTGTGTGATTACTTCATTGAGACGTCTGTCGTGTCTCAGGTTGTGTTTCTGATTATCTCACTCATTCCCACAGCTGCTTTATATCCAAACCCTGACTCACCCCTGTAGCGTGACATCGCGAGTCATCCGTTCCAAAGTAAAAAATGCCTCCCTGTGAAATCCAGTGTGGAATCATCACGGAGTCGAGTCAGCAGCAGCTGTAAAGTGTAATAACGTCCCTGAGTTAACCTGAGGTGGATTGGAGCCACGTTGCTGTGATTTAAAAGCTGCAGTCAGTATCATTTAGCTTTAATTGGACGGATCCGTCTTGCTTGAAATGCTGTAAAACTGTGATTGTTTATAGTTGTGTGTAGTGAATGGACTTAAATTTTCTTAACTTACTTAACTGTAGTATTCATCAGCAGATTAATAAACTGTAGCTCTGAATCGCCCTTGTTTCAACATTTCTCATTGAAGAGGTTGTGCCGTTTATAGTATATTTATTTGTCATATATTGTAGAGCACAAGTTTGTCTTTCCGAGGCTTTGAGGTGAAGCTGCATTGTGTTCTTTAGCTGTCTCTTCTTTAGATGTCTGTATTCATGCTGTGGTCAAGGTTTGGTTAGGTTTAGGCACAAAAATGAATAGGTTTGAATTTCGGGAAAAATCCCGGTTAAAATAAGTACTTTGTTTGGGAACCTTTTTTGTCGTTCTTACAATAAGGTTAGGGAACGTTTGAGGGCATCCTCGCTCAAAAATAACGTCACCTGACTTCCTCCTTTGCTCCGTATGTATGAGGTTCGTCACTTGAACGTAAACATATGTCATTTTGGGGAACTTCCTGAAATGACTAATGCTGCCGTTCTTGTCTCGTTGGGGGTCTAGAGCAGTGGGTCCCAAAGAACAGCAACGTCCCTCCATAACATCAAAATAAAGTGAATTAATACAGGCACTTTCTCAATTGTAGTTTAAGGCTCTGCTGCTGTGTGGATTTACAGATAAATGAATAGTTATTGAATTTATTCATCTCAAACAATTGATTAGATTAGGTATGCCACTTGGCATTTCCTTAAATTTCTTTAAAAATCACATTAACGTACTTCTAGTGATTGTGATGTCCATTGCGTATTTTGATATGTCTGAAAATGTTACATAAAAGCTAAAGTAAATTTCTTTAAGTAAGTGTACATTTGAATAACGGGATGATTTTGTGTTAAGTTGCTCTCCATTGAGATGAAAATGAACACTTGTGTCATATAGTAGGACTGTAGGCGTTGCAATATCAATTTCCTGTATTGCCACATGACGCGTATCAGTTTCAGATCTCAGAAATGACATCCGTCTTTATCCGATTTGGCTTCAACCGCTCTAATAAACAATACAAGAATTTGTTCAGAAAATAATGAAGCACATGTCTGTTGATGAAGATGACTTTCTGCAAACCACCTAGTATCTATTTGCTCTGCTCTATTCTCTGAGTCAACATACATCTTTCTCTTCTTTCTCTCTGCGAGTAATACGTCTGTCCATCGTCCATGTTAGGTTCCCACTAGAGGTTTAATCGGTGGGCTAATGGTGATGATAATCTCTGTTACTGATTTTTCCATCATTAGCTGCACAAAGCAGCTGCTGAAATGCACCTATTGTTGCGATTTGATATCAACACAGGAACAGGAAATGAGTGTGTGTGTGTCTGTGTGTGTGGATGTATACGTGCGCGTGTGTGTGTGCGAGAGGGAGAATTAAATTGGTGTCTGGGGAGAGAGTGTACTGGTCTCTGCACTGCACTTTTCCATGTCTTTGCTCGTGGTTTTTGTGCTTTTAATTGCCCTGTTTGTGAATGTAAATGTTGTTTTGCTACATCCCTCGACAGTCAGGGTCGTAAGGTGAGAGCAGTCAAACCGGCATACTTGTATGTCATGTCTGTGATTTAACATGCTGCAGTGTTGCTTTTACATTATTGGGCTGCACAATTAATCAACATTTTATTGAAATCAATTGCAATCGTTATATGGCCTACCGCAATTTTCAAATCGCAGGAGGAGCAATTATTGTTAAAGGCAAAAAGTATGTCAAAATAGCGTTTTAAATTAAATATTGTGCTGCACAGATGTCCTGGACTACACTTCATATTCTACAGAAATACTTGTTTGGTTCAGATCCCGGCAAAAATCTCACCTTAATCATTTGAATATTCTATTTTGTTGAAAATGAAAATAACGATGTATTAATTGCCGCAAATCTTATCGAAACTGCAATCAGTTAAAAATAATCGCAATGAGATATTTTTTCTAAATCGTTCAGCCCTACTTCATAATTTAGGCGGATTAACGTTGGTTTCTTGATGACATAACTCTCCTGCAGACGACCAAATACCTGAAGCCGTATCTTCACATTTGATATAAAATAGGCTGCTCTGCATTAATCTACCATCACCAGTAAGCAGCAGCCAGAGACGGTTTATTCTGATCACTTTCACTGATCAGTGAGGCGTACTGAGCACCAGATGAACAACAACATGTGGCATCAGCAGTCTGTCGGTGCTGGTGAGAGCCAACCAATTAACAGGCTATTGATTGTTTTCTCTTGAGCTGAAGACCAGGCTACGGATTAGCTCCATCAGATGAGAAAATATTACAGACGAGTTTAAAAAAAAAAGTGTTTTTCCATTTCCTGGACTTCAACCGCATTCTTTTGATTTACCTTTCAAACGCTGGCTTTGTGCTGTTGCGCAACAGCAATAATTCTTTCTAAATGTTGCCGAGTGTGTTTTCAGCTGTTTTTCTGCTGACTATTTTTGCTGCATAAGCCTCTTAAAGGGATTTGAGAAAACTCTGCACTGTTGCCTTTTCAAACAACCTTTTGTTAGGTTTCTGTCAGTAGTTATTGAGAAGGACACGAGCTGAGAGCAGTTGGTCTTTGCATCTTTACCCACCATCGGCAGCAAACATCTGATTCAGTCTCATTACTCATTGTGCTCAACAGCTAAAGGTTACATCCCTCCTACCGTCTCGCTCTCTGATATTGTCACGGATGATAAATATGTGTTTGTTGAAGAGATGAGTGCAGGTCAGCATCTCTGACATGTACACAAGACTATAACACGCAAACAAACACCATTTCCTCGACATTGATGTTATTGTTCCAACAGGCGGCATGACTTAATTTAATTTTCCTCCAGTATTTTAATTAAATGCACAGTACTTGTTAACTTAATTAATGCGTGAGCACAAACACAAGAGACTTAAGGATCCAGTCAGTGCAGTGTGGTACAGTAGAAACTGTCACGACTAAACCCACAGGGGAAAAACATGACTCAGAGGCAGGACCCAGAGAGCATAATAGGTGCAGTAAGACAGTCTTTACTAATCAAACAGGTTCGGTACACAGGAGATCCGTCAGGCAAACAAAGCATGGCAAGGACGAGGCAAACACAAAGTCTATAATAACAGGCGGAGAGATCAGAAAAAAATACAGGAACACTAAGAACATTGCTGGACCGCTTGACTCGGAGGAACAAAGACAAACTGGCACAGAGGCTGGCAAACACACAGACTAAATACACAGGGAGGTGAGGATGATTAGGCACAGGTGAATCCAATCAGAGGGCGGGGGAGACGATCACACGGGCGGGAAGATACACAGGGACAGGAAGTGAAGTATCTGAAACGAGAGGAGAGGTGAGTAATACAAAATAAAACAGTAAATAATGTAATGTTCAAATAAAAGTAAAAATAACCTAAGGAGCAGGAAGAGACATGACAATGACAAGAGTTTTTTTGATTGATCGATCAGTAGAAATATAATAAAAAAAATATCTCTGGTTCTGCTGCAATCCAACCATGCCATTGTGTAATGCTAAATCAGTGGAGTACTCTCTTTAACAAATTCAGTTCAGTAATTTAAGGGCATCAGTACCCTAAAACAACTGCTAACCTGTTTGTTAACTCTCCCTAACTGCCCTGACCAGCCTCAGACTCAAACTTCAGCTCCTAGTTGCTACAATAACTTGATATTCCTTTGAGGGAATTAATTTAGTAATTTGAAGGTAGAAATTATGATGTTCAGGGAAAAATGACTTAAAGTGTGTAAGCAGAGATAATAACCTTTTGATCCCTGCTGGGCTCCCTAGAGCGAGTCAGCAGAACTGAAAAAACAAAAACCTTCCTCTGCTTGAATCTGAGGAATCACACACCACCTCTCTTTCCTCTGTAAGGTTCCGGTATGACACACACACACACACACACACACACACACACACACACACACACACACACACACACACACACCATCTGCACACTGCCTGAAGTCTTCCAGAGGGTTCACAGGACTTCTTATCTTTCAACAGGAAGAGGAGGACTTGTGGAAGGACAGGGATCTAGCCAAGACACACACACACACACACACACACACACACACACACACACACACACACACTGCAAGTACTGTACAAAAAGAGTTAGGAATGATATTCCTCCTCAGCCGCTGAACACTGAGAGAAACAAGAGGTTGATGCAGCAATGTACAGTGAAATGGTTCATGACAATAGTAAAAAAAAAAAGCATATAATATATTGAGTTTAACAAAAGAGGCGGCTTTACCTCTGCAGATTGTTTCAGTTGAGTTTTTTTAGCGAGCATCAATAGATAAATATTTACAGTAAAAAAAAAGTCAGAAAAATGATCATACTTATTGTATCCTATCTTGTTAAACATCTTGATTTTTGCTAGGTAACCACTTCAGTACAGTATATTTTAGACACGTAGGGCCTTAAGTTGCAATGTTCCCTTCTAACATTTAAATGTGGGCAAGATATCCAATGTGTCACGAGTTACCCTGTGATTTCATCCACATCCTTTATTTCATACGGTAACAGGGATCATAATGAAAGTAGTCAGTGTTTTGCAATAGGAATAAGAAAAAGAAGACTTTGTTTGCTTGAAGTTAATCTGGATCTAGTTTTCCTGAACACATTCAAGTCCAGCATGAGCCGTTGACAGCTATCACGTTAGTGTTTATTTGAATGGCGTGATGTATTATCTCAATGCATCATATAAAGGTGCATATGGAGAACTGTGGTGCATGCTTGTGTTTGTTTCATGGTGCTGATGTTCTGTCTTGGTATTTCTTGTGTGTGTCTTGTAGTTGATGGGTTGGAGAAATCATCATCGCTGGCCAGCTGTGACGTGGTGGTGGACAGCGCCACCAATACCCAGAATGCCGCTCCAACACGGCAGCAACGAGGCAAGCTGTCGTCAATAGGAAAACTGTTCAAACCCTGGAAGTGGAGGAAGAAGAAGACCAGCGACAAGTTCCAGGATCTCTCCAAAGGTAGGACGTCTTGTGTGTGTGTGTGTGTGTATGTGTGTGTGTGTGTGTGTGTGTGTGTGTGTGTTGAGTGAGGATTCGCTCTCCTCAGTCAAGTGTCTATACAACATCATGTCTTGCATTGTTGGACTTGTGCTGAACATTAAGTGTGAACAGGAGCAATGATGTTCTCAGAGGTGCTTTAAAAAGAAAAGAGTGAACAGGTTTGTTTGTAGCTCTCACTGATTCATTCCTGAAGTGTTGGCTGGGAAATAAAAATGGACAGAAGTAAATACAAAAAGCTCTTTTTCTTCATGGCTGCCAGGTCTATGTACTTATTAAAATGTGTGAACCCAGTTATTTAAACCATTTACTTGGAAGTGAAAACAAACATGGACATTGAAATTGAAATCTAACGTTGTTTTGTTCTGGCTTGTTCAGTCTTTCTGTTTTGAGACTGTGAGAAAAACAGCAGTGGTTGTGACTTACTTCCTCATCTTTGACTCTCTATGCGTGGCGCTGACACATGCCATTTCACAACAAGAAGAGGAAAGTGGCTGTTGTGCAATGCGTTTGTAGAATTCTGTGTGAATTGTTTGCTGTAGCTAAAAAGACAAGATAAAGGCCTTGATTTTGTTGATCTTTCAGTTCTGGAGAGAAAAATCTCCACCAGACAAACGAGGGAGGAGCTCATCAAGAAAGGAGTTCTCATCCTTGACCAAGGTTTGTCTGATTATTCATTCACATGTTCCATTTACACTTGAAGTTCCGCTCCTTCAAACATAATTACTTTTGCCTGTTGCCAGTAAAAGCAAAACCCAAAAGTCTGACTTCTGCTTTCGAGCAACTAAACATCTCTGAAAAGCACAGGATTTCGTTAAGCTGGTAACTATTGTTTATCTCCTATAGATGAAACAATCAGCAGTGAAAATCTGAATGGACACGCCACATCTAGTGTGACATCAGAGGAGGTCAAAGTTGACATTGAGTCTCCAGAAACGGCGCTGGAGGAACAGGCCACCGGGCCCGACGGCACTGAGGACAAAACAGGTAACTTTTGGATGAGTCACTGCATCTAACCTGAGCTTTAGTGACACCAGGGCTAGTTGGTGTCTTTCTGATCTCTGTACTAGTTGACACTTCAGCCCTGGAAAAATAGTTTCTCACTTGTATATTGTGAACTTAAATGATAATTCACTTTATTGAGGTGTTTGTCTTGTTCTTGAATTTCACAAACTTCTATTTCCAAGTGGCTAATTGTTACTGTGTGAATATATGCTCAATGTTCCCAGTGACAACACTTTGGATTGAGTGTAAATTATGCAATTTGAAAGCCACAAAAGAAATAATGATATAGGCACAATTTTTGTTGAAAAAATAAATTGTCGCACGTACAAAAAATAAGAACCTATAAAAAAAAATGAGTTAGAAAGAGGTTCTTTCTCTCCAGTTTCATCACGAATAACCATGATTTGTTTTACGCTTCAAGCAGAATATCTTATGGTCCAGTGTCTAATTTGTTTCTTGGAAAATGGAGATATTCTGTATCCACAGTGGTATTAATTTGTCCAGTAGAGAACAAAGATAATGATTTATATGCTCAAACTAACACAGCTTCTTTTAGATGCGTGTTGCTTTGAAGTCTTTTCCTCTCGGTCATTTGTACCGGCAGCAGTCGTCTGGCTGGCATTAAATCCTCTGTGGGATCTCTGACAGGGTCTAATGTGTTCAGATAGATATCCCCATTGTACCGGCCAGCAGCAGGCGTTCACAGTCTGAACAGAGCAGTAGCCGTCTCCTAATGCCTCCCTCGCCCTCAGGAGACCGGCCGCCGTTCGTCTGTCTGATGCTGCCTAAGTGTTGTGCTGTTCTCATCCCAACCCTGTTAGCATTGAACTCAGAGCCATTTGTTCGTTCGTCAATAATCAGAGAGGCACAGGCAACAAACAAACACAGTAGCAGAACACACATGCCTTCACATCGGAGGGTGGGGAAGGTTAATGGGTTTTTTAATCCTTCATATCCCAAGCCTTATACATCATTCATGTTGATACAATCTAAATAAAACCTGCCCAAGACTAACAGATCAAACGTTGTCTCTCATCAGCAGCATCTCTGTCCAACTCACCTCTTATCGATCAGTATCTCTTTCTTTGCTTTTCTCTCATGTCCATTTGTGCATCCGTTTGCACAAATGTGCATCTGCTCAGAAAGGTGCGATACTAAACCCCTCGCCCGGGCAAAGCAGGTGCGACCCCGGGACGTTCAAGCTAAAAAACAGCAGAGCCCCACTCTGCCCTCCTCGTCCAAACCGGCGGGTGGCACTGCAGCCACAACTAAGCAAAGAGACGGCGCTTCGGGGACTAAAAAGACTGCCAAAACCACAGGCAAGACAGGCTCATCCACTCAAGCTAAAGCTAACCCACGGAGCACTAACAACACTAGTCGTGGGATTGGTAAGTTCAGCTAGTTGGGACTGAAGCCAGTTTGCCTGTCAGTGTTCTCAGTGTTCCTGCCTGCCTCCCTGCATGGAAAATGTGCTTGCATCCTTGTTTGAAGGGAATGAAGACTCGCTATAAAGCTGCCTGCACCTGTAAACCGTGGCGTCATGTATTGGAAGAGTTAGAGTTAGTCCAGTCAAGCTCCTGTCAAGTTGCTACCAAATAGTAGCTGTCTCTCCCTCTTGATTGCGTCCTTTCCTAATTAGAAGAGATTGTTTGTGATATCTGTTTCTGAGAATGCAGAAGTGAAAATGTATTTTCTCAGCTCTGTAAACGCCCAATACAACTGTGTGTGTGTGTGTGTGTGTGTGTGTGTGTGTGTGTGTGTGTGTGCGTGCGTGCGAGACCACGTGAGTGTGACTGAGGTCCAACAATCTCATGTGGTTTCGATTGATGGCATGATGCAAGGGCATGATCATCTCCCTTTATCCCTTCATTCAGTGTGTGTGTATGTGTGTGCGTGTGTGTGTGTGTGTGTGTGTGTGTGTGTGTGTGTGTGTGTGTGTGTGTGTGTGTGTGTGTGTGTGTGTGAGAGAGTGTGTACTCCATTCATTTACAGCGTGGTAGAACATGTGATGTTCATGCAGTCTATTCTGGAGGCCTCTGTGTAATTTATTTTAAGTTATTGGGACAAAAGTTGTTTTCTTAGTGTTTTAATAACATGTTCAGTACTTTCCTTTCCTCAGGCTGCTTTTACCAGCACACAAAGACACTTTTGGTATTCCATATTTGATTGTTTAATGATTAGATGTTGGTGTGGTCCTTACTCTCCAATACTGCCCAAGTCAGATGGGACAAAAAGGAGCATTTATTATATTACCCCTCATAGACCTTTTTTTCGTCCTTTTAATAATACAAATAATATTAACTTTACATTTATAAAACACATTGAAAATATTTTTTACTGCTAAATGCTATGTCATATAAGACAAAGAATCTGTCTAGATAGGACAGGTAGAACACCTACAGAAGATTGAGAGTTTTTGTTCTTGTAACCTGTGTGTCTTCTGTGGGAGGAAATTGGAGCATTTTGAGGAAAGAAAAAGTCTAATATTTCTCTTCTATCTTTCCCCTGCTCCTGTTTCTCCTCAGCCAAATCCTCCCATCCAAAGAAGACAGGACTCGCAGCAAAAAATACCTCCACCTCCACTTCCACCCCTCGTTCCCGTACATCTAAGGACGCTTTAGCACAGACGGAGGGAACCGACGCAAGGACGAACCGGAAATCAAACACTCCCACCTCTTCCTCCGTACCTCAAAAGGCCCCCGCAGACACTCCTAGCCAGCCTGGGGAGTTAAAATCCTCGCTCCTTTCCTCAGACACCAAGCCTGCCTCATCTAAAGCCTCAAGCAATGAGACAGAGGGAACTCGTGCTGCTTCTCAACCTGCTCCAGAGCCTAAATCTGCTCCCAATGCCTCCACTGCGGGTGAGGAGACCCACAAGGGTATGGGTCCTGGACCCGCCATCCAGTCTCCCCATATCAACACCGCTACAGAGGACACTTCCTTCACAGTGGGAGGGATGGGCAGCAGCTCACAGGGGGAGAAACGGGGGAGAACGGGAGGGGAGGGTGGAGAAGAAGAGAAGAAGAAAGGAGAAACGGACTCTGCTGCGGAGAACAGCCCGAGGTAAAAATGTAGTAAGGACATGAGAGCTGGTGAAACATTCCTCATGTTTCTTAAATATCTCTACACAGTAGTCTAACTGTCGTCACATGATACATGCTTAAAAAAGGATGGCTGACAATAGGTCTATATTTTGAATTCATTGTTGAGTGCAATAAAATATTGACATTTACAGATCTCAGGATTTGTCCCATTTCAACAAATATGCTTGCTTTTATTACATTTTTTAATTTATTGAAGCGAGACATGATGGGTCACTATAGACAAGACAGAACTTACTACATTTGGTGACATGACAGGATAAAAATGACAAGGCAAAACAAAATAAATAGACAAATAATGAAAGATTTTGTGGTGTATGGCGTGTGTGTGTGTGTGTTAGCGATGCTGCAGTGCAGTCTGTTGTGTAAGGTTCCTGTGTGTGTGTGTGTGTGTGTGTGTGTGTGTGTGTGTGTGTGTGTGTGTGTGTGTGTGTGTGTGTGTGTGTGTGTGTGGTGTAGAGGTGCAATTGGAGATGTGAAGTGAAGAAAGAGAATAGAGAAGAAGAAGAGAGAAAAAGAGGAGAGAAAAAAGAGAGGGAGGAATAATTACAGTGAGCTCACGCTGTCTTGTTATCGTTTCCTGCAGGTCTGCAGAAGCCCAAGCTGAGAGGCCACAGGGCCTCAGCGTGAACACGGAGCGGGCCATGGTGACGGTGATCCCTGATAGGCCGAGATACAGCCAAACTAGCGACTCTGACTCTGACGGACCAATCCTGTACCGAGAGGAGGAGGAAGACGAGGAGGAAGACGAGTACACAACCAGTACGGGATTCATTTTGTACTCCTAGAACTTGTACGGACATTTCAGAGAAGCTCCTCGTGACCACACACCAGTAACTTTGACGTGTTGGTGTTTTGTATGAGGCTTTGTGTGAGGTTTCATTACGGACATTCTATTTATTTTGTAAACGCTGTTAAAAGGAACAAGCAGCTCTAGGTTTTTTTGACACAGAGATGCATGTTCCTCAGAGTACACTGAGTCATTAGGTTACTCTTGTGGTTTCACACAATCGGTACATTCCAACAAGTCATGGTCATTAGCACCTGCAGTTTGTGGTATGTATCAAGCTGACCTCTTTTAGTGTCACGTAGGATTCGGTTGAGCTTTTGAAAAAACAACCATAATGACTTAAAGGGTGTCATGATAGTTGATGCCAAGCATGTCAGCTCTAGAATCACCCAAACGGCTGACATCGTTAGCTATAGGCTGATCTTTGAACCGTCAGTGGACGCCAACAAGCCCGCCATTACTGTGGTGGCATCTCGGTTGTCCATGCAGGTGGTTAAGAAGCCTGTGACTAGATCTCACTGTTGTGTCTTTTGTTCCAGGCGCTCTGGCCATGAAGATCCGCCGACGAGACACCCTGAACATCAAGCTGGGGAACCGTCCCAGCAAGAGAGAGCTGGAGGAGAAAAACATTCTGCCGAAGAGCTCTGAGACAGAGAGACATGAGCTACGCCAGCAGATAGGCTCCAAACTAGTCAGGTACACACACACACCTACACACAGCATGCTGTGAAAATGTAGCAAGCTGTGAATTTTCATGGTAGATCAGCAGGGAAACAACAGAGGCTGTTTAATATTTTGTGTAGTTGTGGGCGGTGTACTGGCACAAATGATGCTCTTTAAAAATCTGTCCTTCAGTTTAGTTTGGCCATTTCTACCAGATGAGGCTGGTGACAAACAGCCTTTGGATTAACAACAAGAAAAGTGTGTGAAATAGGTTCAAACAAACTATACAATGTATAAAAAAACATATATTTTAAATGTGCCACGTTTCAATCTAACGGAGATCTTTGATATTAAAAAAATCACGATCAAAAAGCAGAACAAGCAGTATATAGACATAACTATTACTCAGGTGATTGTGATCTATGTGATTGAGAGTCAGTCTACTCTCAAGTTCGTCCAATCAGAGCAGAGCTTAACCACTAGAAACATCAAAAGATTAAACAAGCATATATATTAGGTATAACATCAAATTAAATATAATTTATAAATCACATAAATAATCTGAGAAAGAAATATCCTAAAATAAAATGTTGAAAAGTAGAAGTATGTTAGTAAAATAATAAGTCATATTATTTGCCAACAAAGTTCAACTTAGCAATAGGCCAACATTTGTGTTAATGCCTATATGTTAAATACAATACATAAGTGGTTGAGTCATGTTCATATCAGCCAAAAAAATGATAATGAAAACTACTATATAAAGAAAAAAGTAGAAAAGTACCAAAAAAGTCCTATACTACTTGTCCAAATATATATATATATATATTATTTTCAGGATACAAAGTGTTTTTCTTAAGTCAGTGTAATGTTGTTCAGTCTCATGTGCTCCTCGTAGAGAAATATGTGAACCCAGTTTTGTCTTTTCAGGCGCCTGAGCCAAAGACCGAGCACAGAGGAGCTGGAGCAGAGAAACATCCTCAAACGTAAGTTTATGAAATGCTTATTAAACTGAGCGGGGATGTTATGCATCATGTTCATGATCATCAAGATGTTTAGAAACTTAAATAGTAAGTTTTTTATGAAAAATCAACATGGTGGCATGGAAATGTGTGTGCAGTTGCTGCTACTTTAGTTACCCAACTTTATTCACAGCTAACAATAACCAGGTAGAGATATTCAGCCTGATGCAAAATGCAGCGTTGGTCTTCACTCTTTAAAAAAAATAAAATAAAAATAAAAAAAATCAGATAGTTGAAACAGAATATGTCTGTGTAAGCTATGAGTTACATTGTGCACAATGCACACACTACACATAAATATCAAATAGTATTTGTGTGTCATGCTGCAAAGCAGGCCTGAAATCATCTGCTGGAGGGTTTGCTGGAAACTTAAAGATATCTAACAGTATTACTGAGTTCATTCCTTTGTTACTACAGCTGTTCCATGAAATACTTTGAAATATGCAACAGCTGTTAAACTGCCAGGATGAATCTTCGGCTTCACAACTGGCTGGTGCAGTGATACAGCTCTGCTGACGTAAAGGGGGCTGAAGGGCATGTGTTTACCTTTTGTACCCAGATTGTGCAACCAGTTGGTTCGCAACTTCAGTGCTTGGCATCCATCTGGAGGTGTTGTTGCTTGTAAGTGTCGTGGTTTACAGTGTAACGCACAGCCTGCGTCCCTCTGATGTGTACAGCCTGAAGAACAAGATGACGGATATTTATTGTGTAACTTTTCATTTAGGAAGAAACACCGAAAGCAAAAAGCAGTTCTGCTCACTTGTTCGGATTATGGGACATGAGAGTTAGGTGACTGGTTTCTGTGCTGTGAATCTCAGATGACCTCTATTTCACTCTCTGATGGGACCACTATATACACTCTCCGGCCACTTTATTAGGTACATCTTTAATTCTTCATGGCATGGATCCAATCATGGAGCTCCAGTAGGGGAACAACATTCCTCAGAGATTTAGCTCCATATTGACGTGATAAAATCATGCAGTTGTTGCAGATTTGTCGTCTGCACATCCATGTTGCAAATCTCCTGTCCCACCACCACCATCGTCTGCACACCCCGCTTGTAACAAGTGATTTTTTGAGCTCCTGTTGCCTTTCTGTCCGCTCAAACCAGTCGGGCCATTCTCCTCTGCCATCAACAAGGCCTCTTGACCAGAGATCTGCAGCTCACTGGATGTTTTTTTCTTATTTGGACCATTCTCTGTAAACCCAAGATATGTTTATGTGTTTAAATCACAAAGCAGGTCGTCTGGCAACAACCATGCCAAGTTCAAAGTCACTTGAATCAAATGTCTTCCCCAGTCTGATGCTTGGTTTGTCTACATGCCTAAATGCATTTAGTGAGTGAGTGTGCAACATATATTATGCATCCATAAAGACGCCACAAGAGAGAATGCATTACATATTCAACTCACATGTTACATTCTTTCTCTAGAAGAAATCAAAGGACATAAGTTATGCTTATGTTAAGGCAATCACTCTGCTTCACAGCCATGGACACATTTTAACATGGCGAATCAAATCTTGCTGTTTAGAAATAGAAGCAGAAGCTTGTTGCAGACACAGTAGTTGTGAAATGACTCTGTTGGCTTTCTGCATGCAGAAAAGAATGAAGCAGAGGAGCAAGAAGCCAAGCAAGAGTTAAAAAGGAGACTCTCCAGAAAGGTACTGTAAACACCAACCACACACACACACACACACACACACACACACAGAAGAGAGAACAGACAGGACACAGTGAGTCTATATTTAGCCGCTAATATGTTTTGCTCCACCTTATGAGTCACATTAGGAGGCAGAAAGGATGCTTCTGTGGAGATATCAGCCCATCTAGTGGACACAGATGGAACTGAGACTGGTCTTTCAGTCTCTAGTTCTTGTGATTTAAAGAAAACATTTGCTTTTAGAAACCTTTCAAATAATAAATAGAGGGTGCAATAATAAAATGATGCATAAGCATACCGGCATATACAATATGTTAGACTTATAATTTAAGACTAAAAAGGACCATTCTTGAATGTTTATAGTCTAATTTCTCTCTTTCTTCCTGTGTGTGTGTGTTTGTTTTTGTTTGTTTTTTTGTGTGTGTAGCTGAGTGTGAGGCCTACGGTGGCAGAGCTCGTCGCTCGCAGGATTCTGCGTTTTAACGAGTACGTGGAGGTAACGGACGCCAAAGACTATGACCGGCGGGCAGACAAACCCTGGACACGGCTTACTCCCGCTGATAAGGTGCTACAGTTAATACGCCGCATTGTAAAATCTTGAATATTTGTTTCTTATTGTTTGACTCTTTTTTTTCTCCCTTTATCATGTTATCAACGTACCCAGCTGTTGCTAGTTGGTTTACATACTTTATAAATTTGTAACATCAAGTTTTATATCGGCATGAACATGTAAGTGAACTGCAGGTGGTTAAAGGATGTCAAAGTACACCACATGTCCAAAAGTACGAGGACACCTGAATGTTACACCCATATGTGATTGTTGACTGTTATTACAAGACCTTGAGCGGTAATCTGATGACATAACATCCTCCTCTCTTCCGTGGAGGCTGTTGTTGCACTTCACCTCAGTGTACATGAAGTGAGATGATACATGTGTCGATACACAAAGAATATAGGGGCAGGCATGCAGCAGATCTACTGTACAAACTTCTTCAGTGTCTTCATAGAAGCAGAGAGGCCTTTAGGGATTGCTGGAGGGCAGTTTCTATATCCAGCCTGCCCTCTGCTGTTGATGTTTAATACTACACAACATAGAGGAATCCCAGACCGTAGACCTCCTGAGTGCTGAACCCTCACCGACTTTAATCTGCGTCAACTGCAGAGCAGCAACAGCGGAAGAGACAAATCGGACAGGACTTCATGTTACCAGATCATTTCTCATATATAGTTTGATATAGTTTCTGAATACAATAATCTTATATATAATGTTTTATGTAGTTCGACAACAGCTGACAAAAATAAATTAACATAATCCCCAGGGAACGAAGAACAAAGCACATGTTTGCTGCTGTGCTGCTGTGTACATTGTTCATGTGTACATTGTTCTTGCCAGCACATTACAGCATTGCATTATGAATTGTTCCCTGAAGCAAAGTCTGCAGCTACATATTTATGGAAAGTACTCACAAATAGCTCAAAAAGTCCATTGGGATTAGAGTAGAAAACACAGCTGTGTAATAACTGTGTTTTGATGTTGTATGTGTGTTTGGGGAACAGGTGGCCTTGTCCTGCTAGTTGCATTTTTATGAGATTTGTTTGTGTGTGTGTGTGTGTGTGTGTGTGTGTGTGTGTGTGTGTGTGTGTGTGTGTGTGTGTGTGTGTGTGTGTTCTGCCCCTCAGGCTGCTATCCGTAAGGAGCTGAATGAGTTTAAGAGCCGAGAGATGGAGGTTCATGAAGACAGCAAACAGTTCACCAGGTACTCGAGCGGTCGATGACCACCATTTAGTCGACCCGGACGATAACTCACACTTCATTAGTGATTCATCACCGTGAATCCTGCAGTTTACGAGTTCACATCGATCAATACTTGTATTACTCTGATCCTCCAGAGCCGTTTCCACCAACATTAAAGCCATGATCTACACACCTGGGTCGACTTCAGTTTGTTAGCCTAGATCTGTGTGACGTGGTTTCATATCGTATCGCTGTACAGAGAGATAAAGTCCACCCGTAGAAACTAATACACACTTTAATTAAAATATGTAACTACGTAATGTTTCACTGATATCAGTTGAAAATGTTCATTTTATCTGAACACTATTAACCGTGAATCGTTTACCTGTTTATATTCTTATGACCCATACTGTTAACCTGATTTTGGCATTGTATATATTTTGGATGTGCACCTTATTGTTATCAGAGACTTTTATATATACATGTTTTATATTTGCACTTTGAATTGCAACTGCTGCACAGCAATTTCCCTCTGGATAGATAAAGTTTTATCTTTTTGTATTACATAATAATTTATGACACCAAAAGCACCTTTATCCTTGCTGCAGTGTTTTGATCAGTCATAAATCCTCAGCACAAAAAAACTCCAAAAACATCATAACACCAGACGATTTTCATTCCCTTAAGCAATTGGCTGCAGCTCAGGGCATCTATGATCGAATGCACATAATTTTTGTATGTGGTTTAGGGCTGTCACTTTAAAAAAAAAAAAAATCAAGTTGGAACAAATGAGAACTAACAACCCATTGCAATGTAACCCTGAACTACGTTGTACACGTGTATGATTGATTTGTAGATATTATATTTATATTGTGCATGTCTGTGT
Organism: Cebidichthys violaceus; assembly: GCF_023349555.1. NCBI lineage: Eukaryota > Metazoa > Chordata > Actinopteri > Perciformes > Stichaeidae > Cebidichthys > Cebidichthys violaceus. The sequence continues at coordinate 1,268,849 of NW_027176263.1, read as the reverse complement.
TTGTATTTCCAGATTCCATCGGCCCTAAGCGCTCTCGCTGCCAGCTGGACGTCAGCACCACAAGCTCTCCGGTCCACAGCTCCCAGCAGTCCCCCCGGCCCTCCAGACCCTCAGACCCTCAGACCCTCAGTACACAGCTCAGTCCATTTTGCTTTGGGATCATCTTGCAAATGATGATATACATTTATGTCTATAGTGACAGTAACAGGGTGTGTCTTAAGGCCTTGGCCATCCATGGACACCAGTGAAACATTTGCACATATCTATAGTCAGAACATTGGTGTGCATAGCGCTCTGATTAGAATATTTATTGCAGATGGCCAGAACATGCTGGTATGTGATGCTTTTTTGTTTATTTGTTTTGGTTCACTCCATCATAGAGAGGCTCCAGGGAGGGAATAATTGGGCAAATGTACCTTCTTAGTAAAGTGAATGTGGCTCAGCTGTACTCAAGAATTTGTGTACTTGCCAAGGTATGCCTTGTTACTAACTGCCAAATGTCCATATATGGACATCCTCCTCGAACAGGAAATGGCAGCGATTGGATGGTTGCGTGCTGGTGTCAGTGCCTGTGTCGTAGATCAGAGGGGAGGAGAGGCAGTTTGTTCTGCTCCGATGTGCCTCTCGGAGTTGAAATACTGCAGTTCAGTTTTAGACTTAAAGTATATTGCCACTAGAGGGCATTATAACATTAGAGTTATAGTCTGTGAGGATGAAGATGTGAATGTAGATGAAGAATAATCTGCAAGTGTTGTATTTATAACTGCCGAAGCCAAGGGATCGGTGGGCGCCCGAGGCTCTTAACAGTGAAGTGCAATGGGAGTCACTCCAGTTCTAGACAATTCTAATCCCTCGGCACTGCTGATGATACACGATGACCATGTACCATCATATTCTGTGTCTTATGTTGACTTAAGTGCAAACCTCTGTTCACAAAGTGCGGGACTGGCTGTTTAGAGGATCTACTTTTCAAGCTTTGACTTCAGTTTTTTTAATTTTAGGCTGAAGCTCTAATTTGGTGCCAAAGAAAAAGCTGATATTTGATTTTATGTTGGTCTTTTGTGTGGCGGATTTCCTGCGATAAATGGTGAACAGGCACTGAGAGTTTCCCCACTGAAGCAATCAACAGTTCTCTTGAAGAAGTCGAGAAGTACTTTATTTTCCATTTCCTTGAATGTGCTTTTGCGATTTAATCTGTCAGCCCATGATGGATACGCAAGGAGAGACCTGCTGACAAGTGGTCCTTATACATTTCGCCCGAAGATGCACCTTAAACCCAGTGGTAAAGATCTGTTTTCATCAACACACAGTTTGATTTATGTCAGGCATGTAAAGCAAAAGTAATATATTGATATGAGTTATAGTAATCTAAGCAGACACAAGGGAGGGTATGAAGCAGCAGAATGTATTTCTTGGAAATATGTTTTTCGACTTTAGATTTATGGTTTGTCAGCAACGTGGCTGAGGTGGTTTAGTTTTATGGATCTCTAGTGTTCACCTTCGAAGCAGTTATAGATTTTCTTCTTTGAAGTGCTCCAATACTCAAGATGTATGTTAATGCAAACGTAAAGGGGATCAATTAATAATGCTTTGTTTTTGTGTGAATGCCAGAATGTCTTGCTGAGCTATCAGAAAAAGAAAAGTCAAGAGGCGAAATGTGGAAGGACAGGTCTGCAGACAGAGAACCTGAACTTATAACTTGCTCTCAACTATATAATGTAACTAATATACGAAGCTGGGGCAGAAATAAACCAAAACTTGGCCTAGATGTTCATATAAGAATTAAACATAAACGTTCATATAGGAATTAAACAAAAACATGTTTTTCTTCCCAGCACATTTGGACTATAGAGGAGATATTGGCTGACAAGTGGTTGACAAATTGAGCTTGCTGACGTCCAAAGGCTGTTCTCATAATAGACCTCCAACCTCGACAACACTCGTCATTCTTACAAACAAGAACTGAAAAGATAGATTTATTCTTTCTGCTTCTGAATGTGAATGAGCTTGTAACATGAAATGATGCACAGTGATGGAAAAGAACCAACAGTATTCATTCATGCCAATGTCTATGTTGCTATATATATTGATTATTTTGTACACATACATGTATATCGAGCATGTGCATACATTGAATTCAATTTTACTACCAATATGACCCAATAGAGCTTTGATGTGAATGTTTTAAACTCGTACTTTTAGTTGTCTTATTTTTTTTATTTGCCCCAGACAATAAGAAAGAAATGAAGAGTTCAGAACATGTGTCAGTGCTGTTTCTAGGCAGCATATTGAAAACAGAATGTTGAATAACTGCCACGTCTTAATAACCAAACCTACCTGCTACCTAAACAGACCATGGACAAGCAATACGGGAAGGTAACAATCAATATCTTACTCTGTATTCTGTTCCACCTTAACTTTAACTGAAGTCGGGTGCAATGCAGTAGATATTTCATGGATGGAGACTCAGTTTAAAAGCAATTTATAATCCTTTCTGGACTTCACTTTTGATTTATTTCTTCAGATGACCATAGGTCACCGTGCACAAACTATAAAACAAAAAAAACAGGATGTGACTTGAAATTTTATTTGGTTCAGACACAGGATAAAATCCAGATGCATTTTATAAGTGAGTAAACATGATTCGGTCTATGAAGGTGAACATAATGCATCAGAGACTGTAATAAACATTTTAGATACACACATATAAAGTGTTTGTGGATCAGCTTTGATCATAAATATGCTGCTTGTATCTCTGTAGAAAAGACAAGTTAATCTATAAAGCATTACTGGTAGCATTTATTGTAACTGAGCCTATTTAGCATTTATAAGCAGTATATAGTTGATGAGTAAAAGTTCATATAGGTTTAAGCAGATAAAAAGACATTTAAAGCAGCTATAACTGAAGTGAGTTCAGCTCCCACTTCTCTCATGGCATCATTTTGTGGAGACCAAAAACAGAGCTGAAAGAGAGTGAATATTAGATTTATATTTGCCAGTTGGGCTCAAACATGACTCCAAATAATTTGTAAATAAGTCGATGTTTGCCATATCAACTGAAAAGTTGAGAATATGTAAAATATTACATATGTAAAATATTATAACCTATTCGTTATTGTATATAATAATGTCTAGTTGACTTGATGACAAGTATTTAACACATGTCTGGATGATTTTAAATGTGTGAATAGCTCATAGTTAAACAGCCATGAAACACTGTGCTATCAATCATTTATTAGCTGTTTATGCAACAATTATGATGCTACATCGTGGAAGTTAGAATTGGTGACAAAGTACATTCATACACTTAAAAATGCCTTTGTATTTGCTTAGAACTACATTATAGATACAAACCTTTTATACTGCTTATAAATAAATAAGTGGTGAAAATAAATGTGTTACATAATAGGAATACACTGTTTGTGTAAATCCAAGGTTAGAGCTTGTTACCTATTTTAACACACAGCTGACTTTCTAATAGTGAAACTACTTCACAGGGGAGTCCTGGTCTGGACTGTCATCACATCTATATCTTATTTTTTCCCATGCAACACTGATGCATAAATCCATGTTGTAGTCCAGAATGAGTTGTAGGTGTTGAAATATGACCAGTCAGTATTAATCACAAGGAGCGAGTCCTGTAAAAGCTTTCATCTCACATATGGAACTGTGAAAGAAACACAATAAACCCAAAGAAAAGTTATAATAACCCAACGCTCATATCTTTGCATCGTATTAAACATACAATTCCTGCCATTATATTTATTTATTTTTAAATCATTAAAATTCCAGTTGAGTTGGTTTAAAGCATTCACAGACACTTTGACACTTGTTTTTCCCAGCTGCTGCTGTTAATTTGCAGCACTTGGAGGCTTCCACCATGAAGATGACAATGTTTACATTTGAGGATGTCTGCTGTTGTAGTGGTGCTTGAGGCTTCCTTTATCACTCCCACAAATCAACCCCCCCCCCCCCCCCCCCCCCCCCCCCCCCCCCACCACCACACACACACCAAATAAAATCAGAAAGCCATAATCAGACTACTGCTGATGACCGTAAAGCCTTTATTCTTCAACATGTCATCTTTTCTTGATCATGTGAAATTCACAGTCAGGTATCATGATAGGGATCACAAGTGTCAGTCACAATATAAACCCTCCAGCTTTAAATGCATTGATCTTTTTTTATTTTTTATTAAAGTCATAGGATGATGTCATATATCCCCAAAACAGCTACTGTTACGTCCAAACTGTGTACATTGTTTTTGTATATAAAGAATCATGGAAAAATCTCTATTTTGTCATCTTGTTTTTTTCTCGTCATGTGATCAGTAAATACTTCAATCACTTAAGTAAAAATAGGCTTGAGCTTATTACACAGGAATATATAAATAAAAGTGTGTCAGCAGTAATATGGATGCAAACAGAGTCCTGAGTATTGTGATTTGTTTTTATAGATTCAGATAATACATTTACACGTGCCCAACAGGCCTGTAAGAAAACATGATATTTCATTAATCGCCCTTCTTTTTTACTATTGTATTATTGCCGGCTTTACTCCTCAAAGCTAGTTTTAGGAGGCAGATTTCAGAAGGCCATATTTCCTAAATCATTATTCAGAGACATTAAATGGAGTCTTAGTCTCAGTATGGTTTTATTTTTAAATACATTACATCATTCCTTTCAGAACTCCTGAAATAATTAAAAGCTGCACTAATTTGTATTCCCACTAATGTCACAATGAGAGAAATCTACAGCATCTCTGGAAATTTAAATGTGTGCCTTTCAAGGATATTATTCTTTTTTTTTTAAAAGAAGAAAGCTTTTAACGCAGCTTTTCTCTTCACCTTCCGTGTGCCCTGAATTTGAATAATTGTCGAGGGTGACAGCGTAATGACTCTTTAACAAATATGTATTAAACTCGCTAGGCTTTTTGGCTCACACCGAGATTCTGGGTTACAAAAGGCCAAACTAATCTGCTAAAAGTGAGATGACACATATGTATTTTAATCAGCTACGCACGCAATAGTGTGGCTCAGGGGAACAAGGGTCTGTTAGTCACTCCACCACTTCAGACTGAAATATCATAACTGTCGGACGGATTGTATAAATGTTCATTGTGACTTTGGTGATCCTCCGAACTTTCTTCCTGTGCCATCACGGCATCTACATTTGTAGTTTTGAGTGAGATGTCTCAACAACTATTAGATGTATTGCTATGAAATTTGAACATTCATGCCCATTCATGATGAATTGTAACAACATTCACCATCACATACATTTTTTTATTCAATCGCTTAATTTATTAAGTATGTAAAACTAATGACATTCCCATCAACCTCAGCTGTGCTTTGTGTCAAGTGCAAATTAGCGAATGTTAGCATGAAACTATGATTATGAACATTTTGAATCCGCTGAACATCGGCATGTTGGCATTGTCATTGTGAGCATATGTTAGCGTTGAGCTTAAAGCCTCACAGAGCTGCTGCAGACACTTGTGTTAATGATGTCTAGTCTTTCTCTCTTTTCGTCAAATCCACATTGATGTGATTAAAGTAATGTATCACTGTATACTGAAGTTAAAATAAGAGCATCAACACTGACAAATTTGGTAGTCTGTTAATATTTCTCTACCCGTCTTTTCACACTTGTGGCTCAGTTGCAAGGAACTCTGATAAAACAAAATAAATCAATCACTTTTTTTTCATGTCATAATACAAATCAGTTTAATTTGACAACTGCAAAATAAGACGGTTCCAGTAACTCTAATAGCTGCTCCCCAAACAGGGATATATGAATGCATGTTCAGCCATCAATTTGCAAACCCAATGTGACAAAGAGGGCTGAGAGTCAAACCGCTTTGCCATTAAAACTACATTTTGCCAAATAGATTTTATGGTCTCAGAGTGCATGGCATCTTAATGCATTTGTTGCCAGCATCCTTGAACCTTTGAGCTAGTGTGTGTTTTGGTTTATATGGGAGGATCTCTATGTGAACCACCATTAAAGTATCAAAGCACCATGTGTTCTATTCAGCCTCATCCAGAGTACGAGCCGGCCTTTTAAAGAGGATGTGGCTGTAATGGATTGATTCTGAAGAAGAGGACAAGGAAATGAAAGCCGGAGAGTGAAGGAGACGAGGGACGAGGAGATTCGGAAATTTAGATCGCAGAGGCAGTGATGGTAGGAAATGAGAGACAGTCAGAGGTGTGAATCCCCTTCAACTTTAATTGCCGTCTCTGATAACCTGCTGCCTTTGGAACTGATTTTACAGAACATATGTGCAACAGCTTGACCTCAGTGACAGGTAAGGTGTGAATTAAAGTTCTGGATTTGCTTGTGATGTACGGCCTCTTGTCGACTTTGCTGCTCCCTTGCACAATAGACATCGGTGATAATCGATTTTATAGAGCAAAACAGGACAGCTAGGAGAGCTAGATAACTGGAGCAGCTGGTGCTTACACCTGGAAGATGCCCTCCGGGACCACAGCGATCATAAACCTCCTGCTCTCTCACAGACACACACTTCTCTCACCTCGCCACATCCACTCCGTAAATCCTCACCTTAATCTTTAAAGTTTTTTTACGAAAAAAATCGAAAACTAAGTTCGCTTTTAATTTCCTTTGCTCAGAACTGTCATGAAAAGGTAATTGTTCTGTAAGAAGTGAGGGTGACAACTTGTATTTCAAAAAGTGAAACAGGATTTGTCATTGCGCAAAACTGCTTCTGAGACTGCTCCGACGAAACACAAAGTATTTCGTCAGAAAGACCCAGAATACATTCGCTTACCTCTTCTGAGGGCCGTTAATCCATCTCTGTTTGCATTTAATGAGAGAAGACGATGCCAGGCACTCTCCAGCATTCTTCACAGAAAATATTCATTTTCTCTCCCCCGCTGAAGAGTCATTAGCCGTGTGTTTTATCTTGGATGTTTCCACTCCACTGGTAAGCCTATCTGAGTAGTAGAGATGGAGAGAGAAAGTGGAATAAAAGGAGGAGGGGGTGAGGTTTGAAGGAGGGGGTGTGAGTGGTTAAGAAAAAGAGAGTGGAGGAGAACAATGGAGAAGGAGGGTTAAGGCAGATGGATAAAATAGGAGGCTGGGAGAGAAGGGCAAAGATAATTGGCTTGTGGGTGCATTCATATTTGACGAGGGTGAATGTGCTTCCTTGACCTTTTCACCGCCTGACTGAGGTCCTGTGTAATCAGAGAGCCAAATGTGACGCTCACATAAGCGTGAACACATACAGGGCGAGTGGTTATTGAAAGATGTCACTCACTGTATTAGGCACCTTTTAAAAATGCAAACATGCAACGATGTCATTGCTGTTTCCAGTCTAATTATAGCTTTCAAAGAGTCACGTGTAGGAACACAATTAATTGGCTCACTAACAAGGCACCGCAGGGTCCTGAGTGGCCACAGAGGTGAGGTGATAATGAACTGCCATGTGAGATTAGATCGATGCAGTGGGTGTTGAACTGTGAGAGGTTTAAGCTGGCCTGTACTTACTAACCTCAGTACCAGCGAGATGGGTCCTCACCAGCGGAAAAAAAAAAAAAGTTAGTACATTTAAACTGCTTCAAGTGGAGCTGAACTTCATCTCTCTGTAGGTTTCAGCTTGAGTACCTCTGGAAATTAAGAAAACAGTGTGGGTGAGGAAAAGGTTCTGCATATCCAAAATGATTATTAATTGCAAATGTACCAAATTTAATGAGAATAGTCTTTGAGTTATTTCATTCTTACCGACAAATGTCAACCTCATGGTGGTGCTGGGGAAAAGTCAGGGGATTACCATTAGGATTCATCCTCTGGGGACCATGAATGACTGTACGATTGCATGGCAATCTATCCGATAGTTGTGTTAAATGAATCTGGACCGAAGTGACACAAAATCCTGAGTTATGGGCTGCATATGCAGAAGGGGATCCATTATCACTCCTAATTATGTACTTGGTTCATTACCCTGCAAGCACTAAATTGAAAATATACAAGGAAGACAATTTCTTTTTGTGTGTTAAGCCACATTTTGGTGGTTCCACTTTGGTCTCAGAATATAATAAAGCTCAGCTGCTGTGCTTTTCTTTGAGTTCAATTTTTTTGGGTTTTGGATATAGATCAACAACCTCAAAACCAGATGGTATGAAATTAAAAAGTATAGAAGTTAATTAAATATTTCTAACATGCACTTAAAGAAAACAAGACATTTTATTTCACAAATATCAGGGTCTATGCGTCAGCTCGGGGCCTTAGTGGGGTATTCAATACATTTATTCCCTTCACCTCATATGTGATCAGTTTCTCCTGCAAATATAACATGTGTATTATGAGTGTCCTTGTACTGTTAAAGTCTTTATAGTGAGTTTGTGTTTGTTGGCAGGCAGGGCACAGTATTTCTAGTCATTGTGAAGGTCTCCAGAAGGAAAAAAACAAGATGTTTTAAATTCACTGCTCTTTGCTGAATGAAAACACTTTATAGAAAATTTTTTGATGTTGGCACATTATATTATAATGTTTCACGTACCGACACGTTTTTTTCACCACAGTAATTGAACATTACGATGATTATACTTTTTTCAAGGTGAAAAATGGAGGCGTGGGGAGATATAAAAGTCATCCTGATCAGCCCATTTAATCATTTCTCCTGTCTGCTGGGGATTTTCTCAGTAGATTAAAAGCATTTTCATTTTTCTTCTTTAGAGAAAACATTGTAAATTTAAAAAAAAGAAGCTGTGCAGAGGAGGTCTCTCTCACAGTGCTTTACCTAAAACGTGGGTAGGAAGCTGTATTTGAGTCTATGATCAAAGTACACCCACCTGCAAGCCTTATTCCCATTAAAAAGTCCATCTCCACTAATGTAGCTGGAAACTGTGGAGCAGACGTCTATTTATGTGCTCAGAGCAAACAAGTCAAGCATTTCATGCGAATGTTTTATGTGTGTGTGTGTGTGTGTGTGTGTGTGTGTGTGCGCGTGCGCGCGCGCGCGTGACGGCACACCGACAGACCTCACGCTGCTTTCATGCCTGACTTGGCAGCGCCGTTTTCACGATTCTCACAGTGAGGACAGATGGCAAGGACTTACCCCACTAAGTAACCCTCCAACACACACACACACACAAACACACAGCCAGACGTGAAGTGCAACACAAGAACTTCATTGGAACCCACTGACATGTCTCTCAATCCAACAATGAGTCATGCATAGCATCCTCTCCCACCAAGTGTTTGTATTTATGTGTGATTTTGGCTGGCAGCGTGCTTTGATAAATCACCTGAAGTCAGCAAGTCAAACCCTCAGCGCCTGCTGCTCGTTTCCAGTCACACGTCTCACTTTGCCTGTTGCCAACAAACGCCTTGTACCGACTGCAACTCCAAGCCTCTACTCTACATCAAACATCCTGAGGCGATTTGCGTTGTGACATAATTTTCTCATGGCTGGTGTAAACAGACACTCCTGATCAAAGGCACTGATTCAAATTCAACCCTGGAATAATGTTCTCAATGTCTGCCATGAGCTGTGTTTCAAGACGTTGCCGCTGCTTGAGAAGTTAATTTGCACTTTGAAATCTAATTGCTATCACTTGCTTTTCAGGTATGCAAATGAAAATAAACCAGACAGCGCAATTAGTAGCTTCATTAAGCACAAAAAACATATATGAACATCAGCCACCTCTTCAAATTAAGTTCTTTGATTTTTTTTTTTTCCTTGACTTGAAGGATAAACTGTTTTCCATGAAATAGACAATACACGTTAAACACGTAGCAATGTATAACTTTACTCGGCAATCAGACGTAACGAGACACAGCGTGGTCAGGATGTGTGGGTAAGTGGGTGACCGTGGCTAAGTGGAGAGCAGGGCCGCCTTTCAATCAGAGGGTCAGCGGTTCAATCCCCAGCTCCTGCTCCGCTAGTCTCATGTCAATGTGTCCTTGAGCAAGACACTTAACCCCAAAATTGCTCCCGTAGCTGCGTCTACTGGTACTTACTGAATTGTAAGTCGCTTTGGAGGAAAGCATCTGCTAAATGACCGTAATGTAATGTAATGTAAGTGCACAGCTGATCTGTGTGCACTCAAATGTGTGGGTGGATGATTGGGTACGTTTTTGTGTGTGTGTGTGTGTGTGTCCGCCTAAATGTGGTGCATGTGTGTGAGACTGTGTGGGTGGACAACAGTTTGTTGAATCGGCGAGGCCAAACAAATGAAATTCACTGCTGATACATACCTCAGTGCAGTACTCACACATGCAGCCGATACGCTTTACCTGTGTTAGAGGTTTATAATGTTCTAGCCTGCAGTTTATATCTTCCAAACTGAAATCAAGTGTTATAAAATATAGATGGTGTTGCAAAAATTCAACTTCATGTATGTGCATGCATCAAATGACCTTTTATCAATACAATTTTGCACTGCTCTTAGCTTCAAAACAAGAAATCGTTTTTACAGTCCCAGTCTGAGACTTAAGTCCTATTTCGAATTAACTTTGAGTACTCTGCACACACACACACACACACGTATACTTGTGTGTGTGTGTGTGTATATGTATATGTATATGTATATATATATATATATATATATATATATATATCATTTTTTTTATCCTATATCAATTGTTAATGGTAACCAAATGTTTCTTTGTTTCCCCATTTCTATTCAGTTAATTTCTTTGTCTGAGCTTATGCACATGTTAAAGCTTCATTTACGTTATTTTATGTCCTTTTCTTCATCTTTTTTTTTCTCTTCTGTGGGACGGAATGCATACAATAGAATTTGCCTAATTTGTTCTCTTAATGGCACGGATGGAATTTACAGATAGATGCTGAATTAAAAGACTTGAATATGGAAGTGAGAGAAATTTGAATGCTTCCATACAAGACATGAGCGGTCACTGAGCAACTTAATGAGTATGAATATGTTGTGAATCAACCTAACTGAACATGTATGGAACACGTGTGTGCTACACCACCACCATTCAAATTCCAACTGAGGGAAAGTCTTTTAGAAGAATAGTGTTCATCACTTCTATTGCATAACAGAAAGTTGAAGAATCTGAACCAAGGAGTACTGAAGCTGTTGCTTACTGGTGGTGGCCCAACACCGCACTACGTCACTTTATACTGGTCGAACTTGAATTTGTCCCCTATCTGTATGAAGAAATGACTACGTTTTAAATGGTAACACATGAATTTTAATTAAATCAAAACAGAAGTTTCAACTAAGAACACAGCTCCATCAGTTAATACAATACTCGACAGATGAAAGTACACCAGTCTTTTCCATCATCTCTTCTAAAAAAAAAAGAAAGAAATGTAGATCTTGAAGCCGCTTCTTACTTTAACATTTGTAATAAAAAAAACCTCCACAGCTCACTCCAGTGTCATTTATGCATCATCGGGTTTGTCTGCTGGGGGTCCACATGGTTGGAGCATCTTCTCCATCAGGTTGAAGCGGACTCTGGCTTTGCTCTCGTTCTCGGCGACGGAGAAGTAGTTGAGCAGGTCAAAATGTCCCATGTAGGAGCAGTAAGAGTCTCTGTGCTGGTTGACCAGCCATTCCCACTTGCTCGTGTCGGCGTGTCCTGTACCGATGTACTTAGACTGGAGATGCTCCAGTTGACTGTGGATGTTGTATCTATCGGTCATTCTCGCTGAGTCTCAGAGGATCTAGACAAAAGTCAGATGCAATATCAGTTAATATATTCGCGCTGAGGCAAACTAGTTGAATTTTAGCACTGTAAGCGACTGTATTCGTTTTTAGTTAATAGGGCTAACGTTACATATCTGGCTCAAGTTAGTGGTTGTAAAATGAACCACTTTCTGTGTGCTTGAGCTAGCTACGTGCTCAAAGTAAAGTAAATACCTCCCTCGCTATGAGCCATAATACATTAATGTTAAACGTTTAGAATGCTAACGTTATACTATTATTAATAATGTTACGTTAGCATAACAATACAGCTCAGTCATTATAAAGTCAACTACCTTCTACGTTTTTGACATAGTTACTTGCTTAATACAACCATCAAACAGAAATAAAATTGCTCCCTTGCTTCGAATTGCTTTAGCATGCTAACGTTGCTTTCAATGGCTTTCTGGCTAACAGTAACGCGGAGTTAGCTAATGCTAGCTGAACAAAAGTATCCTCGAACCGTCACTTAAAACTGCTCTGTTAGCTGCATATGTGTTTCTAAGTGGTCATGTAGCTTTCAAATGTAAAATAGACTTACTTGATCAAATGTGAGGAGTTCAGAGCGAAGGCTGAAGATGTAAATAATCTTTCGGTGCGTTCGTAGTTCGTTGCAATGCAATGAAACGATGACTTCCGGTCGGTTTCCCGTTTATAAGGAACCGGGGAGAAACAAAGCATGTAACTCTTTAGTTCCTCTTCTCCAATTCCAAACAAAATATGCTTTAATGGCCATGACGATTAAGTACAGTGTTGTATGGTTTAATACAAATAGATAAGAGATAACGTTAAACGATTAAGTACAAAGTTGTACATGGTTTAATAAAAATAGATAAGAGATAATGTAAAGGCAATGGTGAGAACCACACAGGAAAAAAGTGAACCTAAAAATAACAAATTTTGAACACACAAGAAATGTTAGCAGGTATAATGTTTATCACGTTTATCTTGGTTTGACAAGTTAGCATGTTCATATTTCTATTTAGCAATAAACACAAAGCTGTAGTTTATGGTATTTTTTTTCTTAAGTGAACTTGTACTACATTGTAATGTTTCTATTGGTGCTTTAATTGTGGGCAGAGTTGTTGTTCATCTTAATTACAGAGTACTTATAGAATGCGCTCATCCCTGAAGCTTTAAAGACAAGAAAGGTGCACATTTTTGATAAGGTTATCTGGTATGTTTTATTACAGCAAAGCTAATTCCCAACTCAGTTACCCGATGGGAGCACTTTGGACAATTACCTGACTCTTGCACAGGTTCTTTTATTTTTTTTATTTTAAGTTTTTTTATTATTAGTATGTTGCTTGTTGAACTGAGTCAACAATTTTTTCTTGTTGTTTCTCATTACAAACAGCAGTGGAGGGAGACCAAGAGGAAGAAAAATGCAATATTCCTAGTAATAGGTAGCGGTAGTGGTGTCCTCAGCAGATAACATCCAGAGGGCCAGACTACCTTAATAAGATATGGTACATAAACCCCTCATACATTAAAAAATTGTAACATTATGCTGCCTTTACCTAGGAACATTACTGCTTTTGTTCCCATTAGAGCCATGGTGAAAGATTTACAGCTTTCTTCCCCCTAGCTCTCATTGTGGCAATATGCACATGGACAATTGACTCTGGCTTCTGTTCCGACAGGGAGGAAATCTGCCTGAACATTTACAAGTTATGGTGCACAGGGGAAAGCTATTGTTCATAGATGTTGGTGGCACTGTTTGTTGTTTTTTATGTGTCCAGCCAGCGATTAATAGAAATAACTAGAAATCCAGAAAGAATGGATCAATATTAAAAGCAAAATAAGGTACAACAATGCAGTCAAAGGTTAATTTCCACTGTCCTGCGAAAAAAGTTAGGCATTCAAGTTGTTGAAAGAAGTTTAGATATAGAAAAATCTCCCATTATAATACAATCACATCATTGAGGCTCACTTTCATGTGTGATTACAGCATAGTCTATTCAGTTAGGTCCCATAAGGACTGCTGCTCATATTGATTGTCTGTATAGCTCACCCGCTCTGGAGAAAAATACCCAAGGATAAAAACTGGGTATGAAGGATAACAGTGATAAGAGAGGAAGGTCCATTTATCACACTGCACCATGGAGATCTACAGGGATAGAGATTACATTTCTGATCACATCCTGGTAGCAACTGCTGGGAGTGAGGTCAAAGACACCTTATTAACTCTGGTGACAATGGTATATTGTTCTTATGTCATTAGAGAGACAAAAGCAGGAGTGCCCAGAGGATATTGTGAGCCTTAATTAGTTTCCATTCCTTTATGTTTGTGGTATACTGTAGTGCCACATACTCAGTCTTTATGGGTAAAATATGAGTTCAATGTGATTTGAGGAATACAACCAGACTGTATCTCCAGTCCCTTGGCATAAGAGAAGCTAAATGCACAATGAGGGCAGCAGACAGGAAAAGATGTGGCATTCGCATCTAACTGAGAATAAAGACACAATTATATGTGTGCCATTGGTCTTCTGAAATCTACTTGAAGGACAAGAAATTACATTGAAGGGGGGTTGAATGAGATGTGCTGTTCCATTATGCTTAACAGTACTATTATTGAGTCCAGTGTTATTTGGTTCTCATCATTGGGGAAATGGAGACTTGGGAAATATTAAGGTGTTAAAGTAAGAATTCTCCAAACCGCCAGCCCCACTTACAGTACAGAACCTGTATAGCTTCAAATTACCTTTTCATTGGAAAGTGGGATGTTATGGTGAACAAGGTGTGGAGTGTGTCTTCGTAGATGGTATTACAACTACTCTGTATAATGTCCCTTATGAAGAGCCTTTTAGAAAGGTACCTATCTGCTCCAAGGCCTGAAAGATGCTCTGGCAGAAAAAGACAGTATGTTGTGTATGAAGGATCACTCGTAGAGACCAAGCGGCAACCTTCAGTAGACCGTGGTGTTAAAATGCACAGAAAAAGTAAACATATTTACAGCCTGCTACAAATAACAGTTTTGTTCTCTATAGCTAATATAGTACCTGTTCATGACAACTGTACGTGGCTGAATTTGTATATAACTCACCCGTTTAAATGCTATTAAGGCTTAAAGTAAGGCATAATTAGGGCATGGCTGCTTTGAGTGACAGGCGGGCGCCGTCACAGCCGCTAGCCTCTATGGCGGTGATTGTGGTGTTGGTGCCTTTTTGAGAATTTTTCAGTTAAATATTGGAGAAATAATGTGTCTTGCTGTGGTGTTAAAAGTACTCACAGAACGTCCAAGAAGTCAGTGCTCCAGTTTTTCAGTGAGTGAAATTGCACAGTGCATGCTCCCATCACATGGGCAGCCCACACTACTGCCAACACTACTGCACTGTCTGAGCCAAAGGACTATATGCTTTCATGATTTTGTTTTTGTTTTGATTATATTACTGGAGTGAGTATATTTTGTATTTTTTTATATTATTTCAGTTAACCAGTACACAGTTTATAACTTGTTAATACAATCTGCTCATTTTTGCTAGATAATTGTTGTTACCATTTGGGATTTAGCTTGATTAAGCTTGCTAATTTGGTTTTAATTAATCTATTGTCATGCATTCTTTGTTGTAAAACATTTCTTTTACAAATTATCAGTTTTCAGATTATGAATTATCATTAACATTATCAAAGTACCTTTCTCCATTGATCAATCACAGATCAATCCAAAGTCATCAAATGGCACAATGGACATTGTATGTATTTGACAAATTAATACATTTATTTGACAAATTATGGGTTTATGAAAAGTTTTTGTCTATCTCAATATGACATGTTAAATACAGCCTGAGCAAAAAAACCCTAATATTTTGTATATTTGTTAATTCCTTGCCCGAAACATTATATTCAGTGTAAATTGTTTGTAGTTCTTTGTTTTTGTACTCTTGCCAGATAGATGTAGTCTTTTCTCAATTTTTGGGAGCTACATCTATGGTAAAATAATAGTCACAGGGGTAAAATCAAACTTTGATAGCCAGCCTTTTACTGAGCAGACCTGGGAGCTGCAAAGCACTAGCTGGAGGAAAAGGTAATGAAATCAGATGGATGGATGGGAATACTGCCTGACTGGATGGCTCTGGTGCCCCAGTCCTCCTGAATGATGACTTCGTAAAAAAATGGAGTCAGCAATACTTCCAGTGATTTAAACAAACTGCCTAAGATGGAGCCATTCTCAACTTCCAGGCATCAGAGGTAGATAGAGAGAAGTAAAAACAAACTACACCCTGTAGGGTTGTTACAGCGATGGCTGCTTAGTCGAAGGACAAACTGAAGAGGTTCATTGGTAAGCTTTCAAACCGCCGGCTTTTGCTGGGTGGCTGGTTCATTGGCAGACGAAGTAATGAGGTGAATGGCAGCTTTAAAGGACTCAGTGGTCATTTGCTTACTGGTACATTATCTCGACCAACTGACCGGTTTGTTTTTCTGGCTTGTTGCCTGTCTGTTTTCTGGAGGACTGTAATTTCCCCACCACACCTGAGATTCTCTCTACAGCATCCACTTCTCATCCTCCTGATCCGCTGTGAACCCCACCGGCAAAATGCAATGTTCCTCTTGGTCAGATGATGGCATCCGGTTAGCCATTCATCTAGGTGTGAAATAGCCTGAGGAAACTGCTGCTCTATGACAGTGCTGACTTGCAGGGGTATCAACGCTGGGGGGACTTCAATTGGATTTGGCACAGTTCTGAACATATAATCTCACTCCTTTTTGCAATTCATTTCTATCTCCTGTTAAAAAACTCATTATTTTTTCCATTGGTCACGTGCTATACTCAGTCACGAGCCGGTTCACTCGAGGCTTTGGTTGTGACCTGAGAAAATCCACAAGCAGGGGCAAAGATAAACCAAGACTCTTTCTGGCCTTTGGCTTTTTCCCTGGAGTCTTCAGAGCAGAACAGCCATGCACAGTGTGAAGCAGATAACCACGAGATCCAGAGCGCTGCGTGACTTTCTCAAATGAATAGCAATCGCATTTCCTGTAATGCTGCGCTGAATGTCATTATTTAGCCCATGCCAGTTGCCAATACTGTGATATTCTACAGACTATATGACACTCAAATCATTTTAAAACATGATTACGGGATGTACAAAACATTAACCTGATCAAATATGAACAATTCTAAAGAAAACAGTACCAGAATGTGTGCATTTGTAAGTAAATTCTCAGTTGTTTCCAGTATGGCGGAGTTCCAGCGTTAGGTTCCTTACAGGGGAAATAAATGAGCCATAGTATCACATTTCTGTCAGATTAAAAAAAAAACTAAATGTTTTTTGTCCTTCGAATGCAAATAAAGGCTTTGAAATATGAGGTAATCTAACTTTGGTGTGGTTGATTAGCTTAGGTTTGGTTGAATAGCTTTCCGAACAGACATGGGCAGCTTCCCAACGTCACGTCTGAACGAGAGCATTGTCTCTGCAGAAAGAGAGGACATTCAATGCCACTTGATAATAATCGCTATGACAGGAGCAATCATGCTGCCAACTCCAATAACATAATGCCTGGCTCCCCGACAGGATGGAGTTGAAGGCATGCACGCAGACATACATGCAGCGATGCGAACACGCCCTCGTGAGACCGAGCTGGGGACGTTTTCTTACACAGCACTTCATGCACACTGCACATGCATGCATGCACATTGAATCCCCGGCGACCTCACAGATTGTCCGGGTTGATAATGTCTACGCATTGAGCACATTTGTATTTTAGCTGAAATCTGAAGTTAAATTCTAATGACAACGACACAAACTTTTCTCATGTTTGGAAATCAAAGAATCAAAGCTTGCTTGCAATCAAGGCAGCCCAGTGTGAAATATGAAAATGGTGTGGAAACAGGTTTCAGTCCATTTCATGCCCTCTTTCACTTCCCCTCAACACTCGGTAATACGTAGGCACCATATGTCAAGCACGTGGCCACTTGCTGAGTGAGGGGGCAGGGTCAGAGATGAGCAGAAGACTGAAAATAAAATGCACCTGCTGTTAAACGGGCCTTATAATTAAGAATCACACTTGATTTAATATCTCTAGAATGGGGAGGAGTAAAGGATGTCAGATGACTCACTTTCGTTTTAAGTCTTTAAACGTTAAATAGCATGAAAAGTCGTAGAAGGAAATAGAGAAAAGACCCGTTTCACAGCAGTCATTTAGAAATGTCATTGCATGGTAACCACATGTGTAATAAGGTGCTGCAGGAATGAGTCCTAAATCCCAGAAATTAGTTAGCACTTTTGCACTTCCATTTTACTCATCTCAAAGTTAATGTTTTTTTTGTATGGGCTTTTGTTCAGACGCCTGAAATAAGGTCTGTATTGTAGAAATTTTAACATTTAACATAAAATATGTTGAAGCTTTTAATGGTCTTTAAAAAGGTGGCCTTGTTGTGTGTACTCATGCAATCACGGCGTAGTTTGTTCTGACGATTGCACTCAAGCTTCAAAAATCATAAAAGTGGGGTTTATTTGGGAAGATTATCTTGCAGAACAAAACGCGTAATTATCATAAAGTTGTGTTTGCCAGAGAGCATATTTATGCATTAAACTAAAATCCAATGGAAAAATCTCATTGGCTTCTTGTTGAGGGAACCAGTGCGTTGCTAACTTCTGGGTTTGGAGTGCAAAAATATGTCAGCCATGCACCGCTCTATCATAAACATTAATTATGGCCTTGTTCCATTTAGGTGAGCCAGGGCCCTGGTATTGTGCGTGCTGACTCACTGCATTGGCTGTGACACACTGGATAGAATGGTAACATAATTAATTAATACGATTATAAATATACCCATTGAATGTACATAATTGTTCCCTCAGCTCTCGAAGCGCCACGTCCACTTCAGTCTTCTGCATTCTCAAAGGATGGGTTGGAGAGTGTCGAGGAAAAACAATCAGGCATACATTAAAATTCATTACACCTCCCTCACAGACATGGAGGACATTTGTCTTGCCAAACACTGGTGATGCCACATGTCTTGGTGTAGTTCCAGAGTTCCAGGCAGCTGTTGTTGTCCACAGCTATCGTTAATGTTATTTGTTACTCCTGTGCTTTTACTGCACTGACAAATCAAAATATCTGCTGCTGTGACATCTCAATCCACAGCAAACACACACACACACACACACACACACACACACACACACACACACACACACACACACACACACACACACACACACTGAGCTGATGCAGCACCTTATGGCTGAAATGTGGAGAATTGTCACAATAGTAAGTCTTTACATTACATCAATCATTTGGTGGTAAATTCCAGTGCCAGGAGACAACTAGTGATTGTGGGGAATGAGCTCCAGTGATTATGTTTGCTAATATCCTAATATAATAATTTCCTCATAATTTATTTTTATTGTTTGTTTTTTGGACTACTCATCTCTGAGCGTAGAAGAAAAGCTGTGTTGTGTCAAGTTGAGACTGGAAGACATACTTGTATGTGAAGACAGGACACACCGCATGCAGGTGATATTTTAATCAGATGCAAAAAAAAAAGGCATTCCTTGAGATTCAGAAGTACATTTTATTCCATAAACAATGATTAACAGTACAATTTGTATATGCATTTTGTTACAGAATGTTCATAAAGTAGAAATTATTTTCTTTAGATACAGGAAATGCCATTTACAAGTCATGATTGTGTCGTGAAAGCAAGCAAATGAAAAAAAGATTCAAAAATTCAAAGGTGTCATCATTAAATAAATGTACCTTCAAGAGTATATTCTGTATGAGTTGCCTGCTGCAAAATGTGTCTCAGTGCCAACTGTCCCCTTTTGTTCCAGAAAATGTTCGTTCATCTTCTTCATCTCATTGTGGATAAATATAATTTATTAATAATAAAATGACTGTTGCTAAGCCTGTCAATCTTGTGCTCAATTTCAAACAAATGTAGATACAAACAGGCTTCTCATATTTTAGATGTTATCAGCTGTAGTTAGCTAGATAATGAAGCTATTTTTAGCTCCACAAGTTGTTTGAAAACATCTTCTCTTGCTGGCTTTTTAATGTGTTCACCAGCTGAATCGTAAAAAGGAGAATCTTGTAAATGGAGATGTGAACTTCATGGCTACATACATGATATCGTGCTGAAAGACTGAGGCTAAAGCTGCATTTCTCCTAAAAAATCTGTATCTTCACCAGTTCATGATTCATGG
The DNA here is from genome assembly GCF_023349555.1 of Cebidichthys violaceus. Lineage (NCBI taxonomy): Eukaryota > Metazoa > Chordata > Actinopteri > Perciformes > Stichaeidae > Cebidichthys > Cebidichthys violaceus. Next base: position 1,249,019 of record NW_027176263.1, on the reverse strand, counting down.
AAGAACAAAAAAAGCATTGTTCTATAGGACTAAGGAAAATGTAATTTGTTCTCCAAAAAGCCCAGTTTAGCGGCTGAGCTATACAGACTTTTGTATTTTCAAACTGTGTGCTTTTAGTTGTGTTAAAGGAGTTAAAGTAAGATCTGAGATATGACTCTAAACACATACATGTTATATAAGAATTGCTGAAAATGTGAAAATCGTGGAGTTACCGCTAAACTGTTTTTCACCATTGTTGTGTGTAGGATTTTTTTTATTGGAGGCCTGAAATTATAGCTTGATGACTCACAGGAGCCGCCCTCAGCATGACGCCTCCTCTAAGACTACATGAAGCTAGAGCACACAGCATCAGTGGTTCTGTTGCTCAGTCGCCAGTAACAGCACATACTTACTTATCACAGCCAACAGTTTGCTAGCTAGCAGCATTTCGAAGGACAGAGTTCTGCTTATTTAATTCATCTTCATTTTGCCCTGAAATGCATTACACGGCATAACAAGGTGAATTGCAATACAGCATGTGACACTCAATGCCGCATACTAGTCAAACTCAGCTGCTGTTTTGGTAATATTGTTTTGGTAATATTACTTAGACAATTTGGCCACATGTTTATACACAGTTTTGTGTTGTGGCAGCTGGCAACTTGAAAGACTGAAAATAATAAATATTCATAAAGCAGCGATACCAAATACAAACAGATAAAAATATGCTTGTATGTACAAAAAAATAAATGAAACAGTCAAAGTTAAACTCTGAGCAATTTAAGATTTTACACGCAGCATTCTGATTCATATACATCTCTTCAGTTAACAAGGCAGATTCAATATGACAAAAGTTATATTTAAAAGCACGATAAGTGGTCCACTGTGATCATCACAAATCATTTTCTGGCAAAGTCATGATTCCGTATTCATAAAAAAAAGCAACAGAATACTTACACTATTTTACATGGGAGATTAATACAATCATGTTCATCTTCACGTATCGTACAAAAAAATACTGGTACACAGAATATCGAGTAGAGCTTCTGTAAAGGCAACTGGCAAGTATAGCATACAACACAACACGTAAGCACAAGCAATTCTAAAGGTCACAACAGATTTACAATCCTGCTTGGCTCACTTGTTTAAGAGGAGTAGTGACTCCATTAAAACCCATACCTGGTGTAATGGCTGTTAAGCTGTAGTTAATCATACACTTGTAGTATCATATGTCGCACTATATGCCACAATAGCATGCTCTTTGCGCCGTGCAAACAGGCTAATGCACCGTCTTTGCTGTTTCTGAGGATCCACAGTTCAGCACATGGATCCAGTGTGACAAACACACAGCTGGCTTTGCTTACATTCAGCAGAGAGGACACACAGTGCTCTACTGTTTGTCTACACAATGGTAAGTCCAGCAAATGGGAAAACACTTTTTAGAGAGACAACATGAAAGAACAGGAAATAATGAAGGCTGAGGGGCAGTAAATAACAAACAAAAGGTTCGGTGGGTTGAGAGGAGAGAGCACAGACGTACGTCAACACAGTCAGTCTTCCTGAAGTGACCAAAGCCAGCATGGCGCTGTGCAAATCAATATATGGAGAACGGTGTTGATCGGGTGGAATCCATACAGTAATCGCATCAGAAGCACAGTTGGAGCTGTAAAATACTTTGAATAACACCTCCTGTCCAGTGATGTCTTCATGTGGTGAGAGAGCCACAGAGCCTTTGGCCATTCGGTAACACAAGTCCAAAATCCAATTAGATCCTATTACCGTCCAGTAACATCCATAAATCCACATGTCCTGACTACTTACACTGTCCTCTCACATGAGTGAACAATTCGAAAAGGGACATATTGGAGGGAAATCATATAAACTCTGCAAATAAGACAATTAATTGATTCATTCTTTTACAACCAGGAGAATTTCGGATGACTAGGCTTAGATCAATGTGGCAGCTTTATCAGGGGCGTACAGAACAAAACAACATCATAAAAGTGTCTTGTTTGAGTGTGTTTTATAGATCTGTCTATACATCTGTCTCGGTTTACTGCACTCTATTGTTATCGTAATAATAATAATGAAAACTAAAACTTGTAAGCTGTTTGAGTCTTGACCCATCTCTGTGTCTGTTTCAGAATAAAAGCCTTGCACAGTTAGTTACAGTAACACTGATCCAGCGCTGCAGTTAAGATGGAAAACCATTGTTTAAATGCTCTGTGCTATCGAGTCTCAGTCATGTCCTGGATTGGTTGTCTGTACGTGTCATTTGTGTTTGTGTGCTCAGAGCCCTGTGGTGACCTGTGTGACCTCTGAGTTGAGATCGTCATTGGCAACGCTGCCACAACAGCGAGAATCCACCGACGACCCCTCCAGGGCTAGTCATACCTGCAGAGAGGAGAGACAGTTTGTTTGTGTTACCTTACATGTAGTACATTTATATTTACCCTTACGTGAATGGATGTTCACTGCCATTCACCTAAAATGAAGATTGATACCACTCTGATGTCTGAACGGTACATTTGAAGCTAAGTCTTAGCTTAGCATGAAACTGAGGGGAAAAAACTAGCTTTGCTTTGTCCAAAAGTTTAAAATAAGTCTGCGTATATGCTCACAAAGAAACAATATGTGGTTTTATGGGAGGCTATGTGTCTGACTATTTCTCAGCCAGGCAAAGGGACTTCTTTGCATTCTGGCAACCTCGCAACCTCATGGTGACAACAAGACTTATGCTAAGCTAAGCTAAGCAGCTGGTTGAAGCACCATATTTACTGTACAGACAAGAGAGTTGATCCTCTCATTTAAAGCAAATAAGCCTCTATCCAAATGTGTTGATCAATTCATTCCCAGATAGATGTACTGGTATGTATACACACAGACAATACCTACCTGTTGATTGGACCTGTCTCCTGTGTTGGCACTGTTGTGCTCGCGCTGTGGGAGCTTGCGGCTAGTGACTCCGGTCCGAGACGAGTTCTGCATCTCCAACACTGAGGGACTCGGGGTGCAGAACTCACGGAAACAACGCTTGAAGTTCTCATCCAGGTAGCCATAAAGAACCGGGTTCAGACTGCTGCATGAGACAAAAACAAGGGGGGGGGGTGAAAACTACAAGTCAACCTAAATCATTGAATAAAACCATGAACCAAGAAATGTGCTTTATCAAAAAGTCTATACTTTTTGATCTTATCTGTAAAACACACATTTTTTTTTGTATAAAGAGCATCCTGTCATCAACACTTAACCAAGCTTTAAGAATGGATCTCCTCTTGACATTTTAGAACCAATAGTTTCAATATGACAGTGAATATATTTGTCTAAGACTGATGCGTCGCGCAAACCTGTTAGTGTATCCAAGGGCAATGCAGAAGTGCCAGGTGATAGTCTGCAGCGTGGAGCTGGGGATATTGATCAGAGCTGTGATGATGACAAAGATGTGGATAGGTGTCCAGCATACGATGAAGACGGCAACCACCACCAGGACCATGCGGGTGATTCGACGCAGATTCCTGTCCTTCTCCTGTGTGTGTGTGTGTGTGTGTGTGTGTGTGTGTGTGTGTGTGTGTGTGTGTGTGTGTGTGTGTGTGTGTGTGTGTGTGTGTGTGTGTGTGAAGAAGGTCAAAAGTTTAGTGTTGGGGGATAAGTGGGAGTACAAGATGAGTGAGATGAGATGAGCAGAGAAGGCGCGGTAGGGAGGATATAGCAACCAAGGAGGGACAGAGGAGAGTGAAGGATGAGAGAAATGATGGGAGAGAAGATGGTCAGAGGGGGATGAGAGGAGAAGTAAAGTAGAGAGGATCAAAAGGCAGAGAGAAATGGAAAAGGATGATGGAAAGGAAGGAAAGTGGTCAAAAAAAGTGGCTGAAGAGACATGAGTAGGAACAAATCATATCTGCTACCACTTAGATTTTCCATTTGTATCAACGGAAAATAATACACTTTCATTAGAATACAAATATTTTTCGGAGCCAGCCTTTGGTACATTTTCTCAAAATATCGTTGGGTCTGTTCATTTATTACTGCAATGAATTAAAACTGAGCCACAACCTCAGGCTTAAGTTGTTTTTCACTAATTGCTTTCTCTTGAGAGCAATGAGTGCACCGTATTTGCATGCAAGCTCTGGGCAGCTTTGTATTTTGCTTCATTACTCTGAAAGATAAATCAATTAGTTATTGTGTAAATAGCGCAGGCCATGTAGTTGGTACACCCAAATGGTTAAGATTTCTCAAAATGATCACTATAGCTTGCATTCTAAAATCTCCATTTGGATCTAATTAAAAGCCTGTACAGAATTACTCACTGTATTCACTTTTATTGGCTCAAGTTTGTTAACGAAAAAGAGATTTTTTTTTAACCTGAGAGCCCGACAGCATGCGCACACTTTTCAGCCGGAGGATCATGAGGCCGTAGCAGACGGTGATGATGAGGACGGGCATGATGAAGGCAAAGATGAACACGCAGATCTTCAGCAGGGTGTCCCAGTACCAGGAGGGGTGGGGGAATATTAGCTTGCAGTCAACAATGCTGGAGGCTGTGCAGGGTGAGGAGATATATGATCACAGATGAAAACAGTCATTACTTCCACACGAGAATTTTTTCAATTAGTTGTTAGTATCAACTCTTATTTTCACTTGTCTAGCTCTTTTGAAACATCTGTGATTCCTTCCTCTAAAATATGTTTCCTTAACGTGGTTGTAAACACTGTATTTAGGGTTGCAACTAAAATTTTTCATTTTTGAGTAGTCAATTATTTCTATTAGTAATTGATCAATAATTCATATTATAATAATAATCTATAAAACGTCAGTAAATAGTGACAACTATCATTTCCTGTCATCTCTCTACTGTTAAAGTCTCTAATAAAGATATAAAAATGCCCATAAAAATACCACTGTGTCTGAAAACTATGTTTTGTGATGCTAAAGGAACATCTTTTAGTACCAAACTGCGCAAAGTCAGTAAATTTCTCATTACTCTCTGTCTTCCAATCCCAGCAGGTCACTATTTTAACTATTTCAGTGGCGGTTTTCTCTCCATTACCTCTGCAATTACACAGAGGTGAAGCCTGGCTCGCAGGTAGCCGCTTGACTATGCAGACAGTTATATTAGTCACCAGCGAGGCATATAGCATTTAATTGTTGTTTTGTGCAACTACACAGAAAAACCTAAGCAACTCTTTTGTGTTGTCTCCTTTTATAAAGCCTGCTGGAGTACATAAATGCTTTTTAAAGCAGAAATGTAGTGAATGAACTCAATGTGTTTTTTTTCCTGTTTTGCGCTTCTATTTTTTAGTATCTTGTAGATCTCATCGTCTACCAAGGTCTAAAAAAAAGAAAGGAGCACCGTTATGTATGGTTGCTACTTGAGAGTTGGATGCAACGTTTTTAGCTTATCACTTTCTCTATTTGATTCTTTTCTGTTTTTTTGCTATAAAAATGGCATTGTGGTTGTCATAAAGGAGATACATTATAGCTAGTTATGCATCCGATCCTGAATATTTAAAGGTCTCTTATGCAAAGTCCAAACACAACCCCCCTTGCAGTGTGTAGTATAATAGTGCTTGTGTGTGCGCATGCTTACGAGTGACAGCGGTGGAGGCCATGAACATTACAGGCAACCCGATAGCCGAGGAGAGAATCCAGTTACAGACGTTGACAATCTTGGCGTTACGCGGTGTCCTGAAGTCCAGCGCTTTGACTGGGTGGCACACAGCGACGTAGCGGTCAATGCTCATGGTGGTGAGTGTGAAGATAGAGGTGAACATGTTGTAGTAGTCGATGGACATCACCATCTTGCACAGTATGTCTCCAAACGGCCAGGTCCCCATCAGGTAGTTGACGCTCTGGAATGGTAGCGTGCTGGTGACCAAGGCGTCGGCCAGAGCGAGGTTGAAGATGTAGATGTTGGTGGCGGTCTTCATTTTGGTGTATCTGCACAGAAAACAGATTTATTATGAGACACCCGGCAGAGACATGTAAAATGCCTCCTGTTGCTCCTACATAGGAGCAAGACCCAATCATCCATACTCATTTTGTGTCTTTTTGTAGTCATTTCTCTGAGTGGTCATTTTGAGTCTCTATGGGCAATTTCTTTGTCTCTTTACAGTCATTTCTCTGTGTGGTCGCAGTCATTTTTGTCAACATTGCTGCTCATGAAAAGTTGAGCGCTCATGTGGAAATAAAAATACATTTAAATTGAGGTAATGATGATAGAGGAAGGCTTCCTCTCTGACTTATACCACCCAAACTCCAAAATATACCTGGTACACTGGTGTACAAATATCAATCAATAAAAGCAAAATGTTGAAGTTACTTAATGTTATCTTTATGTCTCTGAGCCACTGGAGCAGCACTCACAACGATCTGGAAACTATCCAGAAAGCAGCAATAAAGATGTTCATAAAGAAGATGGAAGTACAAGGACAAGTATGGTGCCAAGAAATGATTGAAATGTTTCTGCACAAGAACAGCCTCAATCACCTAACTTTCAAGCAACATTAGCAGAACTTGAATACACAGTTGGAATTCCCCAGTTACTCCAGGTGTGTTGCAGCAGAATGTGCCTCATGAGCTGGGCTCAACCCAGCGTATCCCCAGGATGTTTTTGTGAATAATTCAGGCCCCTTGCTTCAGCGACCAGCTCATTTTGAAATAGCAACCGTCTAGTTTAATCAGTTCTAATGACTCAGTTTTAAAAGACGCTGTCCACAGGAGTGAAGTCTCAGATTCCTTGAGGTTTTAGAAGATATCACAAAGAAATTACTTTGTGCTGTATACAGGGCAAAAAAAGTTTGTTGAAAGTACAACTTTTTCTTAATTTGTCTAAAAAGATTCAGTTTGGCTGATGTGGCCCGGGAAAGGGAAGTTTGGGGTCCCCTGCTGGAGCTGTTGCCCCCGCGACCCGATCCCGGATAAGCGGATGAAGATGAGATGAGATGAGATTCAGTTTACGTAAACAGATAAAAAGGTTAGGTTGACCATACCGACTGAATGGACAAATAACAAATACGCCTTTTCTCAAGTAAACCTGCTTCTCAATCTCCAGTAGCTTTTAGTGTGTACCTGATGTCCTTTCCATTATTCTAATAGAATATTGGGCAATGAAAAGAGGTAGTTCAAAGAGTGTGGAGGACTGAAATGGCTCGACTGTTTAGAGCTCTTATCAGCAAAGAAATATGTTAAGCCTTAGCTGTCCATGTTGCAATGAGGTCAGGGAGAACATTACTGATTACTAACTCTCTACGGTTTTGTTTAGTTAATATTATCAATTATTTATTACTTTTAGACTCGTCTGGCCTCATATTTATGTTGCAGCCTTTGAGCCATGCTGTAACAGACTCCATGCTGGTGTTAATATTGACATTTCTTACCAAATTTATAAAAATCAGTATTTTGAAAATGGCTCAATCTACTGTTTTAAGTCAGCCCTAACCATGTGAAGCCAATTCTTAGATAGAGTCTTTGGGGATAATCTACATTATTATATAAATTGTTAACATTTTCTGTAACAACTGTGTAGCATTACATACACAGCACAACACTGTTCTCTCCTTTCTGTGTCTTGGAAATTAAGATATTCGGGTCCGTCACGAGATGCCAAAGTTGGATTGAGGGCCGCTGGGCGGGGTTAAAGGAAACGCTACTGCGCTTGCAGATGTGGAAGATCCCCGTATATGATCCGGGTATTTTCATCTGAATTCTACACGATGTCAAACCTTTTTTGAGAAAGCGACCACAGGGTGTTATTGTTTTGTCATACGGAAGTGGGTGTGGTTTAACTTTTTTTTAAAGTTATGCAGTGGGTGGACTTACATTAGCTAAGTTACACCCTAAATTCTACTCTCACTTATCAATTTTGCAGTAAAGATGTTCAGATTTGAATGTTTTCCCACATACGGGACAGTTAGATGAGATAATTGATACCACTCTTCTATCTGTTCATTGAATTTGAACCTACAACGAGCAGCTGGTTTAACTTAAAAGAAACTAGACACTAGAACTAGAAATAGGGGAACAGTTAGCCTGACTCTTTTAAATGGTAACAAAATCAACCAACCAGCACCTCTACAGCTCAACAAAAAAGGGTAAATTTAACATGTCACAGGTTAATTAGAGACCTTGAGAGGTGCTGTAGCCGTATATTGATCAAACAGCTAAGAGAGTGGTATCTATTCATGCCCAAATTGTCAAACTGTCAAATTTAAGGCACAAGGCATAACAGTGATGATATTGTTGGTGCCCTATTCCACATAAAGACTACTTATACACATACCCCTCAATAATGTTGTTAAATTAATCTGGATACACAAAGTGACAGTGATACATAACACCCCCTTGCCTTTGCTTTATTAAACCACTACTGTAATCTACTGCTATTTTGTTGCAGCACTCTCCTCAATAATCCCAAATCCTCTTAACCGCAGATGACAGTGAGTTCATTACATTTTGATTAACTTTAACACTGACAGATTAGTGTGTTTGTTATTTCAGGCTTTATTTGAACGGGGACCGAGACACCTTGAGATGCAGTGAAAGCTGTCGCCCTACACTGAGTAGTGTGCCGGTGGTGGAGGTAATTTCCGACATCCTAACAACATTGACTTTGAGACTGTCGTTAAAATGGCTGCAGATGATACAGTAGCTCGTGTTTCTCCTGTGCCTGTCTGAGGCTTACGTGTATCAACATTTAATGGCCTCATCTTGTCTGAAAAACTGAAGGTGTTTAATTAACGAGTTTTCAGCTTTAATTAATTTTTCAACCTTGAGGTCTTGTCAGAATGCTTTGATTACATAATGTTGCAAAATGTCTTCATCACTTTCTGAAACCTAATGTATTTCTAAATATACAGTGGAATTAATAATTAAAGAGGAACTTTTTTAATTGGATTCTGGTTGGCATATTATTATGTTATTGGATTGGATTCTCCCTGCTGATAGTAACATTAGTCAATAAAAAAGTTCTCCATTTATGTTTTTGGGTGGTCCCTGCTGTCAGTTACAGTTGTCCATAAACCAGTGGTTCTAAAAAATAATGTTGGTGGACCCTTGCTGTCAGCCACAGTTGTCCATAAACCAGTGGTTCTAAAAAATAATGTTGGTGGACCCTGCTGTTTGCTTCTAGGTTTGGGAGGTATTACGGTATACCAGGGTATTTAGATATATAATGGTATGAATTTCAATGGATAAGAGTAAGAGCCACCGCTGATATTATATAAAGAATCCAAAATGCAAAAATGCAAAAAATAGCCAGTGGATATCTAGGCCAAGACTTCCTTTGCTGTGCGCTGCTCATTGTTTACAGTCCACAGAGCAACTTGAGAAGCGAGAATGGAGTTGGAGATGAGAGACAATGCGTACGACAGGATTGTTTCCCAAGTAGGCGCTCTACAATCTAATTTTGAACCAATAAAAAGCTAAATATTCTGCAAACGATAGCCGGAAAGTTCAGAGATTACATTTTGCCCAAAGCGTTCTGATTATTTTGCTGTCCACACGGACTGTTTGCCTGCATTCAACCAAAGCCTACTCGAATGTGATTAGTCACTACTCAGACTACAAATGGAAACCAGATTGCTTTCTCTGCTAAAATCTTGTTCCATTACTTACAGATTCTACGTTTGACTAAAAGTTCTGTTTATAGAGGTTGATAAGCAGAACTGATAAGCATAAAATATCATGCTTTGGTTGAAATGCACGGATATTGAAAGAAATGATTTGTGCTTTGCTTGAATTCCTTGTGTTTTATTATCTGGCAACAGGGAGTTGCATGGTTGACACAATATTATTTAGTCATTTTTATGCCAAGAGCAATCATTTGATCATCATTTGATCATTACAGTCATTACATTACAGTCATTTAGCAGACGCTTTTATCCAAAGCGACTTACAATTCAGTATCTATCTACACACTGTAGACGCAGCTACGGGAGCAATTTTGGGGTTAAGTGTCTTGCTCAAGAACACATTGACATGAGACTAGCAGATCAAGTATCATTCATAAAGCAGATACATATCTCCTGTGGATGGTGTCTCATTTTGAAAGAAAACTCCTGATGAGAAAATTCCACATAAATAGAACATTGTTTCATTATAATTCAGTAAACAGAGCATAAATAAAAATGTTCACAGCACATTTTCAGCCTATTATTGACAGGAAGAGAAAGTGACATTGAAGCCAAAGAGAGACAAGACAGAAGACACCAACTACACAGAGTAAATCTTCATTAGGCTTCGTCTGTGAGTAAACAACACTTGAAAAGAGAAATTGTTCAATCTGCCTCCAAACTACCTTGATTTGGTGGTTTCCTGGATCGCTGAAGCGCAAAGGCGGCAGATAGATGTGCAGTAATGGACCTTAAAACCACCCAAAACAGTCCTTTCAGTGAAATCATGTATAATTCATAGACTTCCATCAACCCATTAGCCGTGATTGCCACCTGGGGGAGTTAGATGCCTTATCATTCCCTCTGTTGCTCATCCATCTTTATTTCTGCTTAAATGAACAAAAAAAAATAAAAATCATTTGATAATGATAGTAAATTATCCCTGTGGAAAGACTGATAAGAAACTGGTTTTACAAACTCATCATAAGTGCTCCCAGCCGAGAGAGACAGGAACATCCGCCTAATCTAGGCTGTTCCGATGAATTATTCATACATTGAAATCATTTGAAAACAAAAAAAAAACAGCGTTCATTTCCTAATTTTAGCTACATAAAAAGTAGGGCAGTTGAGAATTGGTTGTTGTAATGTGCACAAATTCAGGAGAGCTTAATGTGGCCATTTTGGCAAAAATTATAATTATGAGAAAAAACTTAGATTTTACCCCTACCCTGATTGAAAACCCAATAATATCTTCTGTGGACACTTTATGACAAATTATTGAAAAGAAAATTACATTAACCTGTAGCCTGGCTGCCCAATGAGCCTCATCTGTTGCTCAAACTGTAATGTGGAAACACAGAAACAGCATACATGGTCATTATTATAATCTCATTAAAAATGAGATTTTTTTCCAGTTTTGGGCCCTCGAGTGATGTTGATCAGAATGGAATTTTCTATGGCGATACGTTTAGGGTAGCATTTCTTGACATTGGCGGTACGTTGAGTCAGATAACATCAGGGGGTCCTGCAGCAATATCTTTAGAAAGGGGGCATTGAGATGCTTTTTGACAATTTTATCATTAGAATAGAATTGCTTTTACCACCATCATGCTTTTATCTGAACGTTTTCTATGGAACGGCGCTCTCCTCTGAGCCGTAGCTCTGTCGCTGCATTTGCTTCTTAAAAGCTTGGGGAAGCAGCTTTGAGCTGCTCTTTATTGGAGATGATGAAGTTCAAAATTGTGGAACTAAGCCAGTGACATTCATGGTTAATCAGAAGTGTTTCGCATTAGTTTTGGTTTTGTACACCCGATGAAGAGCAGTACACAGCAGCTTTCTAAACTTTGTCTCATGCAGGGAGTTCCCACGGCGCAATAACATAATGCACAGCAGACTATAGGGCAGGTGGATTTTTCTTGACATTTTCTGACTTTATTCTCATAAAATGCTGACTTTATTCTCAATATTACAAATGATTTTGACTTGAGAAATGTTTTGATATGTGCAGAAATTTTTGAGCAAGAGCAGAAACTTTGCAAAAACACATTTGAGCTATTAAATTCCCGTGGTTTAAAAGTTAATTAAAATAAATTAATGTATCATTGAGGTGAATAGAGAAGATGTTACTTCCCCCAAAAAAAGAGAAGGAAATGTTTTTGACTCTGCAAGGAGAAGGAAGGATTTATTTTTATATTTTGAATTGTCACCTGCTGCCTGAATATTGTTTTCCTTTACATAAATAAAGACATTTCCACCATAAATTGATGCAAAAACAATTCCCCAGAATGCAGGAAATGAAATGATCAATATTCATAATCCCCCTCCCTTATTTGAAATGAAACCTACATCTTCAAAGTGGCTTTCTGATCAATAACAAGAATGAATGAGGTGATGATTCATAAGGCATTTTTGTTTCCTGGGAGACTAATCTGGTATCTTGCATTCAATTACATGCTTTTTAAATAATATAACAGAATACTAATGAACATTAATATTCAGGGTAGACAATTAGCCTACATTTTAATTGATGGGGACTTAAGGAATTAGAAAAGTGACCTTTTGATGATGGTTAATCAAGTCTAACGTAATCATCTACAAGTAAATATATGATTTACCGTCCACTATTTATCTTGATACTTATTAGTCTGCCCAAACCATCTAAAGAAGATGACACACCCGGGAATGAACTCTGAGATGTGATTTCTGGTGCAAGAAGCAGAAGAGAAATTGATTTAATTTGTTGTGGTCTTGCTTTATGTTACAACCCTTTTAGACCTGTGCAATTAGTGTAATATTGTTGTGTTTTCACTTTGATGTTCAATTTTCTCCCTAGATATGTTTACTCTACACAGACCCTTAAGATACGTTCAAAAGGAAACACATATTGATCTTGGACTTTTAGCTTCAATAACATGTGTACACTTAATTGGACATCTGAATGACCACCTGCAATACCGTAATGGCTAAACAAAATCCTCAGTACTATCCATTATGGATATATTTATTATAACAGTCAGTGCAATGTACGTATACTACTTATATATATATATATATATATATATATATATATATATATATATATATATATATATATATATATATATATATATATATATATATATATATAGATATTCTCTTTTCTTTCCTTTTTTATGACATATTGCTGTATTATTGCTACCCTGTGATTGGCAGGTTGCTACCGCTACCAGAGCCGTATAAGGGCTCTCCAAATGCTATTCACGTACATGTTTAGACAGTAACACTCTTCATTGGCTCTGTGTATATCACTGGAATTAACCAAGTTTACCCCAGCTGTTCAATAACAAATAACAAAGCTGTTGTCATTTATTTCTGGCTGCCAATAATGTCCGAGCCTCGAGTTTGATACAGAAACCCTTTACACTGACATAAACACACATGGGACAATGAGGCAGGAGAGAAAATACATTATGTCCACATTGTGCTTCACCATGGCAACAACAATGACCAGAAAGAAGTGTCTTTAATGTATTTCTGTGGTTAAGCAACAACAGAGACCTTGTTCATCTTTATGTCCAAACTAGATACATGTTGCATGTATGTGTTGTGCTGAAGGTTTGCTCGAGCATTTGGATGTGTTTTTAGTGTTCATATGTTCACCTCACGCCCACTCTCTGATGCTGTCTAATGGGTTCAACATCAGCCTCAGTATCTCACCTCCACTCCACACATAACTCCTAAAGGAGAATGTTAAACCTTTAGAAACATAATTTAGTTTTAGTTTGATTAACCGCCCAGAAATAAAACATAAAAGCAAAGTGATTAGGAAAAAAAGAGCTGAGGCTATTAATTTGTGTTGAATGAGAGAGAAAAAAACACTGGATCAGGATGTGTTATTCATCACAGCTAATGACCTGCTCATCGTTAGTGGATTTTAAATGAAAAAAAGAAAGCCTGGCGCTGTGTTTAATGTGTCAAATTGATAATTTTGGAATGCTAACAGATATTAGAAGACGAACAACATGGCAGGACATTTAAAGCTACCCCATAAACACCAGTGTGAGCTTTGTTAATCTGTATTTGGAAAGAAATCAACAGTCACTATATTTCAACAAATATCAAGAAGAAACCCACGCACTTGTGGTCAACAGTTTGGAACAGCAGCTGATTCATTTTCATGGCCCTTGTTACAAGGCAAGATAAACATAATTCATCATCGGTCTGCGATGCTCGCCGGTGTAGGTGCAGCCCTGTGTATGATTCATGGGCTCCTGCCTGGTGCAGACAAACCATTAATGCCTGGGTGCAGGAACAGAGGCTGCATGTGAACAAACATCTGTAGGCCTCTGGCTCCGACCATTAACTCTGTGGGGAGCATGATGGATGTGACTGCGTGCATGTCTGACTGCTGGGCATGCGTTTCTGGGATTTGTGTTTTCACTGCATGTATGCAAATCAAGGTTCTCTATCACATCGATGATCATGTCAAATCCAATATTACCTTGAACAGGTCCTGCTTATTGATTTGCAACATAACCCACGGTGACCTCATTCACCCAGAGATATTAAAGGCATAGTCACTATGGTATGAAAAGTGTTGCAAAAGTTTATATTATCTTGATGTATATATAGGCTATAATCGTATCGCTTACCCCTAACGTATGATTATGTGTAATTATAATACATACATTAGGGAGTAGTAGTAACCGCAATCTGACAAAACCAGACGAAACTAGATGTACTAGATGAAAAGTCAGGGGATCACCAGCGTGAATAGATATCATCATCTGGGACCATGAATAGTGTCTGTACTAAATTCCATGTCAATCCATCCAATAGTTCTTGAGGTATTCCAGTCAGATCCAAAGTGGTGGACCGACATTGTAATCCAACGAGCCACGTTGTACTCCAAAGAAAGGGCTTACATACAAACAAAAACAAGAACACAATGCGTATCACGAATGGACAGTGGAGACATCGAATGGTTTCAAAACCATACAGAGGTTTTGAATTTGAATGTTTTTGCCATGAATCTGAGTCGCCTTTGGTTTCTATTGTATCCGCGGTGAGTCCAGGATGATTGAAGCTGCGTCCTCTGGAGATAGAAAACTTTTCTACTTTTCATGCCTTCAGGGGACGAGTGTTTGAAACTCACACCTTTTGTTTTCGGTGGAATATTCTTTTGAATTTGGCTAAAGATGTAGGGTCAATCAAGTTAAATGTAATGTGATTATAGAAAAGGTAGAGATGACTAATAGTGTACATAATTTAAACTAAAGTAGTTTATTCTTTATTTAGCACTTGATGTTAAATAAAATGATAAAATAGTGTTAGTAAAACATTTACCATAGACTGATTTGTCAAATGACTTCTCATTTATGTCTACATGTAAGAGGATACTTATAGCTTTATTAGTGTTGATGTGTTTACAAACAATAAAGTAAAATATATTTATATTGCGTTTTTCACAGACAAAAGTCACAAAGTGCTAACAGGAGCGGTATTTCAAAGAAGAAAACATAAATAACACAATCTGACCATACAAGAGCTAATTATTGACAAGAACAGATTTTAAAACATGAAACGTATTCAAGAAGACACAATAAACAGTAAAATACACAGTAAAAACATAGATTAAAAGCAGGCCTTGAGCATGAATTTTACCCAAACGCCTGTCTAAACAGGTGTGTCTTGAGCTGATTTTTAAACAAAGTCACAGACTCAGCAAAACCGCAGCGGTGCAGTCAGAGCATTCTATAACTTTGGTGAGGATGGGGGTGATTTGAGACCGTCTATTTGTCATAGTGATTAATCTGAATGCTGCATTCTGGATTGCCTGCAAACGGTTAAGGACAGAAATAATGAGTGAGGAGAAAAGTGCGTTACAGTAATCAATGCGAGACGAGGCATGTATGATCTATATATGTCTCTTATGGTAGAAGCTGAATTGAAGCAAGCCACAATCATTGAGGTTTTTCTCTTGGAAATCATCTCAGTAAATGGAAGTCATTAGAAAGAGCACCCCTGGGAAGATGATGCAGCCTTTAATAATGGCGGTGAATGGCTCCTCCACACACACACACACACACATCAGTGGCCATTGCAGACGGCTTGAGATGTATCACTTTTACACTGAAACTGGTATAAAGCCTCTTAGAGATGTTTTAAATGTATCATAATGACACTTAAACCTCTCAAGGAAAGCTTCAAAGGGCAGCCACTTAAATAGAAATCAGCTCAAAAGAGAAAAAGCAGTTAATAATAAAAGACAGTATTTTTAGAGACTTTAAGGAGTGGCAGAAATATAAATATATTCTGATATAATAGCAAACAATCACATTTATCAATATTTGTTTGGTAAAAAGCCTCAAAGTAGATATTTTAGCTCCAAATATTACATTACTTTGGCACATGAGTAAAGCATTGAATAGAAAGGTGTCATTAGAAATCAATAAATTGTTTATTTGCCAAATGGGCCGCTTCAGAAATTTATTTTTTTCATTGGACTTAGCCTAAAAATGTTGCCATAACATACCATGAAATTCTTTGTTAACAAAAACATTTTTTTAACGTGATATTATTTATTTTTTTATTAAATCTTCATTAATGTCTTAAATTTGACTCTCAGCTTTGAATGAATCTCTGCATTGCTGACTTGTGTGGCATTTTATTAGGGGCTTGGAGCAAGTGCTTTTGGTGCATTTTTTTTTGCATTTTTTTTTGGGTGTTTTTGTATGTTGCACTGGTCCAAAACATTGACGTCTGCAGAATTAGCAGTTTCAGAGATGTTGGTATAGCTGCGGAAAATCCGGAGACACTCGAAAGCACACAAGTGAACATTTGGTTTTAGTCAGGTTTAATCCAATCTAACACGAGTTACTATTAGGCCTACTAAACAAAACACGCTTCAACAAAACAACCTGTCAATATCAATCTTTGGTCATTCTGTATTTATTCTAGCGGTTGTTTACAAGCACACATTTTGAGCAGGTGTGCGAGAAAACTGAGCTGCCGCCCACTGCAAAGACGGCTAGCGATATATATATATATATATATATATATGTATATATATCTACACAGCAATTTGGGGTTGAGCGTCTTGCTCAAGGACACATGAGACTAGCAGAGCCAACCCTCTGATTGAAAGGCGGCCCTGCTCTCCACTTAGCCACGGTCAATGACTAATGACTTTGATAACAAGAGCAACCAAGCACACCTGCTATTTTCATTCAAGTACCAATGATACAGTACGTGCAAAAAGGTTGGCTGAAGTGAAATAAAAATAGAAGGGTGTGGAGCCAAAAATACTGAAGCGACAGGAAAGAGTATTTTTTGGGATGGAGAAAGACATGCACAGACATTCTGAGGGGCTGTTGCTCTAATGGCTGGGTCGGGTCTTAAAAATAAACATACTGGACTGTTTCTGGAATCAGTTTTAGGTCTGTGCTAAATACACACACCTGTTGTAATTTGTTCTGTTTTAACACAGATTTTGATCACTTGGGATATAATTGTCATAATTTCTCTCTTGTTTTTGTAGCCACTTCATGGCTTTCTTTACGGTCTAATTAACGGAAGAATCATATTTGTCTTTATGTTCTGTAACATAGTCTCATAAATGTTGCACACAGCTTGTTTTATGTCCAAGTTAAATGTCATGTTATAGTTAAATTAATTAATTCATTAAATTAAGGACTAAATAAATCAAATAAATCTAAAGAAAATTATTTGTGAAATGTGTGCAATTTGTATGAAACAGACAAACACATCCCAAACAACCAGTTAAAATTAAAAAAAAAAATTGTGATCAAAATGTTATGTTTCGTGTTGATGTTTTGCTAATTATTTGTAGGACCTGTAAATTACTTTTTTAGGACACATTTGTCTTGCAATGAAAACCGCATCGACCCAAACTTGGCCTCGTTGAGCGATGCTTGAATCTAGCATGCAAAACACTTCAAACAGCCTCCAAATGGAAAAATCTATAACAATGGCATAAATCACACACACAGCACATGTACTCAACAATCACTGCATTGTGTTCTGCTCATGGGTTTGAAAGTCGTTGCCCACTTTGTTGTGATTCTATTATAATGGTTTTCAATGACAAAAAAGAAACAGGAAACTAATTTAGGCCAAATCCAGATCCTCTGTGATGCTGGTTATGAAAGGGGTTAGACCTCAAGAAGAGTTTGTCAGCTTGTTGCTTAGGAACACTTTTGTTAATGTGCTGAAGACCTTCAACAAATGGTCTCTTCGTGCCCTTGGCCCCGGTCTTGAACGAACATTTAATAAGTGCAACTGTTGTACACAGTTTATTTTGAAAGCAACAGCTTTCACTGCGGCGGAGTTCATCAGTTGAGCTCTTTGGATTGTTTGGTTTGCTCACTCACCCATGGCACTTTGGCACCAGTAAGCCCTTCTTGTTGAAACCCGTGTTTTTGAGAAGATTATAAGACACAGAGAAGACTTTAGACAGTTAGTAGGGGGGTGTAACAACATCGGCAAAGTGATTTGGAGAACAAATCTGCGTTACCCTCTGGTGCTTTGAAATGACAGCCTTCATGAAGGACATGCTTAACCATACCTGTCATAGAGCATAAAGAGCAGAATGGGGGTAGGTGGGTGAGTCACTCTGTAATTGACAGATGGACAAAAGAGCCGCGAGCAAATGATCAAGTAGAGAAAGAGACTAAATCAGTCTTTTGTTCCCTCGTCTTTGGTTAATCATCGTTCCTTTGTTCTGTCTATAACGTCCTCGGTGCAGAGCAGTGGCGATCGCTGCATTCCTTTAATAAATACCTTTTTGATTTTTCCTTTGATCTCCTCAGCCTCCACAGTCAAGGTCTGTCAAATTGTGAAGGTTTTACTACCTTGTGAAACTGGTCATGAATGAGTGATGTTCTCTTTCTAGGTCTCTCTGTCCTTTGTTCTTTTTCCTGGATTCAACAGAGACCTCCTGTTGAATCCAGACTCCAGTAGTGTCAGTGGTGTTAGGAGAAACTCATTACTCACACACACACACACACACACACACACACACACACACACACACACACACACACACAGGAAGGACAGACTAATTGCCTCTCTGCACTGTCTACTCATAATTGTCTCCCTACAAGAAATTAAGGCTCTGTACCACCCTGCTGTGAGGGAGAAATTCAGAAGGAGCCACATGCAGAATTTTCTTCTCTCCGAGTCTCACAGTGAGCTGTCAAACTCTTTCCTTTTTGCTAAATACTCGAGCCAAGCGATTAATCTTCATTATCTGATAGTTATATTATACTCGGGGGTGGAGGTTGAACCCTGAATAAATGTTTCTCGACTCACTTGTGCAAGGTGAGTTTGTCATTACTCTGAAGCCAACAAACTAATTCCAGCATTAAATACACAGCAATTATCCAGCTGCCCGCTTGTTATTGACAACAGAAATCAAGGCCATGTACCACTACGGCTGCATGTTCAGCGCTGTGCAGCTGTTGGAAAACTGAGGTCAGATTGCCCAGCCTCAAATGTTTACAGCTTGTGAAGAGGAAAGAGAAGGATGTGCCAAGCACTGTGCACTGCGCACAAAAACACACAAAGGAATGCAACTCTGAAAGAGGCTCAGGGCTCAGGAGGCACGGACGGCTGCTGTCGGTTCAGTCTGTTTATCTTCACACCTCTTTAGTGTTTACCTAAAAGAAATCCATAGGCTGGATGCTCCTACACTGTGTCAGCCTCTATGTCTTCACAGTCACGTGACAAGAAGACACGTCTGTCATGCATGAGGATGTACTTGAAAACAAACGAAAGGTATCCACACTTTTCAAGCAACCAGGATCTTTTCAAAAGCCTGTCATCAAAAAGACGCTTTAAAATATAGGCAGTGATCCAGAGTGTTGATTTGTATGCAATGGAAAAAAACATCAAGCATAACCAGGGACTAATTTGTGTTAACGAGGGAGAAGCCATTCTCTTTAATGCCACAAACCTCCTGGTAATTGTATTTGATAATTATAGTGTGCAAGTGTGGCTGATTTAAGGGATCGCAAGCCTCTCTTATAACACAACTGACATGCCTGTGTGCACATTGAAAGGATTAGCCTTTTGTTTATATAATCATCCTTCTTGTCCATACTGGCCTTAAAGAAATCCCTTTCTGAAGCGTATCAATGTGAGCGATGGGGCACAAAACCGCAGTCCTGTAAAAATGCATTGTGAAGTTCAACTGAAATGAATAGGAGGCTTCTGCAGTCTGAATAACAAATTAAGTAGTTATCTTCCAGTTATTATCGTTTTAGTATGCATTTCTCTTTTTGTGCTTCCATGCACAGTATTTTCTGGCTGAGCGCTGGCTGAAAGAAAATTGGTACTGAATAGAAAGACTGAGTCAGACTGTTGACTTCAGCTGAACTTTAGAAGTCATCTATGCAAGATTTACCAACAATTGTATCTCTCCCCCATCACTTACATTGAAATTACTTTGTATATATGGGTATGTCACTATTGTTTTAAAACGGACTGTGAAAGAATGTGAGCCTATCCTTTAAATTGCCAAAGATGTTTTCATTTGCTTACAATCAGTACAAGTACTAGAAATTATTTTAAGATTTTTTTGTTTTGCAGGACATTAACCTGACTAGTCGACAGCACATCAAAAGACTGCAGGTTAGTTGTTTGCAACTCAGCCTGGGACTATTTCTCATGTTGGGACGCGGGAGCCGCCAGAAAGCCATTAGCGAGAAACATTAGTGGGGATCTGTGACATTAGTCTGGTGAAGCAGATTGTGTTGACGCTCATCATAACATCGTATTTCATGTGACTGGGTTGGGACACATGTTTAGAAGTTACTCTGACGTCACAGAGCAGGGTCATGGAAAGATTTGTGAAGAGGTAACAGAATCTTACATGGTCACATGTGTTGTGCTGCTACAGTGCAGAGTGCAGATGTTCAAAAGCCTCTTAAAACGTCCACAGTTTGCGTCGGCCGCTGAATGTGACCAACCAGGTAAAGCTGCTCATCTAGCTGGGTGGTGGATGGAGGCAGGGGGCGGGGGGGGGGGGGGGGTCCTTTTGCATTCATTGTACCCAAACGCCTCCCAGTTGTTTCCATGGTAACAGGAAGCACTCTGAACTGGCAGCGTATTCGTGTGGAACCCAGCAGTTTCCTTTTCAACCGCAATTGATTTTTCCAATTGAGCATGCAGATCTCTGCTTGTGTTTGTTTGCTCCCGAGAAGTTTACGGATGATGAGCGCAGGGTAACCAGACAAGGGACAGGGACACAGCAAAAGGACAGGGAGATAAAGAGTGAGGCAGAAATGTTTTATGGCTTTAAGGTTAGTGTTAGGTCAGTGCTCAGGCGAAGAAAACATCCCTCGTCCACCGATGTCTCTAGTTAATCTCGCAAGAATGCATTCAAGGCCATGACTGTAGAGCAGGAGGAAGAGTTCAAGACTACGTTTCCATTTAATAGTAAATATTCACTGTGTGCCATAAGCTAGATGGCTGTTCACTCTCTATCTACCAACAGACAGAGAAAAAAAATCAAAAGACGGGCAGAGAAATGAGAGAAAGACAAAGAGGTTTCTGATTAAAGAACCTGATGGGGTGTGGTTCTCAGAAGAATGAGACACATTATTTACCTTCCTCCCAATTGACCCTTTTCAAACGCAGACTGGCCAAACAGTCCGGCTCTGCTCCAGACTCTGATGAGAAAGTTTCAGATTTTCCAAATGTTTTGGCTGGTTTTGTGAATTTCGAGCTATTTAGGATTAAAGATAATTAATTGTGATACTCGTTATCTGGAGAGGTTGGAAGGAGATATACATTTCTAAAATGTCATATTTCTACATTAAAAACCTGTGGCGCTAATATTAGCATTATTAACTAGCGTTACTTAATGTATACACATCCTTCTTTTGCTTTTTAATCATTGTAAACGTGTATAAATCTAGCTGGCTTTACAGGAACAGTGTTGTTTCTGTATTTCAGTCATTTCTTCTGTCTCGATCGCCAGGTGATGTGGTGGTTCACGTTTACACCTTGATCTGAAGGCTTTAGCTAACTGTTTTCACCGCTGAATCAGTTTGACATCCTGAATATACATCCTTCAAACGCATAAAACCTTTCGTCTGCTTCACTCTGAAATCACAATCAGAATATAGATTATAATAAAGCAGGGGGTGCAGTTAGTGACACTGTGGGCTCCATGGTAGCTCTGACAGTTTGATGGAGTAGCAGCGGGACGCGGGGCTCAGCAGAAGGTCAATTCCCTAAAAGTCTCATTCAGTCGAAATCCACAAAACATTTCATGAATGCCTGCACACGTACACACACTGCTGGTTGAGTCAGTACCATTCCATCACCGTCGAGAGTAGGCAAGGGGCTCTAAATCTGTTTCCACAAAACAGCTTGGAGCTCAAGCTCAAGTAATGTCCCTCACATCCATCATCTGCTTTGTAGAAAAATTACATTGGAATACATAATGCAAGCTTGTATACCAACTCATACATAATAAACACTCTCGTACCCTTGCCAGACAGCTGCAGACATAAATCCCATCCTTAAATGATGCTGGCGCATAACTTATGCTTCAAAACGTGATTTCACTTCTGTTTGCCCGGTGCTCTTCCTTTGTTGTCCACTTAATTTTGCTGTTATGGAAGTGACAGTGGTGGAAGTAATGAATAACATTTACCCCCAAAACTATAACAAAGTTGTTGTTTTATTTGTGCATTTTTAGTTTGTATTTTTTACAAATCTGTGACTTTACTTGTACAGAATTATTTTTTATCTCAAGTGTTGTACTTCACTACATTTCAAATGTCATCCATTACAAAGTAAGAACTGCAGCACAAATGAATTAGCTGTTATACCAAAGGGCAGCGCACCAGAGAGCTTCATGTCCGGAGAGTTAACACTGCACTCAGTTGAGGATGACCTACTTCATTATTAGTATAGATGAGATTAGCATACTTAAAAATCATTGATCAAACACACCCACAATATATGCGCTGCTCATCTGCGCTGCTCATCTGCGCTGCTCATCTGCGCTGCTCATGCTGGATCTTCCAGCATTGACTTCTAGGAACTGTTACCTTCAGTGAAGTGTGTGAGGCCCTTCTGCTGTTTTGACAATAATTCCAGTCAAAGTTGTGACTGTCGACCGCTAATTCAGCCTTAAAGTGTTTGAAAATCTTAAGGACCACAGTGGGATAGAAAGGCTGGGTTGACTGGTTATATTATTGTTTTGAGAATGAATGAGCAGAGAAATTTAACATAAATTAAAATCACAAAGAACGTGTGCTGCCTAGCAATGTAATGTTTGTTATTTAAAGCTACTTTCATTTTGTGTTGATTTTGGCGACCCCTGTGGACAAAAGCAGTAGTGTTTTTGAGCACCAGAGTCCCTTTAAAAAAAACAACTCTAATTTTAAAGCAGTCAATCAACGCTCTGCTCCTGGCTGACTTGAATTTAATTGTTATCCTAATTTATGGTTAATTCTACTGAGGCTACAAGGAAGGTGGTTGTATATTTATAATTAATAATCAGTTGTATTCACAGGCTGCAAATGTCTACAGAATAGGAATGTATTGCTGATTTGGACATTAGGGCTCTGTGGTGCTGTTCAAACTTGATGTAGTCCCACTAGTCATACTTTGACATGTTAATGCATTTTATATTATAGCCTTAAACTGTAATTTATTGTTCTAATATCATCATCATATACCCTTCCTTAAAAAATGGTAACACAGTTACATTTACTCTGATTACATTTCAACAGACCTACTTTTTACTTTCATCTGAGTACATTTTTACACAAGCAATTTTACTTTTACATCAGTAAAATGTATTTAAAGTAACAGTGCTTTTACTTGAGTAACGTATTCCAATACTTTCCATCAGTGGTCCAACGGCCAGATCTGCTGTAAGAAATTTTGGGTTGAAAACATTTGGCTAGATGCCTGCATTCTTCAGCAAAACAGAACTATTTGGGGAAGCACTCAGACTGAAAGGGATGATGTGTGCAGTCTGGCAAATGAACATTTGCTTGATGCTGCATCTGCTCTGGAAATAGTGGAGAAGTGAGGGGAATTATAGGTGTAACAAAGTAATGATGATATATTATAGCAGTAATAGAGAAGTAAATACAAATAGAGACGTCTTCTCTCCTTTTAACTCTCTAATTTATATAATAAAGTGGTCTCGTTTCAATTCCAAAGCCATTTAAGCACCTGTCTGACGAGTTCAGCACAGCAAACCCTCCAGTCAGCCGCTCTTCACTGATTCTACCCGACCTACAAAGAGGGTAATCACAAGGTGGAAAAACGAAGGTGGACCACTCTCACTTTCATCTCCATCCTCCTCGGCTCCCCCATTGCGCACCATCAATCTCTCTCCCCTCAAGCCTCCACTCCTGCAGCTATTTTCTAAGTCCATCTCTCACCTTTTCTGTCCTCCTTCTCCTCCTCCAATCGACTTGTATTACCTGAAGAGGCTCATCTACAATCACCTAGCTTCCGCTGGGGAGCACTGAATCAATATAAATGTCAGATTTCCGTGTGTAATTAAAGGCGCCATATGAAATCCACCTCAGTGGGCTGATGTTATCAGCACAATAGGTGATTTTTTTATGTAATATGTCTTAAGTTAACACAAAACGAATGTAAGTTATTCATTCCATTTTTAATATCAGTGTACTAAGCTGGGAGATTCCAGTTTATGTGAGACTTTTAAAAGGATAGACCTTCCTAATACTGAGTTATTTCCATCTGCAAGAGTGTTTAGTCAATTTGTTTCTCCAAGTAGGTTAATTTAGTGTGTAAAATGACTGTGAGATCAAGAAAAGAACAAGTGGCCAGTGAAAGTTCTCATTTGTGCACCACTCATCATGTATTATTATCTCTTACTTCTTATGACAGGTTATTAAAGAGAATAAAAGCTCCTCCTGTAATGAGATCTTGATAGCTTGACATTTGTTTGAAACAGTTTTAAATATCGATTAATGAGTTGTCGACATGTAAGCTGAGCGAATAGACTCGGCTTGAAAGTGGCCTAGATTTAAGAAGGGTCGAGGAATGGGAGACATATTGGAACACGTAGTTTAAGTCTTTTAAGTTGTTATGATAAGTTTTAGGAACCAAATAATGCTCACCAATTTACTTGTCTTTTGTACAAAACCGGTAATGCTGGAGTTGAGTCTTAAAGCAAGACATTAGGTTAACTTTCAGCACGTGCTTGTTTTAAAGACATTTCCAAAACCATTCTCTAACCACTCATCTAATTTACATGGAAGTAGAATAAGCAAAGCCACAAACAAGGGAACACAAGACACTGAAGCACCAGTGCATATGAAGACAAGCAGAATCTGACTGGATTCATGGTGCATGATGATGTTTAGCCCTCACAAGGGAGTGCATGTTGTCACATCGGTGCGATTTTCCAGATTAGTAATGGATTGTGGATATAAAAACAGACAGAGAGAACATGAATTATTCCTCTGTTAGCTGCAGTTGCGCAAAACTCATTTCCTTACCGTCCCCTCGCGCGGCTGGCTTTTTGCGCGCTGGAGCAACTTGCTGCGAGGCTGGAGGCATTTTACGCACGAACGTCAAGCTGAGCTGGCAGCCTTGTCAACACAGCATTCACATGGTCTCACACACACACGCACGGGCGCACATACACACACACACACACACACACACACACACACACACACACACACACACGCACGGGCGCACATACACGCACACACACACACACACACACACACACACACACACACACACACTCTCTTTAATGTAGCTACAGTATGGTTAATACAGCAACAGGTTGCCATAGAGCCCCTTCTCACGTACAGTCATGTTAGAGAAGGATCTGTTTAAAAAGTGCAAAAGGCCTAGCACAGTGTTTTGTAAGTACTTTGCTCTCTTACCTGACGATGATATACATGACCAGCACGTTTCCAACCAGCCCCACCACGCACACTATGGAGTAGAGAGCGGTGATAACGATCGCTATGATAACCGGGTTGGTGTCGTCGTCCGGGATGCCGGTCGGTCCGCGATCCCCGTGGCATCGCGCCTCCACGAAGCTCGTGTTGTTGATGTTGCTGTCGGTGAAGTTCCCGCAGAAACTGCTGTTGCTGTAGAGCACGGGGAGCCGGTTATCCGACAAGTTGCTTGCGCTCTCCATGGTCCTTGTTCGGTTTTTGTGCGGTGGGTGCTGCTCGCGTCTGCTCGGGTTGCCTGTCGGTGGACTCGGTGCCTGTGATTCCCCGGCTGGGTGCTTGTCTGTGAAGCGCGGCGTTTCGTAACGTTAAATCTCACTGTGTTGAAGAATGTAGCCGCGTGCGATGAGAGTGAGCACGAGCCTGCGCGAGTCTCCGTTTACTAAACGACCCTCGCGCTGCACAGCGAGCCTGCACAACAGAAGCGACGACGTGAAAATGAGAGTTCGCTCCCTTCATTCCTTCCTCGGTTCCTTCCTCTCTTCTTTCCTTTTTTCTCCTTCTCTTTTCCTATACCTCCTTTCCTTCCTTTTGCTCACATTTGTTTAAGCCTTAAATTTCCCTTTCTTGATATTTGGTTTATCTCATCCTTCCTTTTCTCATCCTCTTTCTTTTTCAAATCTCCCTTGTTCCTTTCCTTCTTTCCTTGTTCCTCCTGTCCTGTTTTTTTTGAAAGGACAGTTTTTCGAAGTGCTTTACATTAATAGCACGTCACACACACACACACACACACACACACACACACACACACACACACACACACACACACACAGAGGTACGCCATCTTAACCTAAATTAAATTATAATAAAATATACATTTGAACATCAGATGCACTGTACCATCAGATCCTCCATTAATTGACAATGTCCTGGAAGTGTACATCAGTACATGTTCTATTCAGTGAAACAACCAACACCACCGCATTAGTACAAGAGAATATGAAACATGTTGAATAATAAAACACACTGACAGCAGCATGTATCCTGAATAAGGACAGTAATGGATGGTGAGGAAGAGTCCAGGGATTATCTGTCAAGTTATCCATGCATCTACGTGTAGCGCTTTGATGAGTCTCCTCACTTCTGATTTCTGTTTTCTGTGCTGTATTCTAATCAGTGCAGCCGAGTGAGGGAATGCAGCACAGTGTGATCCAATAGGGATTGATTTTAATCAAGATAATGTCCCTGCTTGTCTCATTACAGTTTCAGAGAGGCATGGAATGGGCAAAGATCATTTACTAAACGTGCTGGAGGCCTGTTTGGAGTTAAACTGTTCAACATGAGCATAAAGTCATTATTGCAAGTTTGTGTTTACAGTCACTTTAATCAACAAAATCCACAAACTAAAAAAAAGCTAATTGTATTAGTGAGTTAGCTGATAAAAGGCGAGGAGCAGCAGGGACGGAGCTTTCTTGATGCTGATCACTTTAAATGCACGGCGATGTTTTCAAATAACCAGCAGCGTTTCATTTAGGTGGGATGTGAGACGGCTTTGCCACTGCTGCTCCACTGTTTTGTGTCCACATAAAGAAATGTCACCTTTCAGTTCTGATCTTGACATTTTACCAACTATTTACCTCTGTGGCTTTTTCATGCATTCTTTTGAGTAAGGTCAACTTCCAGCTGTGCTGTGTTTTGTGCTGATAATATGATTCAACAATGTGAGACCAAGAGGAGCTAAAGTCCATATTAACACAAACAAGGCACAGACGGTTGTTCAATATCAATATGTTCAGATTTGTCAAGTCTAACTTAACACTCTGACTCTGAGGCCTCATCAGCTTTAGATCATGTGTTAGTACTCTGGATGTATCTTTGCTTATTAGTTAAGAAGGGGATGATTAATAGCAGGGTTGCAGTAGCTGTTTAGGACACATACGGTCATGTCTTCAGTTGTGTTTCTGGGAATTTGAGAGTTTTATCAAACTGGAGGGAGGTTTACATCCTGTAACATACAATTTAGGCTAAAAGTTATTTTTAGACCCAACATTTCTCCACCAGAACTTAATTCCGAGCAGTGTGAAGAGGGCCTTGACGTGTTGGGAAATAAATGAGAACACTACATCCCTAATATCAGAGGAAGTTTCCTGGAAAATAATTATGTTATCAATATGTATGTAATTAAAGGAAAAACGACAGCTTTGGAAAACGTTCAAAGATGTATTTGCCACATAGTCATATATTCAATATGTGGGGGAGGGATACTCTTGAGGATGTTAAAAGACTAATGAGCAATCTTTACTATTGATCAAATATAATACAAGTAAAAAAATAAATAAATAATAAGAAAATTGAAATATCGGTATTAAAATGTTGAAGTGCATCTTTTATTATTTTGTTAGTTGTGTTGACTTTAGAAGATCTGGTTGCATTTAAGTGAAACTTACAGAAAATAACCAAACAACTAACTATGAAAAATAATAATTACAGCACCGCTTCAGAGACACTATAAAGATGAATAATTACAACAACCAATGACTCTTTTAAACCTTTTAAAAACGAGGCCTATTTGCAGGCCTCAGCTCGAATAAAGATAAGAAATACCTAATTAATTGTATAAAAAAAAAAAAAAAAAAAAAAAAATTATATATTTTTGAGATGAGAAAAATCATGGAACTATCAGAATACATGTTACTGGTTCACATAAGATAAGGATGGAACACAGCAGAACTTGGAAAACTCAAAAGCTCGATCTTGAAAAACAGCACTTTTAGGGTATTGTTTTTTGGAAAGTATGGGTATCCAAGACTTTTAATATGCTGGGCTCTTAGAACAACTGATATAGGCTCTATATACACAGCTATACATAGATACAGTGAAACATTTATGAAATATAGAGCATTTCAAATTAGAAAACTGATCAAATATTCCAATATTTGAATAAAAAAGTATTTTTTAAATTCAAAAACACTCTATATCACTTCTATGTATCACTCATGATGTTCATTGAATCAATAGACCGAAGATTGGACCTTTTTTGAGTGTTTTAAGCTCTTTCTATGCCCTTTTTAGTTATTTAGTTTAAGGTCAAATACTGCTTCAGACTCTCTGTTCAGGGCTGTATCTCAGCCCCCCCTTCTCCGATTTTCACCATTGAGACATCCTTCGAACCGTAGGAGCCAATAGAATTGCCTGGAATTGAAAGCTAGATGATTGACAGCACTATTAGCCAATAAAGCTCAAAAAGGTCCAGCTCTGAAATCTGATTTGCTGAGCTTCCAACCCTCTCAAGAATCCGAGGAGTGTCGGAGAGACACGAATCGAACGGATTCACACGGAGCACCAGCAGCTGGACAAACATGCGTTGGAAGTACGGAGATATTCCATTTTTTCGCTGAGATTCGACCAAAAGTAAGTACAATATTCGATGAAAGCTGTGTGACTTTTTGTGTTCGAAGCTGAATATCTCTGCGATGGTTTACCGGGGAGAGAAATGGAAACTATGTCCGTAATCTCCGTCAGGCGCTCGTGCTTTTTCATGCTGCATGTTCGTAGGTAGCACGTTGCTAACGGAGTGTAGCAGCCGTTTTCTCCGGTCTGTCCCAGTCATATCGAGTATGATTTATTATATTTTGTTATTTGTTTGCTTGGCTGATGGGAGATGTGTTTGTCTCATGTATAAGTGACCTAGTTCATGTTGTTCCCAGGACGCTGAGGTTTCTGCAGAACTATAACATCACTATATTCGTTCTTCGTGGGTTCTCTGCCAGTTACTTTTAACACAAAACTCTCTAAGTTTTGATGTACTCTGCGTCCAAATGGGGGACCCTCGGGTGTATAAGGTTTTAATGTACACGTGGGAATGTGAGTATTGTTTTAAGACACATAAGATAATAACTTTTCTAAAATAAGTGGTATAAATTACAAAAATGATTTTTTCCTAGTCTTATGAAAAAGCAGTTATTTACACACTCATTCCCACAGTGATACTCGACGAAGCGATTGAAAGAGAGAAGCTGATGATGGATGCTTTAGAAAAGTAAAATTCACACTATTATCATCGTTATTCCTCTGGAGCACTACCGTAACGTTTGTGTATCTCTGGTGAATTGGTTGGAGGTAGGGGCTTCGTCCTGTCACCATGTTGAGGATGAACATTACATTTCACAGAAGCAACATCTTCATGGGCTCTACAGGTGAGTTGTGTGTGTGCCTGTTTGTGTGTGTCTTTGTTACAGAGTAGCTGTTGATCCTCATCCTGCAAACATATTTAACATGCAAGGACCACTGACTGAATAAAATACTGTAAGAGACAACCACCAACATGATGTCTGCTTTCTTCTCTAAATGTCATCTGAAGAAAAAAACGAAAATCGACAGATGAGACAATCTGTTTCTTTCAAAATGACTGACAGGGTGCCCCTGACAGTGTGTGATACTTACATATCTATTTTATTTAATCTATTATAAACTGCATAGGCTGCAATTAGAGGCGCTTGACATGGGGTCTCCAAGGACCAATACAATGGTATTTAATATTTAAAAAGGACTAATTATAACAGAATACAAAGATACTTTATGAAATCATCTGGAACAAATTATCCTCATACAACGGTTTGTATGATATCTTAGGAAAAATCACTCCTCATTTTTTGTGCATTTTCCTACAAAAGTCTAGCAACTTCCTGCTGTTCTCATACAGCGTTTGTAGCTACAC
Organism: Cebidichthys violaceus; assembly: GCF_023349555.1. Taxonomy (NCBI): domain Eukaryota; kingdom Metazoa; phylum Chordata; class Actinopteri; order Perciformes; family Stichaeidae; genus Cebidichthys; species Cebidichthys violaceus. The sequence continues at coordinate 1,218,798 of NW_027176263.1, read as the reverse complement.
CTATGACAATGAATATGCTGCTATTGGTGGATATCCCACAAAATAAATTTGTACATAGGGCAGGGGGAGAGAACGGTTTATGTTTGACCCATCCACTCCCACCCGCCCTGTGTGAGTTTGTGTGGTCTTTATTTCTCCTGACTCATGATTATGTGGATTATATTCAAAAGGGTTTAGGGTTAGGGTAAGTATAGCTTTATATGTATTAGAACAACCTGCAAAAAGTAAACATCTGGGGTCTGTGGGAACCCTAGTTGGTAGGATGAGAGCCTGCAGTAACAGCATATGTTTCCTTCAGTGACCCACGCAAGTTTAACACATTTCAGCTTGGAATGAAAATTTGCACCCAAGGCGTCAGATTCAACACTCCAAGAAGGTACAGACGACGACCATGATTCGCGTAGTGTTTTTCTATAGGGACCTTTTTGTCATGATGTTCACCATCTCTCTCGTCTCTCATTTCCTGTGTGGTGGACAAAAACATAAACACTTCAAGTTCAGCTTTGAAATCATCGACAGACACTATACACACACATACACAAAGCTGGTGCATGTTGTTGGCTTACTCGGTGCTTTCAGTGCAGCGACTATTGGTGCAGATTAATACCCTTTTTTCATCAAATAATATGTATCTGCAGTCTTTTTTAAACGCGTGAAAACACGCTACAATTGTCGACAAAGAAAGTCCCGGAAAATGACTGCCGATTGGAGCTGGAGCCGATAAATACCTTTCACTAATGCAGAGTACTTTGTCCCAGGGAGTTATGTAGATCGTAACCTTTCCCACTGAAGAAAAAGGACAGATTTTAGTGGCTGTTAGTGTTTTTTTTGTCCAGTGGGAAAGGGGCTGAAGAGTTAAGACTTTTAGTCTGAACTAAAGGGGTCTTCACAGGTCTAGAATTTTGGATCAAACCTGAATCGGACCTATGGGAAACCTATACCAGAACCTGAATATAAACTTTTTCAGACCTGATCAAAAAAGCAACCTGAAACCGACCTGAGGACAATTAGATCCAATCCAACACCATCTCCAAGTGTGCTGCTAACTAAAGCATTTAGTGAATATGTGCATTTCGTGCACACTAAAGTTTTTAATTCAGGTATTTGGAAATACTTGCACAGTTTGACTTCACGTTTATTGTGTCTCAAGAAAAATTGTGGCGAAACCCTTACTCTATTCCTGGTTCTTTATAACTCTTGAGAAATCAAATTATCATTTTCTCACATAGCAGTGACATTGTTATATGTTCTTGCATTGTAAAGTATACATTGTGTTTGAAAATCAAGCAACAAATGACTAAAACTGGCAACAGTATTGGAAAATATTCAGTGAGGCACAGCAGTCCTGTGACTGTTTTCTGTTACCGAACACAGAAACAGACTCATGCATCACCGGTTTCCAGAAGTCTTCTCCCAACAGCCTCGCAGGGTTTATTCAGAGATCTTCTGATAATACTCAGATTCATATCTATTCACGAAAGACAAATATTTATTCCATCTAGCTGGTTACACACATTTGTCACTTTGTATTTGATGAAATATGTTTCATCTGGTGAAGTTTATACAAGCAACCATCCTAAGTCAGGAAGCATTGAAATGTTATCTTTGAGAACAAAGACTCAAATGAAATGTATTTACATTACAGTCATTTCAGTGACATCCAAAGCAACTTACATTTCAGTATCTATCTAGTAGATGCAGCTACAGGAGCAATTTTTGGGGTTAAGTGCTCAAGGACACATTGACATGAGACTAGAGGAGCAGGAGCCGGGGATCGAACCACCGAGCCTCTGATTGAAAGGCAGCCCTGCTCTCCACTTAGCCACGGTCATCCCACGTTTGATCTAAGCAAGTACAAAGCACTGCAATTGATGACTTTCCTTTTATGTCAGTAACAGGATCGACAATGGAGGAGACAAGCAATTAGAAGACAAAGAAAAAAAACAGAAACACTAACAACTCTAAGTCAATTGTCAGCTTTTGTCAGCTGTATAAAAGTCTGGCAACCAGCACAGCGCTTGGTATCTGAGCGTAACAGAACGCTCATCTTTACCCAAACTGTGGGTACATTCGTCAACAAAACTGCTGATTTATTTAGTAGGTCAACAGCTAGAAATCTCGTGTCTGGCAAACCAGACAAAAAGCACTGACACAGAGGAACAATGGTCATAAGTTAACCGACCAGCATGAATGAATCAGAGGCTTATTCTGCCAAAAGAACCAAACAGAGGAAAATAAAGACTGAATACTTGAATGTGACAGTTTTCCCTGCAAGTTCATTTCTATTAGTCGAGCAACTACCACATCATAATGACGTTGGTAATTAGCATATTATTGGTACTGTAGTCTAAATAATGATTTAAACCGCTGTATTATTAATGTGACATGATATACCTGAAGCTTTAACAGATAATGTGCTATTTGTATCTCCACTATGAAGAGCACTGTCTTTACTGCCTTCTGAAGTTCAATTCTAGCGATATTTTACAAAAACATTGGCTTTAAATTTAAATAAGTTTTAAATTAAATTGTTTGCAGTAGTCATTTAATTGCATCAAAATTAAGTAATTTTTTGGTGAACTTTTTATTAGTTTTTCACACAGAATGGCACAAACATATATTTATACAACTGACTGACCAATAGATTGACATACTCGGTGTACCACCACTCTCAGCACAGTTTGTGCCACATGAAACGATTACGTAATCCTCCTGCATTTCCTGTGGTCATGGATTATGTTCATGTCATATGTGGGAATACCATCTCTGCAATGCTTCCAGTTAGTATAAACAAGTGACTTGAAGTTAATTATTTGGTCCGATCAAGCCTGTACACTGTCTTGGTCTTTCTGTATGAATATTGTCAAACAAAGCCAGGATTGCCGGAGAGGGAACCAGGGGGCCACATGTTGCTCTTCCTCCTCTTTCCATTAGTGTAGTGCTCCAGCAAAATGAAGCAAGAAAGCATTCTTCACTTGTTTCCTGTTCACTCCTATTCAGATCCATCTAATACAGCTTACATCAATTCAGTTTTTCACTTTTCATACAATTCCATTCATTTGTAATTTCAGTTTACCTCAGTTTAATGCATTTTAGTTCCTGAAAAACAAAGTTAGCGACTAAGCAGCTAAAGAGCCAGTTATTTCCCCCAGAAGTTGGTGGAGACCAAAAATTGAGTGATAAGAAGAGTGAATATAGGACTTGTGTTCGTCAGGTGGCCAGAAACACGACTCTAAATAAATGAGAATATTGCTCCATATCTGTTTGATGTGTAAATAGAAAAAGGTTGTGGGCTGTGTTTGCAGCTTTTTATGCTTACCTCAAGAGGCCAAAAAACGTCAATTACAGCAGCTTTCAGTTGTAAATGGAAAGTATTACTTCGACCATATTTGCATGTCAGCGTCAACCCTGTCTCCTGCACAATTAGGTACCATTCAACTAAATTACATTATGAATTACATTTCAAGGGGAAACGTATTTCCTCCCAGATAACGGTCACATTTTTAAACACGTGATTAACGCAATTAAACACAATGAAACTAATTGGTTAGGTTCAGTAAAAACTAGAGATGCACCGATCCGATATCAATATCTGTATCGGTCCCGATATAGGAAAAAATTCTAGATCAGGTATCGGTGACAATGTGACCGATCCATAAAGGCAAATCTATTCAGTCCAATTATATGCGTTGTGCTCTGCGTAACGTCATGCGCTAGCGAACTGGCCGCATAGATTGTTTTCAAAATGGAGCGAGCTAAAGGATCAGCCATCTGGAACCGGGCAGCCGTTCTCAGTTGTCGGGGATAAGGGATTCCGGCTGCTAGTTAACCACCTGGAACCACGCTACGACATGGTAAGCCGAAAATATGTCGGAGACGGCGCTACCTGAACTGCACGGTAAAGTGTGCAAACACATATTGAAGGAGATAAAAGATGTCAAATCGATAAGTTTCACGACAGACATCTGGAGCTCCGACGTTTCCCCTGTGTCACTTTTAAGTTTCACAGCACACTGGCTGGATGAAACTTTTGTGCCACACAGTGCAATATTAAATGCAACAAACTTTCGTGGGTCGCACACCAGCGAAGCGATAGCAGCTAGCCTGAAGGAAATGTTTGACAAGTGGCAAATTCAGTTGAGCAAAATCCACGTGATTCTGAGGGACAACGCCAGCAACATGAGAAAAGCGATGGACAACCTGGGGGCGCGTAGCGTCGGCTGCGTTTTTTAAATCGATTCAGCACTGTTTTTCTCTATTAGATCGGTATCAGATCGGTATCGGCCGATACTAAACCTCAGATATCTGTATCGGTATCGGAAGTGAAAAACGTGGATCGGTGCATCCCTAGTAAAAACATCATAGTGTGGCTTAAAATAAATATTTTATGTTTCTTATGTTATTTAACATAACAGCAGGTGAAAGTCCTGTGTTGACCCACCCATCCACCCTGACCTCCACCCTAAATTGATTTCCATAGACTGTGATTAGAAACATAGTTGTGATATATCTAAAACGTTCCAGCAGACATTATTTTTTCCTTGAAATATAATAAACAATGCCGTTTTGTTGCAATTTTGTAGGAGATCAGGCTGTCAGTGAAAACAGATATAGTTATTGATTTAGTAGTTTTCTTTTAATCTAGAAGAGATGAGTGATGTTCTCTTTCTTTATAATAGGGATACTTTTTGTTATGCTATGGAGCACTGAATTGATGAACGAGAGATGTGTCCTCTCTTTGCAGCAAACACATGAGGATGCATGCATGCAAAAAAAGAAAACAAGTACTTAAGTACTTTCATTATAGCCGTCTCACAGCTGTTGATGACCTCTTATTCTTGTTCCTACAGCACAGAGGATGTAGTGCTTTGAACAAAAGAATCTGCCTCCTGAATGTGTGAGGTAATGTTATAACCCTATTTACCCTTCATGATTTACCTCGCATATTTTGCATCTTCCCTTTCCGTTTACCTCAAGGTCAGATCCCACTGGATTTGTCCAATCCCACAACAAATGAAGACACATGAGCGCTACGCAGAGGATAGGAAATGCAAAACACGTGCTCTGACATAAGACTGTGAGTTAGACTGCAGGAACAAGTGGTCACTTTGACGTCAATTATTGTAACTTATGGTTCCCTTTTTCATCACACTGCATTTACTGTAAATGTCACTGTGCTGCAGCTCTCCCGCTTTGACGTCATGGAGCCCTTGCTGTTTACTTTAAAAATGTAATCAATTGAAGTCTGTGAAACTTCCACAGCCTTTAGTTTTTCACTAAAGTGTGAGTAACAAAGTGGAAAAAGAAGCAATAGCAGCATTGTGTCTGTTTGCTCATATCTGACTGCTGCTGCCTCACAATATAACATAATTACTCTGTTTCGACATGCGTCGTGGAGGTCAAACACAAGCAGCAAAACAAATATGTTTTGTGTAAACAGAAATTGTGCAAGTTTGTTTGTTTACACCTTGAGCCAGCAGGCTGCACACGAAGAAGTATAGGCAGCCATAAACACAGAAAACTGGAACAGGTAACCAAAACTAGATCAACAATGAAGCACTTAAAATCAACGGAGAATGATTTCTCTTTCATACTAAAACAAAAGGAATAAATCAAGAGAGAAACTTCAACAGCTATTTCTGTGTTGTTTTCTTGTGTGAGATTCAGGCACATGGTGGAGGCTGGGGTGTGAAAAATTAGATAGCTTGCGCACAGTTTTATTCCACAAATGTGTCCTTTCTTGCAAGAGAATCTGTCCAAATCAGTTTCACCAGCAAGTCGGCTGTACAATGGCCTTAAGGTAGACAACATGACGGCAGCATTGGAATGACTCATTTTTGAAGTCCCTTTGGCGCTGTGAGTGCAGGAACCTTGTGACCTTGTGTCACTGTTACAGCAATATTTCCTTTTGTTTTTCGGTCTGGTGTTAAAGCTCCCCCATAAGACAGAGGGAGTCTTTTCTAAATAGCAGGTGATGATAGACAGTGGCTAATTATTTACGATATCAATGTAGCCTTCAACTTAATTAAGTTATGGATGAGCATCAGCATCAGCACCAGTGCTGCTGTTAGCTAGAAGGTCCCAAATCTGTCAGTCTGTTCAAATTATCCTCCTCTGTGCAGCAAGCAAGCAATCAATTCTTGGTTCAGCTCCTGTCTGACGGCACATGCTCCCCTCTGTCCATACAATCATCCCACTACACAACACAGCAGTGTTGGTATGCAGATTGTGTGTCAAGAATGTGGAGATTGACTGTACTGTTTTAAATATTTTATAGTCAAGTTTTTGTAGCGCAGAGATATAAATTAATTAAGGCACAACCATTTCTGCAGAGATTATGTTCAACAACAACAACTTATTTATTCAACACCACTGTTTTCTACCAATGAAAAAATGTTCAGACGGAACGTATCTTAGAACTGTTTACTGTCAGTATACTTTATTATCTTTCCTAGCCACTAAAAGATGTTTTATTCAACAAATGTTGTTGAGTGTACTGGATTGTATTTTGTTCTCAAAGAACAGACACATGTTGTGTGTGTCAAGGTCAAGCTCAGATTTTATTTGAAATCATTTATGAATATTAACAGGTGGGTGACATTTGAGTGTGCTCTGTTTTAAAAAAAGGAGGTTAAAAAGAACATGGACTTTGTTGCTTTGTAGTGTTATTTTGTCATTGATGGGATGAGATTTAAGATAGAGAATATATTATAGAGAATGTTCTGAATAGGTTGTAATATTTTATATTTTGTGTTTTAACATTTATATTCTCTTGAAAATAAATGTATCCACTAAGAGTAAATATGGTATTTAGGATGATGAAAAGGTTGTTTTGTAAAAGCTTCTCGGCAGGTGATGATTAATAAATGGACTGGAAAGTGAAATCAGCCAAAATCACTAATCTGATTAAGGCTAAAGAACCCCAAAAAGGTTTGGTGAATAAAATATGGTGTGCTGGCAAAGTAATGTGTGTCAATTTTGATGGACTTGCATTGAAGCACACAAATAGCTTCAAAGTCATGAACTGAAGATTTTCAGGTTGATTGGGCCATCACTAGCCTGAATATATCAAGATCAATATATTAAATATAAAGAAACACAGTGAGAGCTGGAGGTCTGTAGTTTTGGAAAACTGCCAATTAGAGAGAAACAAGCATGCCACTGTTACACAATGTTAGACCATCAATCTGTAGCTCCATCATCAAGTATTCTCTCTTTTACATTATCCATTCTTCTTTGTATTCATGCCATCACTGCATGGAGGGACTTTTGTGCTTTTTAGTATTCACTCTATCCCTTCACGTCAGCCCTGAGCTTCTCATCGTTTTGTGTCCAGACACTCCAGTGAAGCCAAAAGGAAGTATGAGGAGCTCCACTTTTCAGTAGAAGAGGCAAAAAGGCAAATGTGAGGGGACTTAACTCACTGTTCCCTGTTAGAGGACACTCAGCCTGACTCAGCACTCCATGACGCAGTAAACCCTCTCGCTGGAGGACTGCGTTGCATTCTGCTTGATTCAATGGGACACATTTGAAAGCATCATTAAACTTCTCTAACAACAAATAATGTCTTCCCCGCTTCAAGATGAAGATTACTAAAATAACCAAGCTCTAAATTTGGCCTTGTTTCTTGTTGGACTGTCACAGAACTGCAGACTGGAACCTAAACAGAAAACACGGCTCTACAAATATCAGAACTTTATTTTTGAAATCCTTTATCGGTGACAAAGAGTCGATATTTGACACCCTGACAATGAGAACGCAGTACAGACGAGTTAACTTGAAATAAAGAATTTGCAAGCCCCCCTTTAGACTTTAATCTGATGTCTGTAATTTAATAGTCTCCATGCAGCCGTGCAATTCTTGTCCCTTCACTGTTTCTATAATCCGTGATGTATTTATATTATTCTTTAAGATGGAAAATATCTGTTTAGCATCAGAGTCACAGACAGATCTGGCATCCTTGTTCATTTTGTTACACTTATAACTTGACAGTTCTTAGTATCCTGTCTGAAATCCCCTTGACTCTATACACACACACACACACACACACATATACACACACGCTCATACACACTGAGCTCAGCATGCATCTTGTATCTCATCAGCTTTTACAGTTCAATGCCACTTAATGAGTTTTAATTAATAACCTTCAATAGAGTTTGTGTTGTCCTCCCAGACGTGACGCTCTGGACAGGAAGGATGCTGTGAAATAACATCAACTAATTATGTACTCGACATTTCATAAGCGTTCATTATGTAATTCAGAGGCTGTCATCAGGCACTGGTGGACAATGGCCACATGACACAGAGTCCAGAGGGACGTCAGTTTGGGCCAAACAGGCTTACGTTTGTAAAATGGTTTTAAAATGGTTTTAGAAAACTAGAATTCCAGATGAGCCCTTCAGGTCCGGTCTCATCCCTTTGTTTATATTCTGGGACTCAACAGCTTTCCCAGACTCTTTCCAAATTTCTGCCACTCCAAAAAATTGTGTTGCAGATTTGAAATAATAAATAAATCATGACGGTTAAATATACTCAGAATCTCCCAGAACAGATTTGAACAGCTCGAGGTGGCACAAGGAGGAAGCCAGACAAAATAAAAAGCCTCAGATGTGTTGATTCGTCACAGGCTAACTGGCACATCCATCTGGTCCAATAAGATAATGGGACTGAGTGGCAGACAAGCAGCTTGGCAGCCATTTCCTTGCACAGGGTAATCAGATTATTATTCACAACAACAATCAGGTGTCTGGTGGTGATTTTTAAATGAGCCTTCATTATCAAGCCTAAGCAGAAGGCCTTTACAGCTGGCAGACACACTCCCCCAAGTGTAGCTGGACAAGGGGTGTCATGCTTTTACTGTGACAATGTTTAAAGCATCCATGCATTATTTATTACGGTTAAGGTTAAAGAAGGATCATGGTAAAGACAAAATTTTAAAAAAAATAACGTTGGCATCTAAGATACTTTGGAAATAAGTATATTTACTTGAATAAAGTTCTTCACTTGTCCAATATTGGTAACAATGACAATACACAATGATGTTTTAGACCAGAGGTTGTCAACATTTTGTTATGAATGTTTAAAACATTTCCCAGGACCGCCTTCCCAAATGAATGAGAAAACATATAACGTGACAAAAAAAGAGAAAAAAACAACTGGGCTGTAAGAATGTGTCAGCTGTCAGCTGTAATGACCAACATAAATATTCTGCTTCCCCTCACCCATCACTGCCTGCCATTATGAATCCAAATTGAATGTGTTCTGGGTCAGATTTTCTCACTACAAGCTTTGGAGCTTTTACTGACGCAGTGTTGTCTCCTCCATCACTTATTCATTTCACAAACTGATCCATTTTGTGTCACTGCATCTGAGGGAACATTAGCTGCCATTGGTGGCAAAACATGTTTTTCTCAGCCTGATGTGTCGTGATTGGGCGTGGTTATAGAGTAACTTGTAATTAAAGTTAAAAAAACACAACTTAATTTAATCCTTCCAACTTTGTGGCAACAGTTCGGGGATGGCTCTTTCCTGTTTCAACATGACAATGCCACCGTGCACAAAGCGAGTTCCATATAGAAATGGTAGTGGTAGGACTTGACTGGCCTGCACTGAGCACTGACCTCAACCCCATCCAACTCCTTTGGAAATACATTTTGACTTGTCACTGTAAGTAAAAACACAGGAGTAAACAGCTAAATCAAAGATGGCTATCTCCCATTTAGCTGCTTCAGTTTCAGGGTCCTGTATTGTGCATTCAGGCCCTCTGTCACACTGGTAGGGCTTTCTCAGAGACGTGAATAGAAGAGAAATTGTTAATGTTTTTAGTAGCACCTGTGCTTAAGTCAAAATTTTGCAGTGAAATCTCTCTTTTTGGAACAACATGTGCAACAATCACATATTGGTGTGATGTAAAAACATGTAAAAAATAACATATATAGGGTGTATTCAGACAAGTGTATCCATTGCCATGTGTACTTATACTCTGGAGAAATTACAGTATAGTACACCAATATTCCATGTGTGGTATAATTTTTATTTTACTTTGACCAAAGCGAAACAGTCCAGTTAGTTTTAGGCAACAAAACCATTCAGTTAGGCTTAGGAAAAACATCATGGTTGTGACCTGAGTAAAATACGAACGTAAACTCTGCAACATAAGTACAGAAAACACGTCACTAACGTAACTTGTAAAAACAACAACACTCAATACAATTTTTTTTTTACCTGAATTATGTTGTATTTTCATTTCCACGCTTTCAACTTTCATAGTCTCTTAATGTCCTCCAGTAAGCATTTCTTTTCTCTCAGCATCTACAAATCAAATTTCCTTCTGAATCACACTGCCGTCTTATTTTTTTACCAAGGTTGAAGAATGATAATCAGCCATCCTATCATTTATGAAGGTGTTTATAAATGTGTCGTCTCAAGCTGAATGCACATGTTGAATCATTTGTGTTAACCTGCAGTCATCTCCTCTATCAATCCTTCCAAGGAGTTAAGAAGCTCCTTGGTTGAGCTGAAAGCAGGTACTCTTCATTGAATGACTCTGAGTGGAGGAAGAAGAACTCTACTGTCAGATGGCAAATAATATCAACTTAGGTAATGTGGATAAAGGTTTGACACTCTGACCCACAGAGTGAGATAATTATGGTAATTTAAACTATACTATTAAGTATACATTGAAATTGAACTGCACTTAATAAAGTTACCACCGCTACTGCTCAAGGTTAAAGGTCTTGGTCTGTTAAACTGTATATCATTTCCTATTCATGCACTCAATGCTTCAATCAGAGAACCATTCAACCAGTGGCACCATTCCTCACTCTCTCCCCTCTCTTCACATTGAAAAGTGGCCAGCGTCTCTGGACATATTAATTGCCTCCACCCACATCCTGTAACAATAACAGTAATTCTGCAAAGAGTACACACTAATATAATATTCAAAAACGACATTGTATGGATGCAATTTAAATGTGGATTTTTTGTTATACTGTACCTTAGCAGGGTTTCAGACAGAAAACAGCCTTCTATTAAAACACTGCAGGTGGTTGAAGGCACCAGTGAGACAATGAATACGATAAAGGAAGTCCAGTTTGACAGATCAATGTGTTTTTTCACAAAGGGCTCAAGTCAGTCTTGACGCGCCTTTTCGCTTTAAGGTACAGATGAATTCATTTCTCTTGCCGTCCCCTCTCTGTTCTCCCTTTGTCAATCTCCAGCTACACTTACAGAGACAATAAAAGCCCCAAAATATATAGTGCTACTGTGCAGTTTGTGCATATCATGCTGATTATATAGTCAGAGACAACTGTCAGGCAGTGAAGGCAACAATAAAACATGATTCCTGTTCGCTTTCAGCATACCTCAGCTTGTGATGTGAACAGATGATAATCAAACAATCAAAACAAAGCTCCGGCGTTGAATATTCACGAACCGCGGCGCTCACAGGGCTTGTACATGTACTATTGTTTGGACAAAAAGCCAGTTAACCAAGATTAAGCATTACATTTCAGGGTTAAGACTTTAAAGTTGTAGGTTAGGGTTGGCTGTTAGGTTTGTTGTGGTAACGTCCATGTGGTTATTTTGGCTGATTAGACTTGAGTCAAGCTATGCTGGTAATTATATGGAGGGCCAAACTACACAGCTGTGTCCAATTCTTCGACCTATCCTCAGAAAACGGTTTGTATGATATTTTTCCAGCAACACGAGTCAATTTACGCTGGTTTCATACTATCTTTATCTGTTCAAAATAGACTTCCATCTTTACAGGAAACAACTTAGGTAGCTTTAGGAAAAGCTCAGGGTTTGGGTTAAATTAACTGCACAAGTGGCGACAAATAAATCAGCTTGACTTCTCATTTCACACAAAGCACAAACAACGGTCTCCTGGGTGAAAGATTGTTTTTTTGTTCTGTCCCACCCACCCTCTGTGGGTTTTTGTGGGATTGTGGGATGTATACGAATTACAGAGCATTTTCGAAGGGATAGCTACAAGCGCTGTATGAAAACATCCGGAAATGTTCCAGGTCACAGTAGAAAAATCCCAGGTGTAAATGTCAAAGTTAAAGATGGCTGAATTCCATTCAGTTGCTTCGGTTTCAGAGTTTTGGTATTGTGAATGATGGCTTGTCAGCATGTGTGGCTGCATGTTTCTGTCCACAGCAGAATGGGATCCATGTGATGTGTATCAGCATGTTTTCAGGTTGTTGTCCTATCAGCAAACGCCCAAGCAGTCAGGGTAATTATAGGTTATGTTTTTGTGTTTCCCATTTGGTAAAAGTAAAAGTTGATATCAGGTAGAATACGATAAATAATTGCAGGTTTTTTTCTGCTGTTTCCTGCTGTATGACGTGGCTCAGTGATGTAGTGTGTTGGTTAAATAACCTTCATCTAATAGACTTGAAGGCTGATTCCAGCCCCCTCTGATGGTCATTCTATGTAAATAAAATCAAAAAAGGAGGTTTATACATGAAGTACAAATGTGCAGCTGATTACAATAATTCTAACCTCCACAATGCAATTATCAGTGTGAAATTGCATGTCCTGTGTCACTACTTTAGTGTGTGCAGGAGGGTGAAGTGCACGAAGAAGAACATAAACTCAGGAGTTTTGATGTGCTCTACAGAAACACAGTCTCACAGAGCAATACAGGAAAAAAATAGATGCTGATGTTTAACACTTCAGGCAAGCAACTTAAATCTTCTGCAACAGCAAATGAGGCAAACTGAACTGTGCATTGTTTAAACACTTCATCTCAGCTGTCTTTATTCAGTTCACCCGAAAACACCTCAGTTTCTAAATCTAGCAGTGTTTCCACATTCATTTCAGGAAGCAGACCGGATTGTTTTCCATGTCTGAAAGAAATTATGTATTTTTTTCAGAGTACCCTTTTAAGCACAGACATGCAGGATTCAGCTGTGCCAAAATGTTTTGTTGTTCTTTTTTTTTTTTTTTTTACAAATTGAACTGAATATAATTCTTCAGAGAATGAGTGCCTGAATCAATGCTGCAACAAATTTCAGGAACACAAACCAATAATGCCGGAAACACATTTTGTACATTATTTCTTCCTTGTTTATGCTCGCAGAGTAAAAGTCAGTAGTAAAAAGGATAATATTTGCTTGACTGCTGTACTCGTTCTATGCTCTTTTTTCTTTATTTATACCACAACTATAGTTTGAAGTTTGAAAAAATTATTTAGAAAGTGTTATAGTTTACTCAAAACCATGTTTACTGTATAGTGGTTAAGATCGGCTCCACCTAATCCAGCTGCATTCTTAAAAGCTTATACATTAAAGCATCAGGAATAATAATACTATAATATAATACTAATGTAGCACTCTGAAAGGGTCTATTCCACGTAATAAGGAGTTTTTTTTACATGGTGTTGTTGTTGCTTTTACTAAAACCTAGATTCTTGAACAAGCCGTGAACACAACATTGACATATTATCACCTTACAAATATGTCTGGTGTGTTAGCAAACCATCACCATGCAACAGTTACAGAGCAACATTATCCCCCCCCCCCCCCCCCCTTTCAGCTCTAGTCTCGATCAACTCCTGAGGGAAATATCTGTCTCTTTAGATGCTAAATGCTCCAATATGTTCTCCAGCTAGTCTCTAACTGTGACTGACTGCTGTTTGGTGCCGTAAAATGACGTAGTAGAGTGAAATAAAACAGTTGCTGGAACTTGCAATAAAGCTCCGTAAAGCCAAGGGGAGCTGCAGATTCAGATGATAATTCACGACAGGTTCATAATGAACCCTTTCAATCTAAAAAATTCAGTATTTTTGCACTTCCGGTTCCATCATATTGAAGTCAATGTTTTTCTTTCTGCAATATAAAATGTGTCGATAGATACCTCTCTCATGATTTCTGGAACTTTTACTTGTCTTAAAAAAGATGGTTGCTAACAAGTGACTAAAAAAATAAATATTTACTGCAATTATTATTATTAGAATCCAATGGAAAAATCCCACTGGCCATGCTAACTTTATATTTACATTATATCATTTATATTACAAAGATATTGATTATAGCTGCTTTAATTAAAGGATGTGAATAGTTATTTAATCACTGGCAGAGAGAAAGTGAAACAATCCACAAGGATACATGTGGTAAGTACGAAACACATCTGCACTCCCTAACACCGAAGAAACACTAACTGTACATATGACGACGAATCTGAACATGTACATGACTGTTCGTCTGCATACTTTATTTTGACGTGTGTGCAAAATCTGCTCCACTCTTAACACCCTCACAAATAAAGGTACAGTCCTTTAAGGCCAGGTTGGCTTGGCTCCACGTAGTTTGACTGGAGTCCCACAGAGATTTAACTTCTCTTCTCTGTATACAGTTTTATTTAATCCTACATTCCCGGCAGTTCTTGAATGTGGCTCAATATCCATTCGTGTTATCTAATGATAATACTGTTTACTTCTCTGTGAACTCAAAAGCCTCCAGATAATGAGACATACCGACATAGGTCATCAGTGCCAGCAACATCCTGTCGAATTTTATACTTGTGTATCCATGGAAACAACAGTCCATCTCCATCTCAATCTCCACTTATTTTACTAATATGAGGTCAATTTCTGGCCATCTTTTAGTTGTGTGCACGCAAGTCATGGGGGTGTATGGGTTGTTGTTTTTCAAACAAACTCCACACCAGCACACACAGCAGCAGCACACACACATTCCCAGACAGCATTGTCCTTCAAACCCTGAAAGGAAGCGGCTGCCAACACCATATCTCATTTTCTCCGTCCTGTCAACATGTGTCAACAGTCTGTCTTGTGGCTGATTGGAGCTGACACTGAGGAGAGATAGAAAGCCTGGTGGAAAGCCTTGTTATATTTCCACTAGGTAGCAAATGTCAAGTTAGATTTAAACTCACTGTCACTATTTTTGCCACTTTTCTCAATTTTCAGCATGTTAATTCTCTTCCTGGTCAAATACTGTGTGACCGTGACATCACCATATTACATCTCAAAAAACACAGGACTTCTTTTGCTTTATGTTGAGTTCAACATTTTTTATTCGTGACTAAATGTTCGCAAAACAAATTACCCTGATTCATTCTTTCATATGTATCCGTGTGGTTGTTACTTTAATGATGATAGAAGATAGAAGGTGGAACATTTGCACTG
The DNA here is from genome assembly GCF_023349555.1 of Cebidichthys violaceus. Lineage (NCBI taxonomy): Eukaryota > Metazoa > Chordata > Actinopteri > Perciformes > Stichaeidae > Cebidichthys > Cebidichthys violaceus. The sequence goes on along the minus strand of NW_027176263.1, from coordinate 1,203,641 downwards.
CAGATACTGAGACTGTGTGGATTCTTGCAACGGTAATATAACTGTTGGTAACATGTTCACCATATCAACTTTATAGGATGATAATGGCAATGCTTTGTTAAACATTCTGTTAAATAATTGTTCAATTAATGATTAATTTATTTTAGACACATGGTAAATATATGATATATATATATACATGTATATACCAGTATTCTCTTCTCTGATCCTTTTTTAACATTCAGCCCTGCAGTTCAACAAATAAAACACAAAAAAACATAAGATCGTAAAGGTCTTTTTTCTTCAGTTTTGAAATGTGTTGGCTGAACATGATGCAGGGTTTGTGCTCGGTGGGAGAGCCTTTTTTCCCCATAGTGGGATAAGTAAGATTACAGGTTGAAGCCATCAGTTAGATGTCAACAGTCATTTTGTTCAAGAAAAAAAACGTGGCATCTGAGGGACAAGAGTAGAGAGGAACAATGAAAAAAGGAGAGAGCTCTCAGAGAATATAATGATAGACAGAAGCGAGCAGGGACGTACACACACATTTTGAGGGGCTGAAACGATGGATTAATCACATTTAAATTAAAAAAAATGTAAAGTTTGGATGTTACGGTGATAATAATGCTCGGGCAACTGTAGCCCTAATGCAAAGTGGAAAAGAGAGCGATGGCAAGATGTTTCACTGAGCTCTAATGAAGCTCTAGTCAGGAAAAACTATACTCTTGCATGCCTATGCCCGTAGTTTATTTCTCATACATCTGCCAATCACTCCTCACGCATGCTCACTCATTATTTCCTTGTTGTCATTGCTCGGGGTTGTCAATCATGATATCAGCTGTTTAGATCAGCTGGGCTCCTCTATCCAATAGCACAGCAAAACAATGATATGGTTAGCTTATAATCTTGCTCCTGTCTCTTTTTAAATATGATTGTCTCTCTACCTTCAGTGTTCATGCTGCTGTTACGGAACCCTCCACCTCCCCATCATCGTCTAGTGTTCGCAGATCCAATCATCTTAATCAACTCGTCATTCTATCAGCCTCATCATCAGCCATCACCACCAGTGTCTGGACTCTACGGGGGGATTTATCTTGCTGCTGCTCAAGGCAGACGCCCCCTCGATTACAAATCTCACTGTAGTCCAACCGCAAAAGACTGTGTCAAGGCTTTATCATCACATATCATCTGTTAATAATGAACAATTATCTTTTCTTCATCTGACTTGTCTCTCCTGATTGAAATAGTGTTTCCTCATACAACAACCCTATATAGATAAACAAAATCCCCTTACAGTAGATATGTGTTCACACAAACACGAAGAGACTTAATGTGTTCAAGGAAGCAGCTTCAGGGAGTCTCTTCTAATCATCTACACAGCCAAGTTGCTGAGATGAGGATAATAATCCCCAAAGGATGCTGACTCATTTTATTGATGAGTGCACACACACACACACACACACACACACACACACACACACGCAAATTATGATAAGCTCATCTGTCTTTTCTTCTGCTGATCTTTAATCAAAATATTTTTCCTGCTCATCTGAACCGGTGCAGTTGAAGGCTTGCAGGAGATTTTCATTGACGTCCCTGCAGAATTATCGGTGAGCACATGTGACACTTCCAGCATTCCCAAAACAAACGGAAGCAACAACATCATGGCAATAACCTGCTTTGTAACGGATCAAAGTTTCCACTTTAAATTTATTTCATGCAAACTAAAACATTTCAAAACAAAATTCTGTTGATAATGAAGCATCAGTTGGTTCTCGTTTCACATGGGGAACGAACAGCTGTCTCCTGGCTGAAAGATTGCTGTTTGTTGAACCCATCCACGTACGGAAGTTTTTTCCAGGATATCTACGAATTGTGGGGCATTATTTTAAGCAAAAATTTGATGTCAAAGGTAAATAATTCCAGCTTAATGTGTTGTGATGTGACGCAGACGTCTACAGACCAACCCTTCTTTTTCGAGCTCTTGATGAAAGCATCAGACAGTGAAGTGTGAAGTCTTATGTGGGAATGTGGTTTTGACTGATTGGGCCTTCGGGGCCTTTGCTGTGACAAGGGGCCGTAGCTGGCCTCTGGAGCGTGATTTATTCTATCTTTTGCTGGAGATGTTTTCCACATGAAGTAGTTAATTAGTTTGTTAGGATTTAAAGAGGTTGATAGAGTTAATACAGAGGCAGTACTGATGCCAGCTGTCGACTCGGTCCCTCCTCGGCTCAGGCTCATAGTGGAGTGTCGGTCTGTCATGCTGCCGGCGGCCTCGCCATGAGAGATTTCTCACTGCTGCATCTCCCCTCCCTCTCCCGCCTCGAGTGGGTAGACGGGACTCAGAGGAAGATCATCCCTCTGGTTTTAATTAGGCTTTTTAATTGAAGAGTGGAGACACTTTTCATGGAGACATGCGCCGAGGTAACAGTTGAGCAGAGGCGATAGGAGATAGAAGGGAGGGTAACCATGACACTGTCAAAGAGTTCAAGATCTGCAAAGCTAAATTTCAATTTGCTATAGGGATTTTTGAAAAGGTAAAACAATAAATTTAGGGTAGTCTCGGATGGATTAGGGTTCCTCAGGTTTTACAGAAAGGTAAAGAGGTTATTCTTTCACATAATGTCTATTCTGCCTGTTTCCAGTAAAGAAAAGTCCCTGAGCATGATCACTGAAGTAATTTACTCATCCTCTTTTTTACCAAGGCTTTGATTATGTATAAGTCATACCTGTACATACAATTTGTTCAGATCACAATCATTTCTTTGTAGCTGTAATCGGCCGAGTAATTTTGTCTCCGCACATCAGAAATTGTAGCAATTATAGCATTCATCTTACCTCTCATGGATAGATAACTGACATAGATTTTCACAAATTGCTATGTGACTCGTATTTTCTTCATTGAGTTTGACCTACGCTTATGTGATGATTTAGTCACGTTCACTATAACTCAAGGGATATGTGATCGTAGTAATTGTACTTGTTTTACAAGATAAAACACAACTACACCTGATTGCTATAAAAAATTATAGGTGTGATTGTCAGATTGTTGATCAGAGGGGGTTTAGACGGTTTGACAGGCAGTCAGTTTGACGTGTACTGTCTTAATTGTCCGTTACTGTGTGCCAGGACTTTGATTGCTTTGATCAGCATAAATATCAGCCACGGTAAATTAATCTTTTGTGTGACTTTCATTTTCTAATCTTAGCAGTTCTTTGGGTGTTTAGACCAGAAAAGAAGACTTACAATCGTCACCTCCTGCCACCTGTCGTTTTTTTTCATTAACTGGCATTCTGGCTGTTTTTCACACTTTTTTGGCACATCACACTGTGTGTTGAGGGATGTAAAAAGGAATAGAAGAGCTGGGGGAGGAAAGGGTTGAAGAAAAGGGCAAGACAGAAAAGACGAACATAGAAAAGAGGAAAAAGAGGTTGGCGAAGGCAAACGCAGGAGAGACAATGAGATACGTAGGAGGTGAAAGTCGTACCAACAACAAATGAAAACTTGCCTGAAAAAAAAATCAAACACAATGTAATGAATAAATGTGAATACCACCGAGGATTAAATATGAACCCTCTGAATAAAGAACAAATAGAGAGCATCAACAAGCATCAACAAGGGCATCAATAAAGAGAATATAAAAAATATTCTATAATACTCGCCTGCAAAACATAGTCTGACACTAGAAGACTGGTTTCACATTATCTACATACAAGCAGCATTTTGTGACGAGTTTGGATCCAATCATGGTTCAATGTTAAATCTACACAAGTGCGATGTGGAAACACATACACTGAGAATGGACTTTTAATCGAAGTAAGAGACATCAAGTGTCAAGCAGTTAAATTATTGAAATGAGCAAACTTATTCTTAAACCTAGATTCTGGATTTATCAATGAGAGGAAATGCCAGTTTACTACTCATTCTCACTCCTAACTCATGAAGAAGCGGTTCAGTAGTAACTCATTACAGCCTCTTTAGGGGAGTGAGGCTCCCCTAAAGAGGCTGTTTGAAATGAGATACAACTGGATCACATGCATGCCTCATTTCCTGTGAATCCCTCAAATGTGTGAAGGCAATTTTGAATCCAGCGCAGAACTGGCGGACTGCACTGCTGACAAGGAAAGAGAGGTAATCATGGCGATGTATCAATAGCATCAAAGACGATAACTTTAAGGTCACGGTATCTTCAAACAAGAATTAAGTTGGTCCATGAGATCAAGCGGCCAAATCATCAGAGGGTGATGGTGTGTGAAGACTTCAGCTACAAGATTCCACCTGCAGGATACTAACCTAACACAGCACCTCTGGCTCTTTGTTGTTAGTTGACCTTTTGTTCATATTTAATTCATTCATAAATGTCAGAGGTTTTATGTGAAGACTGGAGGACCTGAGGAGAGGAAGGGAGAGACAAAAGAGGAAGAATTGAAGACAGGAGTAAGAGGAAGAGGAAAGATAATAGGCAGAAAGAGGAGACGGAGAGAACGGGGTAAGAGACAATCATTAGTTTATTGATGTTTTGTACCCTCCAGCTGGTGAGATAGACACAGGCGTAGCTATGGAAACCAGCGAGTATATGACTCATGGGTTGTAACATTGGGGTGGGGGAGTTGGGAAGAGATTGAATGACGCTCAACTTCAATCACAGGGACCATAAAACAAGTCGGAGGGAAATGATTACTTAGAATCACCAGCACGGGATGTTTTTCCTCGAATGTTCAGGGCTTTTGATTATGTTATCAAATGTACCTAACTGCGGCTCCAATTAAGTATATTATTTTGTATCTTATTTGACAGATACATCTTTTTTTTATAGCAGAAATCCAACTTTAACCGTGCTGAGTTGATTTACAGTTTAAATGCTTCCGTTTTAGCCCATCAAGAGCAAGTCTCCTCCTTTCCTAATTTCATGAGAATAGCTTGTAAACGTGATTTTGAACTGATGAAGAAAAGTATGCATTACATCTGTGTGGTTAAATACAATCAGATGCTCTATTGCGACTGATTTGGACAGGACTTTTTATGCAGCATTACACCTCCAAAATCCCAGTAAGTCGAATAAGATGTCTGTTACTGTTCATAAAGAAGGACGAACAGACCTCTCTGGAGTCTAAATGACCTCAAACACAAGTAACGTCACTATAGATAAACTACTACATTTATCTGCTGGCAAACAAAAGGACTATATTTATTCATGCCGTTATAACCTCTGAGAGGCTCTTTGTGAACGAGGCCACACATAATCCAAAACATGTCAGGAGTAACTCAATCAAAATCTACCAACAGAAGAATTCAAATCTTTTTTTTATTTTTTATTATACGTATGGAATGATTTATCAATAGAAAACATCAATAAACTCTCTGGTCTTCAGCAGCTTCACTGACTAAGGACTTAATATGAAGTATGCTAGTTTTAGCATGTAATTATCTTTTTTTGCTTTGTTTCTTTTGTGACTTTTCTTTTGTTGAAGATAATTTCTAACATGGTTGTTGTGTGTGTGCAAGAAGTGCTGTACGACCTGAGCTAGTTTGTTCATTTGTTACTGTGACAATGTTGACGTAGTTATTTAAAGATCAATTTGTTGAGTTGCAATTGTATTATTATTATTATTCCTACACAGAAAAAAAAAGTCGATGTCATCATAACACAAAGATTAGTTAGACATCTTGAGTGTTATCTCCCTTTATATTTGCAACAAGGACCTGCTGCCACTCACAGCTGTGGCTTTTGACTAAAGCTGGCGTAAAGCGACTTGATCCCTCTCGTCCACATGTCGAACACTCTGAACCCCAAGTTTCTCCGGATGGCAGGCCGGCTCCATCTTTGAGCAATTGGGCTTTGTCCATAAAGAAGGTAAAATACAGTCCACTCGCCATTTTCGTCACTCCAAATATAAGGTATAAAGTATTGACATTAGATATATGAATACATACTAGTCCACTGGATTATCATCTGGATAGGAGTGAGTGATAAAACCCCCTCCACACACAGCTACTTAACACCTACTTAAGAATGAGGTGACATTCACTGTAATGTAGCAGACACCTGAGAAATATCACAGAAACCGCAGTTTAAAACACACTGGAGTCACAACAACGCACATGCACATTAAAGTGAAGTGCACTTTATTTAATTAGCACTATAAACTTTGTTTTTTTATGACACAAACGTTGACATTTATCTTCTCCTTCTGTGTATCTGGTTTCCTCCAGAAGAAATGACCCTTGAGTATAATGTATAATGTAAATTACTGTAAAAAGTGAAGTGTTTGCTGTTTTTATTATACTACAGGAATTGAGGGATTGCAAAAAATGCTACAGCAGTTAAAACAGGTCATAAATCAAGTCAAATTTATTGTGTTTATATAGCCTAATATTGTCTCACCAAAAACCCTCTTTCAAGGGGAAAATGTGTTCCATCCCTAGAAGGACTAGTTTGACATTTTGGAAAATATACTGATTTGCCTTCTCCGTCCAAAGGTCTTGTCTCCCCCTGTTTCCATGCTAAGCTAAGCTAACAGCTTCCTCATTGTACTATAGCTTAATAAAGTGATGGAAATATATGTTTGACAGCTTATTAGTGGCATTGTAGGTTAAAAAATCACTGCGCTGGGAGACGGGGTAGAATTTAGAGAAGAAAACTCAGAATTTCCCAAATTAAAGTCATTAATTTAAAAGAAACAAACACAGATATTAAAGTGGCAAATCTATGAGTTTATGAGATTGTAAAGTCAAAAATTGTTGAGAAAAGAAATAGTGGAGAAAACTGAGATCGGAATTTTGTTGCTCCTAAAGTAGTGTTATGGTGAGGGTGGCCTCAAGGTCCTAAAATATCCAATTCACGTTTTCTTTCATGTTTTTTCTGTGTGTGTTTTTTTAACATCAATAAATATTAACATTGTAGAAGTTACAGGAAAGTAGAGGCAAACAACTGTTTGTTTTTTTACCCACAATGGCCCTAATACACCGCTGTTATTATGAGAGTGGTATCAATCATATTATTTAACTCTTGGCAAAAAAATTGTTTCGTATAAAATGTCAAACAATCACTTAACATTCATCTACCAAACATGTCATACAGAGACATGTGGATGAAAAAATGCTAAAGAGTGAAAACAATGTTTTATTTTTCTCTGAGGATCATGAATGAAAAATTGCATAGAAATGTTGGTAAAAACTAAATTCAGGCAGGCCGCCATGATGTGCACAGTTGCCTGTTTTAAGGAGTTTGAAGGCACTCAGGAAGAAAAATAAGTTCCCATTACCAAAGCTGAATTTGATATTACCATATCTGGTATTTTGTGTCTGGAAAGTTGAATGAAGAAAACTGCGAAGGCTATCTCAAAAGTCATCTTCCAAATTTGGTAATCAGTCATGAGCAGATGGAAAGCCTCATTATCTTGCATAACTGCTGGTGAATATTTTCAAGTGTCTCCTGGCAGACTCAATGAATGATGAATTTTAAGCAGAGCTTCAGAGCAATGAAGATGAATTATTGAATGTAGTTTTAAGGAGGCTTGACAGAGAGCCTCAGAGAGAGAGAGAGAGAGAGCGAGGGCTAAACAGAGGTAGCATGTCAATATGTGTGCGTGTGTGTGTGTGTGTGTGTGTGTGTGTGTGTGTGTGTGTGTGTGTGTGTGCGCTCTGTAGTAGATCGGTTTTGACATTTCACAGATACGTGATGAGAGATGACATCTCCAGAGAACCGGCTCGTCGTGCTTTACTACAGAGCTGAACATCAAGACTTCTCTGACGTCCTGCTGCTCTGCGGCGTAGCTGTACATCAATGACGTCTAATCAAAATGTCAACTCTTCACAAAAAACATACTTGTAATCTAAGAATGACATCTTAAATTGAAGGAAAGTACAATTTTTGGAAAGTTGAACCTCGAAAAAATATCATTAGCTGTGTTCCTTTTAAATATGTTGTTTTTAATCCCGCTACAAGTTAATTCAATTGGACCTTTGTTTTTTCAGATATAACAATTAAAACAGCAATCCCATTGGCTGTGACAGTGACTCCCCCGTCGATGCTGTGGAGACCTTCCGTCTCCTGGGCTCCATCATAACCCAGGACCTCAAGTGGGAGCTGAACATCAGCCCCAATCCCCAAGAAGGCTCAGCAGAGGATGTACTTCCTGAAGAAATTCAACCTGCCAAAGACAATGATGGTGCACTTCTCCACAGCCATCATCAAGTCCATCCTCTGCTCCTCCATCACGGTCTGGTACGCTGCAGCCACAGCTAAGGTCGAGGACAGACTGCAGCGCATCATTCGCTCTGCTGAGAGGCTGATTGGCTGCAATCTGTCGTTCCTCAAGGACTTGTTCGCTTCAAGGACCCTGAAGCGAGCAAGAAAGATTGTAGCCGACCCCTCTCACCCTGAACATGAACTGTTCATGCCCCTTCCATCTGGCAGGAGGCTGCGGTCCATCAGGACCAAGACCTCACGACACATGAACAGTTTCTTCCCTTCGGCAGTCGGGCTCATCAACAAAGCCCGGGGCCCCCACTGACTGTCATCCCCAGGACAACTACCTACCGGTCCCTCCCCTGCACATCCCTTCCCTGTTTCTTCATTTAAACACACTTGACACTTTATATTACACTTCATCATACTTGTTTACAGTACTGTTATCTGTTTGTTGTGCACTTTATTTTATATTCTTGTATATTCTATCGTAAATTTGAATATGTTTCTATTTCTTGTGCTGTGTTGATTGTTGTTGATCGTTTAATGTTATGCACCACCCGCTATGACATATTCCTTTTGAGAAATATGTCCAATTACATGAAAAGCTGTGCACGCTGAGAATTTTAAAACGACTGACCTCCCCATAAACTCTGTGCTCTTTGCGCCACACTTCAGAAACAAGTTGAAAAAAAAAATGCTGTATTCTGCCTCGAAACCACTCAGATTAAAACTGATTCAACTGTGGGCCGGACTGTGACCACGTACCTGCTGGTTTTCCTCACCTCCATATCCCCGGACTCTTACATCCCCAGGACAAATACATACATTTACCGGCACAACTCTTCATTTTAAAAATACATAACACTTTAATAACAGACTTATTTTATCCTCCTCTTATATGGTTGGTTTGTTTGTTTATCATATTCTATTGTAATTTTCTATTTTTAAACCACGTCTTATACTGTTGCACTGCGTTTATTATCATGCACCAATGTGCAAATGAACTTGACCAAAAAAGTTTCAGATTCTGATTTAGCTGGGTTTAATTCATTTCTACTTCATGCTTTCACAAAGGCTGTGGCATTAACATAAAAATATGAATCTTCCTACTTATGGGTTTAAGCCAGTAAAGCACTGCATGTATTGGGGAGTTCTTTGCTGATTATAGCAATTAACCATCTGCTCCGCTGTGTTTAAATTTGATCAGAACATGCTTTAATTTTAACATCAGAACAAAGTAATAATGGTGCGTGTTTATCTCCGAAGCAGAGAAACCCAGGCTTTGCTACCACTGTATCTCCAGCAACGACTGTCCTTGCTGCTACTTCATATTTTACACCATCAACTCTTACAATGTAGAAGCTTTTTTTTTTGTAAAAGAATAATCACTGGAGGGGGGCTGGAGGGTAAGCGTGCTGAGAAAATGTTACTCCGTTCCTATTTGGAAAAAGTCTCAGCGTTGTATACAACGAATTCTTTCCATGTGCAAGACTGTCCTTTTTATTTCCCTGATTCAGAAACATACTGTAAATATATTGTAAGATACATCCTTCATGTAGGATGTATCATTCCTTAAAGCCTCCTGCTAAAATACAATATTGTGTCTTTGCTTATTTACAAGTTTTACACCCAGAAAGTGGATCGACATTGAGAAAAACATCCCCTTGCCCTTTTCCTCAGTGATATCAAAGATATTGTATCATGATATAAAATACCAGTAATATTGCACCTGTATCCTTGCATTCAAGTCAGGCCTGAGGACAGCAGGCGTGCACACTGTTGGAGGTAGCGTTGAAGTATGAAAGGGCAATTTCAGAGCTGTCACGTCACCAAGATAAGATCCCCATCAGGAAACTGCAACAATTTGAGTTTGTATTCAGCCTGGAACCATTGTTGTTTTTGTGTCAAAGAAAGCAGAGGCACCATGGAATCTGTCTTTAAACGGATATGGAATAATTCTTACATCTCCCTTTGTAAGTTTGCCTTTCCGGACGAAACAGACACAAATGAATCTGACAGAAATGAGCGGAGCCTGTGACTTCAACACATGATTTAGGATGTCAGTATTCCGGTAGAAAAATGCCACACAACATAACATAAAAAAAGATATATACTGTACATATACTGTTGATTTGGAGATGTTAAGTAATATAGACGATTGTTCAAGAGGAGCTTGAGCCACTTCATTGTATTTGTCAACCAGGCTGAAGCCGTAGTTTGGGTTGTTGTCATTTGTGCGAGTGTTTGCAAGGTAAGTCTCATCCCTTCTTAAGGGCGGATCTTACAAATAATACATAGGCTACCATAGAACCTGTGGTAAATATCCCAAAATACCACAGAACCACCATAGGAGGAACATGAGGTACCTGGCAACACCATTTCCTTAGTCTTGTTAACTCACCATGCTTTGAGCTAATTGTCAACAACATGCTGATGTTCAGCAAGTATAACATTTACCATGTTTACTACCATGTTTATTCTTAGCTTTGCATGTTCACATGCTAACATTTGTTAATTACAATAAAACACAAGGTACAGCTGAGGCTGATGGGAATGTCATTAGTTCTGCAGGCAATTGGTCATGAACAAAGGACTGGACAGATACAAAAAGATTGACCTTATGGTGGAGCTACAGGAAGTCAGAGGATCACCAAAGTCATTATGATACACCGTCTGGGAAAAAATGAATGTCATTACAAAAATTGAATGGCAATCCATCTCTTTCTTGAGATATTTCAGTGTGAACCAAAGTGGTGGCCCGACTGGGATTACAGAACCACACCAAGATGGTCTGATTCATAAAAGATATGTAAATGTCAAAATCTAAATTTGGAGATGGTAAGTAACGACTCAAAGTAGAGAAGATTGCTCAGTTGAGCAACTGCAAATAGTACTGCAAATTGACATGCAGAGTGCAGTCTCTGTAAGGGTAAATGGCTGTAGCTTGTTCAAAATCTCTACGCATAAGAAAAACTGCAGTTTTATAGCTATGTGAAGGACAGACGGAGACGCAGGCCTTACATTATCTACCCCTCTCATGAAAAAGATATAAACTCTTCACACTCGCCTGGGCAGGCTTCATTTCCATCACTGTGGAAACGTGACTGAGTGCATTACTGAACAGGAGCCTTCCAATGTGACAGGTTTGGGGAGAGACAGCTCTTGCATCTTTAACAGCCATCTAATTTCTTTTTCATGAGGCGAGTTATTTTTTCAGTTAAAGTTCAAATTTAAGATATTTGCTGAAGGAAGGAAAGACTTAGCCAGCTGTAAGGTCTGTGTTTGTCTTGTGTTTATTAAAGGAGCTGTATTTAACATTGTGAGCATTAATATAGCAGCTATAACTATTGTCCATGTCTGCCCAGTAAGTCAATCTATGTTTTGTAATAGCGGAAAGAGAGCGTTTTTCTACACCACTGAGCTGTAGGTTTATTGGATGTGTTGTGGTATTTAACGTTAAAGATTACAGCGAACGCTAACAGAGACTGTTGATTAACCCAAGATGCTTTTGTAAATTTGCATTCAGCCCTCATGATTTCTCAGTGAGACTTTCAGACAACCAGACAGGTATGCAAGCTTCAACCAGCATGCCCATCTGTCTTTCTCCCTCTCTCTATCTCACTGACCCTCACACACACACACACACACACACACACACACACACACACACACACACACACACATACACAGACATACAGCAGTCAAACTAATTAAAAAGCCCCAGAAGGCCGTCTGCAGAACTTGGCTCGATAAATCACACTCAGACAATGAACACAGGGTGAAAGTTAACTCCACAGGCGCAGTCTTAGAGCAAAGATGTTATTGTGGTCTGCAGGTTTAGGTGTGATTGAAAGGACACACAGCAGTGTGGCACTAGGGAATGGCAATGTCAGTCTGTCAGCTGATCCACCACTTTGGTCCAGACTGAAATATCTCAACAACTGTTGGATGGATTGCGTTTCCAAAGCTGTCCCTTAATCTCATTTCCCTCTCTCCATCTTTCAAACAAACACTCAACGTGTACATCAACACAAAGTGATTCCACACAAAAGATGTTTGCACACTCATTATTTCCGTCATCACAATCTATTACATATGCAGAGTATTTGAACCGAGATGCATGTTTGTTCTTAAATGTTAATCCCTTAGACACGCATGCAGCTGTTTATTAAATGTGTTTTCCTCTCTGCCAGAGAACTCGCCGCTGCATGTTTCAGAGCCATGATGAAGTAAAGTAATGCTTCTGTCGCTCTTGATCTTATCACATGCTAATCGACGCAACACTCCTCAGCATGTGAAGAAAACAGGATTTGAACCACTTCAGATCCCTTTTAATGAACGGTGTCAAGGAACATACACATGTTCCATCTTGGCTTCCTTCCTTATCATGACCTTTGCTATCATCCTCCCACAGGTTCCTCACTATCTAAATATTGAGAGTGTCAGATGCATAGAGATGACGGATTACCAGACACCAGATAAATATATTAAATACATCCATTCCAGTACAGTTTTCACACTAACTTCAGTTCTTCTAGTTGTTTTCTTCTTATTTTTTTTAACATCTCTGCCTTCTGCCATGATTTGAAAAGCACCAATCCATGAGATCTATCTGCACCCCCGAAACAAAATGTGATATCTGTCAGCTGACAGCCTCTCACTGTCACTGTAGGTGTAATAATCATTTTCCTTTCATGCAAAGTTAACATGTATATTTACTGCTAGATTAAGCTTTCTTAGAACAGGTGTGTGTGTGTGTGTGTGTGTGTGTGTGTGTGTGTGTGTGTGTGTGTGTGTGTGTGTGTGTATGCGTGTGTGTGTATGCGTGTGTTTGTGTGTGTGTGTGTGTGTGTGTGTGTGTGTGTGTGTGTGTGTGTGTGTGTGTGAGGGAGAGCCTGAGCAGAGTTTTGGTGCCCCCCTGTGTTAGCGATAGGAAAATATAGACTTTCAAGCTGCAGATGCACATTGTCAGAGTGGAACAATACAAATAAAAACCTGAGAGCAATAATGATTATTCTTATGAAAAAAAGCATGACTGTATAGGAAATTTAAATAAGTTAACAAAACAATGGTCTGGATCGCTTTTTGTCTACAGATTTGTAATTATATATAGATAGGATAAACAAATTAATGAATGGATAATTTAAGTGATAATTTAAATTATCAATCTTTCGGATGTCAGGAATTGGTATTGGTGTCAAATGTACCTTAATTATCTCAGTGAATTCCTGCAGCGGTGAAAAAACAAACCCATTTACACCCTTGCTGTCTGACCTCAGACAAAATGATTGCCCATTAAAAAAAAATTACAAAGATGTTTTTGTAATTTGTCTCTGTAGAAGCTTTATTTTACATTTTAATATCTTCTACTGCCTGAAACACAGGCACCGTCTGTAGAGTGATCCACAGCCCTGTGCAGCTTATTTACTGTTTCTACTGCAGACTTCATTTAAAATCACCTATAGGATGTATGAAACAGCATTTCCATGTCTGCTTATAAAGGAGAAGAAGAATAAGAAGAAAAAGAACAAGAACAAGTGCTTCATGTATCATTCATTGCATATTAACAAATGTCCACTAACTCACAGATAACTATCACATAATGTCTATATAATGTACTGTGGAACAATTATACTGTAAATATGTTATACAATACCAAGGATACATACATCATAAAACATGTTATTGTCATTATAAACACACTGAATGGGCAAACTATAACAACAAAATAGCAACAAGAAGGATAGAGAAGTAAAAATGAGTCAATGATGACTCCCACTACTCCCATTACTGAAGTGCTTTGATACTACAGGAGACTATTTCTGAGTTTAAAGAGGCTTTTTTATATTATTTACTGGCTTATAGCCTGAGGATACAGTTCATCCTGTATGAATAGGGGCTTTCTAAACTTTATTACCCACTTACTGTGGTTATCCTCTTTCAGACAGACCATGTTTTACGATCGTATTGGATTGGGATGGATGGATTTTTGTCCTGGAAACGTTTGATGTTGACTTAACTCAATGCAGCACTGTGTTTAAATGAATACCTTGAGTTTTGGAGCTGTTGTGCAGCAGGGGCGTACTGTGACCCTCCGTGCATTACGGACCGTATGTGAGGATCTCTCAGCAGTGCATCTTCTCACCGACTGCAACCACAGAGCAGCGGTGGCAGCGCGCCTGCGCAGTGCATCCAGGGGCTCGGCGGCGTTCGGTGCTGAAGTGGGGCGGATGGCAGAAAAAACAGCGGCGATGGACATTTCACCGCAGGATTCCCATTTACGATGTCGTTAAATGAGCATCGGGACATCGCGTTTGTGAACCCATCACCTCAGGACACTGACAGCCCGACACAAAGGGGTAAGATGCTGATTATTCTGCGCTAATGCTCCACACGGGCTGGCTAGCTGACGTTAGCACGGCGCTAGCTGCTGCTCAGCTGCCACCTCCTCCTCCTCCTCCTCCTCCTCCTCCTCCCGCTGCAGAGAGATAGCGGATCTCGGGCTGTTTGCTAAAGCTAGCAAGTAGAAAGTGGGTGGTGTTTGATTTCTGGAAGAAAAAAAATAAAAAATCGGTGCGACAGTCTGCGCTGTGCAGCCCCCTCTCTCTCTAATCGGTTTATCACTCCGTGGTGTCAGCTGGGAGGGGGATCTCCCTCTCCCCGGCCGGTCGGACCTGCAGCGCGGCTGGGCTCCGATGGTTCGGACAGCTGCAGGGGGAACCATGCACAACACCCAGCCCGAGCAGCTAGCCAGCAGAGCTAGTGCACAGAGGGAGAGAGCAGGGTCCGGTGGGCTTACTTGTTATCTGGAGATATGCACGGGCCTTCAGGCAGATGCACCAGACCCAGTGCTGCGACAGCTCAGTCCAATGCATCCACCGTCAACTATCTTCTTGTAAAAACTTATTTTTTTACCTTTTGTTCCTCCACTGTCATGCACTAGAAAGAGCTCATGCCGTGCACAGCTGAGGGAGCACCCACTCTGCAGTCTCCCCATGGGTGTGTTGAGTCAGAGGAGGATGACCCCGAGGAAGGAAGGCCACAGACACGTTGCTCTGACAATAAAGTTGCTCTTTATCATCAAGTGTTGCTGGAGTTTAGACGTTTAGATGAGTGGGAAGAGCCCAGGTTATGTTGCCACTACATCCTGGGAGACTTCCTGATTCTTCTCGTCCAACTTTTACTCTTCAATCAGAGAAGCTGTCTTATCAGCACATTTGAGAAGAAGAAGATGTAGACTTCAGTTAACCAAAATGACTTCCTGGTCGTTCTCTCAGAGTTAACATGACTAGAGCGCGTATTTATTTGATGTTATGTGATGTGGAGTCCGGCCGACACCGTCATCAACAACATAATTTACCTTTAATACGATTCTAAACTGTTTTCTGGTTCATTCTTGGGCTGCGAATAACGGTTACTTTCATTGTTCATTAATTAGCCGGTTATCACCTGTTTAGGGTGATGGGCAAGAGTGAGAAGTCATCATCCCAGATTCCAAGGAGACGTCTTCAAATGTCTTATTTTGTCTGAGAAACAATGCCAGTTCTACAGTGATATAACGCAGATCAAGTCAGCAAACTTTCACAGTTGAGAAGCTTCAACAACATTTTTGGTTGAGAAATTACTTAAAAGATTATCTGGAAACTGCAGTTTCCAGATAATCTTTCTGTCAATGGCTTAATTGACTTATTTCCGCTCTAGCTCAGCGTGTTACTAAAGAGACTCCGTGGCCATCTTCCTCCTGGGAACATGCAGTTGAAACTCTCACAAGTACAACTCAAGAGCCTTATCTTTGCACACAGCTATGCACAATCATTCTTCATAGACTTTCAAAGTACAAGGGGAAGTTTTGTTTTCAAACTTATTGATGCCGTAAATGTTTTTTACGTCTTTTTACTTGCTGATTTTACTCACTGAGTTGCGGTAGACTGGTGATAGCTCGCAACATAAAGAGTCTCCAGTGTTGAG
>NW_027176263.1:1055000-1182500 GCF_023349555.1 Cebidichthys violaceus | reverse complement strand
ATTTCTTTTTTTCTCGCTCTCTCTATTTCTATTTCTCTCTCTCTCTCTCTCGCTTCATCTCTCTCTATTTCTCTCTCGCTTCATCTCTCTATTTCTCTCTATCTCTTCATCTCTCTCTCAATTTCTCTCTCTCTCTTTCTCTTTTTCCTTCTCTCGCTCTCTCTCTCTCTCGCTTCATCTCGCTCTCTCTATTTCTCTCTCGCTCTCTCTTTCTTTCCCTCGCTCTCTCTTTCTCTCTCTCTCGCTTCATCTCTCTATTTCTCTCTCGCTTCATCTATCTCTCTCTCGCTTCAGCTCTTGTTTCCTCCCTCCCTCTCTCTCTCTCTCTCTCTCTCTCTCTCTCTCTTTTCACTTCTCGTTCTCACACACACACACACACACACACACACACAAACACACACACACACACACACACACACACACACACACCCCTCTAATAAGACATATTGCTAGCGAGGCCAAAAGTAAAACATTGTGTCCAGATGTGAAACTGCACTCTCTGTGTATATTATTATTCATTTGAAGGGTTTTAAACAGTATTATTTTTCTTTGTGTGTCCATTGTGAAGCCCCGGAGTGTGAGTGGAGTGGAGATGAGAAAAAGGCAGGCGGCGCACATCGAGGCCCCACCCCAGGCCCCCGGACAGCCCCGACCCAATACCTGCTGCCTCTGCTGGTGCGGCTGCTGCAAGTGTCTCTGGTAAGAATATACTATACTATACTATACTATACTATACTATACTATACTATAACGCCTGTTTCTGCAGAAACTGATACCACCCAGCATTTGGTATTTCAGGTAGACTTTGGCTGACTTTTGGCCGCTATAATCCATATTTTTATAGATTATTTGCATAAATGAATGTTCATTTTGCCCAGTGATGACTACATTGTAGCAACTTAATGAAGAGTTTTAGAAAAAGCAACGGCAAAATCTGTGTGGTATGATGTCAACTGGTGTCTTTCAGCAAGTTTTTTTGCAGCCAGTCGTTTTTTATTAAGACTTGGCAAAGATGCTTGTGATGCAATAACTGCAGTTAATCTGATGCTGCCTTTAGCGGATGCTTAGAAGCAGGAGCATAAGTGCAAAAATGGAACCACCCTTATTTTATCTTAAGAATCATAGAGACAGATTGTCAGTATACACATTTAAGCATCATCATCAGTTGACCAGTAGATTGCATTTATAGGTACTTTTTTTTAATAAGATGGATCTTAGTATTTTTTGAACGGTGTTAGTTGCATTAGGAAACAAAAAAATACTTGTGTGCCTGAAACAACAAACAGTTGGTCCTGTTATCTAATCTGTGATGTTACACTGATGTTGAATTCCCTATAAACTCATCTGAATAAAGACAGACTTTATTCTGACACTGGAACCTGATCTAGTGCTGGGAGCCAATAAAACTTTCTATAAACCAACTCTTATTCCAGAGTTGAACAGTTTAATGAATCATACAGGTCAAAATCACAAATTTGGCTCAAAGGGCTTCCTTTGTCTGTAGACCATCGGTTCAGATAAGGACATCATCTCATCGGCAAATGTTATCAAGACCAGATCCATCACGTGAATCCAGCTATTAAAATAAGATGTATTGTACTGTTTGTTGTTTTAGTATGTTTTCCTGTCTCATTTTGGGGATGGACAATGTTGGTATAACATTTTCAGTCATCGGTTACCATCGTCCCTTTGGATTCAGAGCCTGCGGGTTTAAATGGCCTCGCCAAATTTGGCAGTAACCAGGTTTTGGCAGTTAAATGTAGGAAAACAGCTCCTGTCTGTGGTAAAGGTGTGTTTGTTGGTGTTTTTGTGTACTGGTTGCCGTTCTGCTTTACTGTATATCAACAATACTGAAGCACACAGGCTCTGTGACGTTCACCTTTAAGTGAAATGTTTCTTTGGTTTTTGGGGGAATAAATAAAATGCATAACGCATAAAAGATAGCAGCAGAAGCGCCAGCTGCAGCGGCAGCAGCGGCCGGGTGTTTGTTGATGTTTATTGGTGGTAGACTTCAGGCAGTCACTGGCCGTGTTTCCATTCACATCTGTTCACATTTGAAGTATTGGTTTAAAAAAGCTTTATGGGAACGGAAAAGGTTGAGAGAACTTCCTCAATTGTGAAAATAGATATAGAAAATAGATAATGCAAACGCCTTTACCGGACATATTCTGACGTAGCAAACATTTAACCCCCATGACTGATCAGCTTTCTTTGCTGTTGGGATCTTCTCTGATTTCCCATAACATGTGAATGCTTTACTTTGTCTCCGGACGTCATTAAACACAGCCGATGTTTCCTGACATGAAAGAACATTTGAACATTGAGACCTCTCTCCATCTTTCTCTTGTAGATCCGACTTGTTTTGTTTCTGGTTTGCAAACCCGACGTCTTCTACTCTGTTTGCTGGTTGGGTTACAGCTACTCGGTGGATGTGTAGCAGGAAGTGCCAAGTTCTAAACAAACCATGTTGTAGCCGAGTTTATTTGCTCCAAACCAGTCGATGGAAACGAGCCTGCTTCACATTTGTTTATTTTTTTGCTTAAAAATTAGTTTAACAATTAAATGGAAGGATGGCAAGAAAAGTGGCTATTAGGCCTTCTAAAGCTGAAAGAATTAGATAATTAGTCGATTAGTGGATTGACAAAATATTGATTTGTAACAATTTAGCAAATACTTTTTTCAGCAAAATTCCCAAAATGCTGTGGTTAAAGCTTCTCAAAATGTGAATCCTCTGCCATTGTAAACTGAATATATTTGGCGTTTGGGAGCAAAACGAGGAATTTAGATATGCCAGTTTAGGTTTCGGGAAATCATGGTTGGCATTTTGTGACATTTTTGAAAGCAAACAATTTGTTGATTAATCTAGAAAATAGTGGGAGGATTGATTTATAATGAACTTAATCATTAGTTGCACCTTTAATTCCTGAAATTAGAGAGAAAAGAATACACAACCCACACAACAAACAATGTCTTATAGGTTACAGGTTACAAAACTTGCACTTACTGCCCCTGAGCAAGGCACCAAAACCAGTAACTGCTGTGCAGCTCCGGCCGCTACCTCACTGTGGCTTTGCTCTTGCCTGGGAGAGAAGAGTGAAAGAAACATTGTTTTCAGGCAGTGAATGGTGAATGTGCTGCTTCTTTCACACCACTTCATCTGAAGTGGTGGCAGCTTGTGGACTGGGCCCCTGTAGTGAGCGCTCTGTGAGTCCGCTGGGTGTTTCTCAATCAAATGCTGGTGTCAGATATCCAGGGAATGATTCCGGAAATCTGTCTTCAGTACCCGACGTGTTTGTTTACTTCAGCGTTACGGTTCGGAGGGATCATTTCCCTTCTTTTTTTTTCAGTGCAGGTTTGTGTCAGTTATGTAAATCACTGAATGCTCTCTGTGTCACTTTTTATTTTTACGATCTGTGACATCGTTTAACTTTTTTGTCAGTTGCCTTGTTTCTATTTATTCTTGTCGGTCACTTTGAAATCGCCGCAGTGGACGAGGAACAGCTGATTTGTGAAGTTGAAATGAGGCGTTGCGTATTCGTTACCTCCTCATTTTACTATTAAAAACACCATTAAAGTGGCAGCCGGCTGGAGGGAGATCGCATCAAAGTTGCTGTTGGCTAAGTTGTTTGTAATTTCCATTTTGGCGTCCGACACTCGCACGTGTCACGGAACAAATTTGCATAGAGAGCTGTCTAAATCACACAAATATCCGGCTGTACATCTATTTTTTTTAACTTGTTCATCGTATCTATATTGATTGATTAAGGCTCCCAGTCTAACTGTGAGCCCGCCTGTTTCACTGCAGGTAGATTCCCCTCCCTCAATCAATCAATACATGGACCTACAACACTTTTCTTCCCGTGGAGCAGACATGAAATCTATTTTGGTTCAGTGAATGTCTGCTGTCAGTCAGCCTGGTGAAGGAGTCCGTGTGGACTGGATGACAGAGCGCTGGACCGGTGTGAGGGTCCCGGGACGGAGGATGTCGTATGTGTACAGATTGTGAAACCCTCTGAGGCTGATTTGTGATTTTGGGCTATACAAAATAAATTTAATTGAATTGAATTAGGAGCTGTTCAGGTCTCTCTTCCAGTGGGAATTCCCAGTAAAATGTTACATTTCAGTTTCATTTAAATTAATGAAAGTGACATTGTTTGACTCCCATCATGCGGTGCATTCTGTGCGCATGAGGCAGGCAGCCGCAGTAGTGCTGTAATGTTTTTATAATAATTTTTTTTTTACATTTTCAACATTGTGAAATATGACTTTTGATCAAACTGTGGCACAATAATTTCCTTCTGGATTAATAAAGTTGTATCTCATCTTATCATATTTGATTTTAGAATAGACAGTATGTCGACAGCCCTAATGGGTCACAGCACACTGTTATGTTTAATTTTTTGTATCCATCCTCTTTTTCTCTCTCATTCTCTCTACTTTCTAACCCCTCCTCATCCGCCCTCACACAAGGCCCTTATCTAGTTGGGGTGCCTTCTATTTCCATCCACACATCACATGCAAAACAGCTGTGAAGATCAGCCTGTATATTTAGCTGTATTGTGAGGGAGCCCGCGGGCTGTGGCTAGCTTAGCTCATTGCTACCGCACAATGGGGACTTTGACAAGAGACAGCGAGAGGAAGGAAAGAGCCTCCATGGTGTGACAAAAATAGACAGCTCGGAGTGTGTTGCATTGTGGACTCGGCATGTGTGACTGAGCTACGATAGACAGAGAGGCTGCCGTGTGTGTTTCAAGTGTTTACATAAAGGTTTTCACTGTATGGACGCTTCGAGCTCACACTGATGCTTCCCGAGTTCTATTGATAGCCGGAAGAGATGAACTCTGCGTCTTTGATTAATCAATCAATAGATTCAGCTCTAGGACAGAGAGATTAGTGCACAAATATTAAATAGTGCTGACTTGAGCCCCCCATGACAGGCTCCAACAATTTAGTATCATAAAGAGTAAATAAAGTCACAGATTGCAGAAGTTGCAGGTCGAGATATCTTCACTTTTAGTCTTAAGGATGGGTCAAGCTCTTGGTGAGACAAACCTCTTTACTGATAATGATCTTGTTGATTAGCTCTGGATGTCCTTAGTGAGGATGCATTTCATTTTTTTCTTTGGTGGTAACAGAGGATGGTGAATGCTGATTAGTATGGGGAGAAATTAGAGATAAAAAAAATCACGCTTTATCTTTTAGAAGTGATATATTTATCACAGTCAATGTGTTGTTGCAGCCTTAATTCTACGTAAATATAGACGACAACCTTATGTATGTAAGATGGAGTTCTGATCTCACTGGAACTCTTACTTATAAGTAATAATAACTCAAACTCATCCATTTAAAGTGCCAGAAACAAGTCCAGACTTTTTGTTTTGGCGAGCACAAACATTTCTTGTCTCCTTTTTCAGGAACGACGACAGGATGGAGAGGAGTGAACGACAGACCTGCACCAAGATGGACAGTATTGAAGCTGGAGAAGAACAGTAAGTCCAGCCATCATCCCTCCTTTGCATGTTTGTGTCAGTATGACTGTGTGTCAGTCTTCATTTTTTTCTTTATGCCCGACTGTAGACACCCCAGTCTAGACGAGGTGCTGTCGTGGGCACGGAGCTTTGAGATGATGCTGCGCTCGCTGGAGGGCCGGGAGGTCTTCCGGGAGTTCCTGCGCTCGGAGTACAGCGAGGACAACCTGCTTTTCTGGTTGGCCTGCGAGGAGCTGAGAAAGGAGACGGATCCCACGGTGGTGGAGGAGAAGTCCAGGATCATATACGAAGACTACGTGTCCATATTGTCACCCAAAGAGGTACCGGCTGTATTTGTGTTGAATAAGCAGAAGTGAGCCACCACTGCCGTGCTAGCGACATGGCTCCAGAGACGGCAATGTCAGCAAATTGTTCGGCCCGTCCACCACTTTGGTTGAGACTGAAATATATGTTTGCTGTGAAATACGGTACAGACATTCATAGTCTGCACACGATGAATCCTAATGATTTTCCATGTAGAAAGTCATGCAAAGTCAAAGCAAGCAACTATTATTCCTGTATGGACATAAATACTTCTACCAAGTGTATTTCACCGATGTTGCAGCCAGTACTTCCTGCAGAATTTGTTTTTTTTAACCTTGTGTGTAAATCTTCCTGCTGTAATCCTTGATACTAACTTATAACACTATTAACTTTACTGCTATAGCAAAATACCTCCGCTAACCACCGCCGTGGTTATGTAAAAGCAAGCGACTAATACGGCTCTTTGAAAATTACCTCTTTTAAGTGTATTTCACCGATGTTTCTGACCGCAAGTAATCCCGAATTGGGTGTGTTTTTCAGGTTTAGTGGTTTAGAGTTTAGTGATTTCGGAGCCAGAGGCAAACGCTGCCTAGCTTTACTTTTGACCTTTTCTGTAACTGGGAATGTTGGTATTGGCAGTGGAAGAGGGAGTACTCAAAAAGTTTCTTAAGTAAAACTATTAAACATAAATAGTAAAACTATTAATACCACACTGTAAAAGTCCTGAATTCACATGTTAACTTCAAGTGAAGAGTGAAACACCAGCACAATGTGCAGTATGATGCTGGACAGTTAAATGAATAAGAATGCATCATGTCATAGTTGACTGTTGTATTTTGTAAGTAGCCTATGTAGCTGAGAAACCAAGGAAACGTGGGTGTGAAGTTGTTTTTATGAGCCGTTCAAGCATGTCATTTTTGAGCATGTCAGCATGCTAACATTAGCATTTTGCTAAAGCGCAGCCCCACAAAGCTGCTAGCATGGCTGTGCACTCTCGAACCCAAAAGTGTCATGTATTAATGAAGCCACTGGTACTCTACAGATCACTTTTTAAAAAAACACCAAATTTGTTTACCTCCTCCCCAGGTGAGTCTGGACTCGCGGGTCAGAGAAGGAATAAACCAGACCCTGACAGAGCCCAGCAACCTGATGTACGAGGAGGCCCAGTTCCAGATCTACACCCTGATGCACCGCGATTCCTTCCCACGATTCCTCAACTCCTCCGTTTACAGAGACCTCCTGGCCAACAGGAGGCGCACCTGCCTCGACACCTAGACTCCTCCACCCTCCCTCATCGCCATCGTACGCCAACGAGACTACTACTTAAACTTCAAATACTACTATGGTGCCAGAAGTCGGGTTTGGAAAATCTCTCCCTGTTTTTTGATTGAAAAGACTGAATGACATCCAAGATAGCTGGTTGTTTTTTTATTTATATTTTTTAAGCAATTTATATCCAGTTCTCCACTGGAGCCAGGTCGGCCTTCGCTGGTTGGTTATTGGTCAATTTAAGACCATTAATGCTGGCCAGTGATTGTTTTGCTAGCAATTTGTGCTGTTTGTTACGGTTGACTAGCCAACCCACTTGTCAGCTGTCGGTTGAAATGGCCAACCTGATGGCCAGCTGCTGGTTAACTGTGGACAAGGACTCCTCAGTCGGTGGGGACAGAGAGAGAGACAGAGAGAGAGAGAGAGAGGGAGAGAGAGAGAGAGAGAGAGAAAGGACAAGCCTGTTCCTGTACTGTAATATTTAGACCTCATGCTTTCTTCTCTCACTTTTAATATTCTCTCTCTCTTACTCATTCTTTCATATTGCTTTGTTTTCTAATTCTGTCCCATTCCTCAGATGTGTAATTTGTTTTTAACTTCTTTACTGTCCAAACATGACACCTAGTTGGTGGTGGTAGTGGCGTCTCTGCCCATTTAACCAGTTAGAAGCACTGGCTCTGCATGTAACTCTCTCTCTCTCTCAACAGTAGCTTGACGATGTAAGCCGCGGACTGCAACCGTTTTTGAATATTGAGATGTAATAAGGCAGGGGACCTGTCTCTCTGCCTGGATGTCTACATTCAGTGAAGGGAAAAAAAAGTACACTTCTGCCAATTTTAAGCTTACTGCAGTTTTTTATTGAGGAGACTTGATGGCTTCTGCAGCAAAAGGCAGCAGCACCTACTCATTCATCCATCCGTCCACCTGTCCAGCCGTCCGTCCGTCCGTCCAAGCACTTTCCTTCTTTAGGATTCTTTAACTGGGAGAAGTAAGGGCTAGAATTGTGGTTGGGCAGCTACATGTATTATTACTACCCATGAACTTTAGACAAAAAAATCTCTCCACTGAGAAAATCACAATGCCTTTACGTGTAAGAAAATGCAGACCAAGCGCTGCTGGAGTTTTTCTGGAAAGCAACCACAGTTTGTCCAACGATCCCTACCTCCCGTCTTTTTTCCCTCCCTCCGTTCTCCTCCTCCCTCCAACTCAGACCATCACAAGCACAGGTGTCCAATGTGGGGGGGAAAAAAACACACCGCTGACTCCAAATAGTCATCTACATTTTGAAATTCTTGCGCAGAAAAAGAGGGTTTACCTTTTAGTGTTTTATGAAAAGCTGGTTCTACTCGGAGAACATAAGCAGATGCAGCAGACACTGATCTAACTGTTAGGGTTATCAAGCCCTGGCTTTTGTCTGTAAGGCATTAGCTTTAGGAATGTAGGTAACATGACGGTCCCTGACGTTGGACGTGCAGTATGACATTGCAGCCACGTGACCCGGGTGCCAAACATGATGTCAAAGATGCTGTGAAGAGATATCAGATGTGACTTGTCGCCAGGCGGTAGAGTCTCGGTCTTTATGGTGCATGTGTGTTTCTCCAGCAGATGGAGCTGGGAGAGTGTAAGGTAGTCCGTCAGTTAGCTACTGCCCATTAAAAACACTCCTTTTTTTTTACCAGAGCTAGTGAAGAGGGTTGGTATAATAATGCTAACCTGCTACCGTACTGGGCTAGCGAAGAAGTATGCGTAGTCATGCTACATGCTAGCCCTCTCAACAAGGCTAACTAGGTTTCAGCATGCTGTAGGCAAGCAGCCAGCATGCCTGTGCTAGCCATGCTAATCCTCCATCCCACTGCCAGCCCTCACACACTCTGGTTTGTTTTTCTAATCCGACTTTGACAGCATGCGATGATAATGGCTATGTGTGTGTGTGTGTGTGTGTGTGTGTGTGTGTGTGTGTGTGTGTGTGTGTGTGTGTGTATGGTACAGTTACACACTTAACAGATAAATGTAGAAAAAAAACTTTAAGGGGGTCTTGCCAAATGTCCCATTAACATTTTTTTAAAAGGACATTTAATTTTTTGATGATGAACATTTGAACTTTGTTCCTGGCCTGTGGATGTGCAGTAGAAAGTGCATGAATGCAGTATATGCTGTTTTGTTTAATTGACTGGGCCTCCAAGTATAATCATTGTGTACCACGATGGATAGCTGACCTCTTGGTTTGGTGGCAGTATTAAAGTGTCAATGAAACAGTGCCACTGATAAATATTGATAAATGTAAGCATCCATGTTGCCATCTCCTTTAACTACCTGAAGTTCACGTGCCAAGTTTGGTCTAGATTAAATTCAAGAGTAGACGGTGCAAGATGTCCAGCAGACTTTTGAAGTGCAATTGGATGTAGTCTGTGATTATAGATTGGAGTCTTTTTGAAGCTGTGTCCCACTATGTTAGATTGGTTTTGAATTGTCAGAAGTTTATCTTGTAAATTACTAACCGCAACACCTTTCAGAATACTCAAAATATTGTAATGCCACTGTTGGATTAGTCTGGAAACTGGCTACCTCTAGTTAGCATTTGCAAGTTTTTACAAGAGGACTTAAATAAGAACACGGATTATTAAATGTATCTTTAAAATTTTTACTAGAGACTTAATGGAAAAAAGAGTCCATGGAATCATGGGATTTTGAGTTTTCCTCCAGACGTACAGTATATTCACTTACTGAGTTGCTAACTTGATGAAGATGCCATGTCAAAACCAGGTTAGTATATTAGTACAAACGATTGAAGTATTGGTTCGAAATTGGTAAAATTGACACTGTAATGTCAAGAAGGCAAGTCCAAACCAATAATCACCATCAAACAGTTTGTTGCAATGTTCCTTAGTGAAAATATGCTTTATTTAATCTTTGGCAATACAGTGCTCACATACAGACTGATGATGACGCTTAGCTGCTGTAATGAAGAGCTGTGCATGCATGCGCTCAGTTGATCAGAAGCATAAGAATACAGTGTAATCAACCAATTCTGATACGGAAGGATCAGTTGCCAAACGTACTCCTTGGAGCAGATTTAGATGTTGTATTTTGGACAACTTTGTAACTTTTTGACTCCGTAGCAGAACGCCTGTCACTCGTAAGGCTCTCCTGCAGACAAATCCCTCTTCTGCACAGTACAGCTACGTTTCCTTGTTGCTGAGTCCACACAGTCATTAACACGAGAATGTTTCACCAAGAACCAGATAATGAAATCATGGTGCAATTAAACCAAGTTTACATTTATAAATTGTGAGATGTATGTACCTTATTAAATACTCCGTGGGGAGCTAACTGTCCCTAGTGTCAGCAGAGAAGCCAGCAGGTCTCTGCCCAGTGCTGACTCCAAGAGCACTTTACAGGGTTTACAGGGAGGACAGACAGCAGGAA
The DNA here is from genome assembly GCF_023349555.1 of Cebidichthys violaceus. Taxonomy (NCBI): domain Eukaryota; kingdom Metazoa; phylum Chordata; class Actinopteri; order Perciformes; family Stichaeidae; genus Cebidichthys; species Cebidichthys violaceus. The sequence continues at coordinate 1,172,013 of NW_027176263.1, read as the reverse complement.
CCCAGGTAACGGTGTTTTACAGCGAGGACAGGCGTACGTCCTTTTCCTCTTAATTTATTGTGACTTTTACACAGTGGGGGAAAAAGTACACGGTTGTTTATTTTTAATAACTGCATTTCAAATGTAGATTTTTACAAGCAATGATGACGATGATGTGAAGTGATGTGAAGCGTCCATCGCTGGGTTTAGAGTTTTGTCTTTAAATTTCCATGGGTTCCAAGTGAGCGGGTTTCTGAAACGTGGCTGTGGTTTTATTGCCTGCAAAAAAGGTTGAGAGCTGGAGTGTCCTGATGGAGGGGAGGAGGATTGAGAAGCTTTGGCCTTACTGACACGTTTTTTTTTTTCTTTGTATAAAAAAAAAACAACAACAACAAACGTCTCTGTAGGCTTTTCACTACCTCTCATGTTGGTTAATTTATTTCACATCTAGTTGTCAATGTACACGTTGTTTTTAGATCTACTTGAAGCCTAACACTGTAAACAAAAATGTGCACAGAAAAATGACTATGTATATGACCAGAGGGGTTAAAGAGAGCTTGGCCGAGTCAACATTATTTTTTTGTTTGTATGTATGTTTGGTTTTTAATTGTGCTGAGCTGAACTAGATTTTGCATCTCTATAAAGAATTCAGGAATCCACTGTCTAAGGGCTAATCCCATTTTTGCCTATGCAAATCTGTTACTGTGGGTGAGTTGGGAAAGGGCGAGCTACCGTACCTTTCACCTGTTTTAGATGGACCATGGTTTACAATGCCCTTTGCTGATATTCTTCAATCTTATTCAGCAAAAATGTACGCTTATTTTTGTTTCTATATAAATATTTTAAATATATATCTATATATATAGAGAGAGATATATAGATATATAACAAGTAATATACAGAGAAAAATAGTATATGCCTTCGTGATGATAAAAAAGAAACATTGCTGAAAACAAATAAATGTGTTGTTGTCTGACATGTGGCTGTGTGCTGGAGTCTTGGTGAGATGATATTATAGACGCCTGGAACTCGACTGACTATAAAGTTGACTGACTGTCAGTAAAGACTCTTATTACTCAGGCTACAACACTTGTAGCTGGCCCTGTGCAGTATTTCCAAACTGGGGGGGTATTTATTTAAGGAGCAACTTCATCATGACTACCTGAGACAGATATTGTTATCCAGCCCAAGCCTGTGAGGCAAATAAGGTATTCGGGCCACACAGGACTCGTTTTTCACTGTCACATTTAGTCATTTTTAACACAAGACTATAACTTTTGATAAACAAAGGTTATTGTTACCTCCGGTGGCAGTGATAAAAAAAAAAAACATTGTGTAAAAGTAGAACAAATAGAGTCAAGTCATAAAGTCTGCAAACTGACCCAGTAATGTCATTTAAAGGGTGAGATCTGAGCAAAGTTGGCTAGCATTAGCTAATATTAGCCACCAAAAGCTAGTGGTCACAGACCAAAGTAAGGCAGCAAAGCAAAAACCTATGAGGATATCAAACTGAGCAAGGTGCATTTTACTGCTTATGAATTCACCTTATCATCCCGAAGAGTCAAGCTTTGTTGATTTGTCATTCAAAAGTTGCAGTCTAAATTTGAAGGGCTGAGTTGGAGCATGTGCACTGTCCATATTGTACGTAAAGTCACATTTTAATATCGGTAATCCATTAATGAAATTTAAAAAAGACACTCATCATGAAATATTTAACATTTTATCGTTTTTCAGTGGACACTGCACAGTTTTTAGTGTAGATTTGTAATTATATGTGTACAACACCATGTCGTCAGCAAACAACAGCAACTTATTTTTCTATTCTTCAACTTCTTGTTCTTTTTGTAGCCTCATCCAGTCAGACTATCACTGTGCTAAAAGAGTAGCGTTGATGAGGAACACATCAGCAAAAGTGGGCTTACTGTTTTTTGTTTTTTTAAATACTCAACTAATGCAAGATGTAAGAAAAGTCAGTAATACGTTACTTGTAAAACCATTCACTCAGCTCTTGAGGGCCACTTTTAGCTTTGAGTTGAGGGTTGATTTAGGTCTTATAATTTGTTTTTTTAATTCTTCATAAAAAATTCAGCTCCTGACCCGAGATGGAAATGAGAATAGGAGGGTTTCTGTTGTATAGATTTTTTTTGTCCATAATTCCTCACAGTGCATCGGGACTAAAGAAACATAGGTTTATCGACTGATGTTGGTTTGAAACTTAACCTGCTTTGTGTGTTCCCTCAGTTGGATTTGGTGCCTCTTTAAGCTTCACTACAGACCTCAAGATCTCTTTCTGTCTCTCTTCTGTCTTCTCCGTGTCTCTCTGTCTGTCTCACTTTCTCTCTCTCTGTAACATCACACATACAACACTGTTGTTAATAGCAGTTGGAGCAGAGACGTTCCTGTTTTACAGCAAAAATGACACTGATGTTTGTTCCTCCTACTGACACCCTCATATTGTCTTTTTTGTACCTCTTCCAGAGGTGTTTGTGCTACTTTAGGAAAGAGATTATATTTGTGCAGGTACCTGGTTGAAGTTGGTTTCAACAGTTTTAGGCAATCACTTTTCTCTTTATTGATTTAGATGCCTAAGCCTCTTGGTTCTTGTCACGCCGTTGTAGATATCACAGTCGTCAAGAGATGATCGGCAGGTGACAATATAAAGAATTTTACTGTCACTTTATGCGGTGAAAAAAAAAACATTTTTTCTATTCAGCATGCTTTTTGCTAAATAAATGAAATAATTCAGTTATTTGCTATAAACGATACTGTATGAGTATGTATTCAAGTACTGCAGTATGCAGACAATTAAAAATATCAGAAACTCTTTTGAGAGGTTCATATTTTTCTTCTAGTATGTTTCACTAATATTGACGGTTATGGTTCTTAATTCTTGTTTCGAGTGTCTCATGAATTGCCAGAATGACAAAATGACCCTCTTTGCATTAACAAATATAGACCATGGTTGGTTGTTTCCACATACATGACTTGCAGAGCAATTTTACCAGGACAGTGATAGTGCAGCGGGCTTTTTAATCAAAAGTTTTGTCAGTTGAGCTCAACTTTTCACAATTTTTCACTGGTTGCTTGACAACTCTTGATGACGACTGAGATCTTAATTGTTTTATTTACATCAAGGCAGGTAAAATAACATCCTTGTGCTCACTAAGGGTTAACAAGGTAGTGGGGAGTAAAATGTATTATTTATTATTTTGTCACATGAAGCAAATATGACCTCAAGGTTTCAGATTTAAAATGTTGAGATGAGAAAATGACAGTGTGCTGCCAAAGGATCTGATTCGCTGTTTTAAAGCGCCCTGAGATGCAGTACTCCCTGAACTGTAGCATTGAAATTACTTTCCTATCTTATCAGTCCAACATTGATGAAACGTCATCCTCTGTTGTAGAATATCACAGGAGGGACTCGTCACATCTAGCCTCATTTTACAGGGACGTGAATCTGTAATTTAAGACAGAGTTGGTACAAATTCAACAGCACTGAGCATTAAGTCATTTTTTGTGACTTTCATTTCATTATGTTGGTGTTGGCAATCTGTGCATGATAATACAATACACATGTGACTGTTGACTGTGAGGACAGTAGAATCAAGATTAAAGAAATATTTACACCCAAGTCTTGTTGAGAAAATGTGGATTTTTTTTTCTTAAAGTCGCATCTTGCTTAACAAATTTACAGTAGCTGTATAAAATTGTAAAATGCACTTTCCTTGCAAAGAGTATGATGAGAAGATCGATACCACTCTCATATATGTGCACTAACTATGAAGCTACAACCAGCAGTCAGTTAGCTTAGCTTAGCTAGAACTAGCTAGCAAAGACTAACAGTGGGAAACCGCTAGCTTGGCTCTGCCCAAATCTAAAGCCCACTAATTTATCTCCTTCACTTAATTTGTATAAAAATACATTGCAAAAACAACTATTTATTGTTGTTTGTGGGTTAATGTGTTAGACTCATAACGGTTCAAGAAATCGTTTTGCTAAGCTAAGCTAACCGCCTGCTGACTCCATCTTCATATTGTACAGACTTGACAGCGGCTTCTCATGTAACTCCACAAGGAAATGTCAAGCTATTCTTTAAAAAAAAAAAGATTCAAAACAATAGTTGAGCTACAGAAAATAAGACAACAAAATAAAAAGAATGAAACTGTCCCAGGAAGTACAACTATGCGTCTTTGGTGGATAAAATGTGCCAAAATTGTAATCTACCTTTTGTTTCGATGTGAAGGGGTCAAAGGAGTTGTTTGAATATAGAATCTGTTGTTCTGTTGGGCTCAAAATGTTCCTTATGAAACACGTTTTATTTGTCTCTTCACGTTGCTTTTGTGGGTTTTTGTGTCATCTCTCTGAATCATCCACAATAATCTACTTTCATCGACATGTAACCAACAGACCTGAAGACTTTGTAAACAGTCACGAAACATGTTGAAGCTGTTCACTATTTTGAACATGTTTTGTACTATTTTAATTCATTTTAGAAACAGGTTTATTTCAGTCATTGTTTTTTATTTTTTCCTTTATCTCAAAAGACATACAAGTTGTTGTTCATCCGCCTCTAACGTCACATGAATCACCGTCACGTTAACAGCGTGTTAAGTTGTCGTACATTTTGATCTACGGTTCAGTCTCTCTCTTTGTTTACACGATGACATCTTGCATTAAGAGAAAACACCAATCTATGGTAACTGCCCTTGAATATCTGTAATTTAAATAGTGCTGCTAGAGAAAGAAATCTAAATGTAACAACTTACAATAAATACTCAATAGATTTTTGCCAAATGTGAGTGTGTCTTTCTTTGACCGGAGGTGTGGGAGATAATCAGTATACAACCTGTAGATACACAGTGTTTGTTAACATTGTACTGTGAGGGTGCATTATTTAATTTTGAGACACTTGCAACTTAACAAATGTAAAGGTTTGTGCATTTCCTCAGCACTTGTATCACTCACTATGAAAAGGAAGTGGTGAAGCTCTATGGATGGCAGTGATGGTCCGTTGTCTGGTCGGTCCTCCACTTTAGTCCAGACTGAAGTATCTCCTCAACTAACTGATAATCTGATAATTTTGTACAGACATTCATGGTCCCAAGGGGATGAATCCCGCTTACTTTGGTGATCCTCTCACTTTTCTTGTACCACCACCAAGAGGTAGACATGTCTCAGGAAGTATTGGATTGATTGACATCAAATTTGGTACAGACAATCACTTTTCCTTCAGGATGAATTGTAATAACTTTGGTGATCCCTTAACTTTTTATCTAGCTCCAACATCAGGTCAAAACTTGAATGTGTCTAATATACCAGACCAGGCCTACAGGTACCTCCGCACAATGTCAAGTTTGTAAGCATTTATTTCAAGTTAAACAATCGTTCGTTTTATAGACATGTCTAACAATTATTTTGCAGCCTTGCCTGAAGTTGAGTGATCCCAATACCTTCATAAATTCAGATTGATAGGTCTGCTGTCATGCCCCTTCAGTGTTCCCCTGTCCAAGTGGACCAATGACCCAACTCAGTAACTAAATATTTCCTATCTGGACATTTAATTTAATCACCAGGTATTGTAGATAAACAGCCTGTGAATAGCCAACTGTTTGATCGAGGCTAAGATGACATTTAGCAGGAGACGACAGTCTGATCCTGCTATATTGTATGGATTTCCTGATCCATACTCAATTCCATTTGGTGGCGGTAATGCACCATGAAGTTGTTTCCAACTGCAATTAAATTCAAGAAGAAAAAGAAGCATGCGCCTTGGGCAAGAAAATGGCGACCTCATGACCAGCCAAAGAGCTCCTTTGTTGTTTTTGGCTGAAGAAGAAAACCACAAATAGAGAAAATATAATGTGCAACCACTTAATGAAAGCCATGCAGGTAACACTTCTTCTGTGGCGCCTTGATAAAACAAGTAACAATAAGTCATTACCCTGAGTTTACCTCCCATCCTAAAACACACAAATTTAAAACAATATAGTTGACATGTCCAGAGGTAGAAAGAAAAGGCAGCCTCATTTAAAAACGTCTTTATTTCATCAACCGGATCCAAGATCATGTTTTCAGACTTGTTTACATTCAGACAACAAGGTGAGACCACATGCTGAGGACAGGAGAAGAGGCAGGTTCGTGTGCATGGGTGTTTTCTCATACAATCCTCTGTATGTTTGTGTATATGTGTAACTTTTCATACAGTCCTCTCTGTATATGGGCACTCTCATATGTGTGCGTGTGTGTTGTCTCTCTCTCAGACAGTCTTTTGTTCAGTCGCCTCCGGAGCTGTTGAGACAGATGCTGAGTCCTCCTGGGTCTCATCTAATCCCTGGCTGCAGCCTCGGTCACCTGACTGCATGCCGTCTTTCAACGTGACGGCTGCGTTGGAGTAGGACGCGTCTATACTCTCATATGGCTCTGATGTCCACTGAGAAGGAGAAAAGAGAGGGAGGCAAGGAACAGCCACATTAGAGAAATATTCTTTGTTCATAGCCTATACTGGTCATACATCATTTTACATCTGAAGTATCCTAATTATGTGATATGAAAGATACTCTCATAAGAATACTTTTGCCTTACTGACTTAAAACTCACTGCAACATTAGTTACACATGCTAATTATAGACTGTATGTAAGAAGCGGACGGTGTCACCATGACATCACCCATTGGTTTGTGGACTACTGTTTTGAAGTCTCAAGTTTGGCATTTTGGCCGTAGCCATCTTGCTTTTGAACAAAATGACAAAAGAGGGTGGAGCTAAGTACAACCGAATGCTGAGTAACACATTTGTAGGCGGCCAAAATGTTACAATTAAGTTTCACAAACTGAAAACTCACTGTGAAAAGGTTAAAGTTTTAAGACGAAAACACGGACAACTACCTGACTGTAGGTTACTGGTAGCAACCTGTCAATCACAAGGCAGCCACACTCTGAAGCATACCCTACTTTGAGGTCTATTTCACTCTAAATGGGACCATAGTTTACAAAATAAAGACTTGAAACCTTCTGTAATGATGTAAGTAAGATGTAGGGTCATTTTCTCATAGACTTCCATACAATAAGACTTCTTTTTGCAACCAAAGGAGTCGCCCTCTGCTGGCCATTAAAAATAATGCAAGTTTAAGGCTCTTCCGCATTGGCTTCACTTTTGAGACTTGGTAGTTGCCGCCTGTTCCCAATTAAAAGTGTTGGATTGAACAAGCAACAGACTACAGTAATAATTTGATGTTATGGAGCATTTTACAAATAGTAGAGCTAGAAATTTACATTTTGTCCAGATGGGGGATCACCTCTGTTAATTAGATTTTGAGCTACAGCCCTCATGCTACCTGAAGGTCTTTCACTGGGAAGCATGAATGTGCTTATAGGAAATGTCAAGATGATCCGTCCGTGATATTCAAATACTTATTAAAAGCAAAGTTTGACATTTTTGGAAACACGCTTATTTGCTTTTTATGCTGAGAGTTAGATGTGACGATAAATACCACTCTCATGTCTGTACACTAAATATGAAGCTACATGTTGTTCTGTATGCACTCCTGCAGACTCGAGTGAATCTAGTAATGAGAGGACCACATTCTGTATAAGGAGGGTGCAGCTTGTGTATAAGAGGCAGGGACGTTGCATGTCTACCAGTTGATTAGTTCCCTACCTGTGTGGCTCTGCTGCTGGACCTGTGCGAGGGCCCCATGGCGATGTTGACGCTCGAAGAGGACTGTGTATCTGTGGTGTTGCCCCCTTCAGCAGCGGACAGCCCAGAGATAACCAGGCCACTGGAGAAACTACGCTTCCCAAACAGCAAGCTGAGAGTGGACGAAGACGAGGAGACCTGGGGAAAGACAGTAGTGTACAGTAATCACTGAGATGGGAGCGGAAAACACAAACAAGCTCATGCACAAACAATTATCGGAGACAGCAGGCTGTGTCTAAGAATAGCTTGTTGTCAATAATACACTATAATCACATGCTTTGGCCATCAGCTCTGGACCTGTTTCTTGAATGCATTTTAAAACTAAGTAGAGGTAATAACATCAACTCAATTCATGAGTCACATCTAAGCAGGGGTTTTACTGAGAAACATAACACTACTAAATTGTTGTCACCTCATGTTTCAGACAGGCACTACATTTATAGTAACTTGGAAGTGCAACTATTTGGCATGTCAGGATGTTTTCTTTCTAAATCTTGAATTTGTACAGTGTTTTCCTTTAATGTGAATATCGCCCTTTGTATGTGGTACGTGAAGTCTTTATATGTTAGATTTCAGTCTAATACATTATCTAACATGCCTTTTTGTGTGTGTGAATCCAAGAAGTGCAGTATGACCAGACTTGCCAGCTGTGACATTTTAATCTTTCAACCATGTTCTGTAGTGTGTTGGCTAACAGACGGTGTGGATGTACAGAAGTGGAAGGAGCTCGTACCTGGCTGGAGCGCTGCTGATGCTGCGCTGCCTGGAGCTGCGAGCTGATCCCACCTGCTCCTGAGAGACGAGGGACCTGATGAGAGAGAGAGACATCGATGTATTCTCAGAGTAAAGGAAGCTAAAGCAAGGTCGGAAGCTTAACGTTGTGTGTGTGTGTGTGTGTGTGTGTGTGTGTGTGTGTGTGTGTGTGTGTGTGTGTGTGAATACCTGGGAGAATATAGAGGCTATGGATGTGTTAAAGGACAGCTGACTGTTTGACAGACGCTGGACGAGTCCGTGGGTGGAGCCTGAGTCCAGAATAGGCCCTGATTGGCTGCTGACAGGGGGACGCTGACTCTGAGGCTGCACTGAGCGACTGCGGTACTCTCTCCTGGCTGTAGAAACACACACACACACACACACACACACACACACACACACACACACACACACACACACACTGAATTACATACTTTTATAAATCGGATATAAAAATATAAAACGTGACTGAACTAACACAATGTTTTTGATGATATATAATCAAATAAATCATTTATGTACAAACAATATTATTATTATGTACTTAAAATAAACAACATTAAATTAGACTACTGTTTAACTTCAGTTGTCATAGTTTTCACTTCCTGTTTTATTTTGTAATTCCTGTCTTTGTGTTTTTTTCCCTCCTTTTTGCTGTGTATCACCTGTGTTGAATTAATCTGCCCTCATGTCTCTCCACCAGTGTCATGCTGTCTGATTAGTTTCTTGTGCATTTATAGGTTTGTCCTTCGTCACATGGAGTTTTGGTTTCGTGCTACTTGCCTACTGTTCCTGCCTGCTTTTTGAACTCTATTATTCGTTCATTGAGTAATTTAACTGCGCACGTATGCCTGTCTCTCCTCGTGTGGGTCCTTCCCATTGCTGCCTGCTCTCGAGATCGTGACAAAGGTAATGAACGTTTTAGAAGTAATAATGATTCATTGTTCGTATCACACAGTATCCACTGCAAACATATTCAATATCAAACTGCCTGAAAACAGAAACATAAAGGTAGCATTAGAACCCATTAGGGGGTGCTGAATTGAGCAATGGTGCATTTTATTGCTGATGAATTCAACTTTTAATTTGAATTCATTCAACTTTAATACGTTTTTTTAGTCTCATTTTACAAATAAAGATGGAAAACTACTGAAAAATTAATAAAAACAACATCACTGTATATATTATTGTATGTATCTGCATTGAGTTTGTATTTGCTTTTCTTCAAGTCCAAACCTGGCAGCCCACTCACAAGTTACATTTTTTTTTTTTTTTTGGGAAGTTTAGACTTCATTTTAGGATTATGGTTTAAATAAGGTCCTGGTTAGGTTTTCAGTAAGGGACTCTGGAATAAATGTAGTCAATAGACATTTTCCAGAAGGATAAGACACGTTGGTGTGTGTGTGTTTGTGTGTACCTGCGTTGTGGTGTCTGCGGCTGTGTGTTGTCCTGGCTCTGTGCTGGTAGAGGCTCAGGCTGTTGGACGTGACGGAGGACGGGCGGTTGTGGCTCAGCGAGGACGAACCACCAGCTCCGCAGTCCACATCCTCCATGTTCACACCACTGTTGCAGCTGGTCAGGTTGTCCTTACGCACCCTGCAGAACACACACACACACACACACACACACACACACACACACACACACACACACACACACACACACACACACACACACACACACACAAGCACACAGCTTTGATTTATTTATTCATGTCCACATCAGGGCAAGGCACACAAACTGGCAAAGGGCCATCAAAAATTTAGCAAGCCTCGACAATTCCAGCTGGTTAACCACACATAAATAGAGATGTTACGTAACTGTGCTAGCATATGTGACACACACTAGTGCAGCCTGCCTCTTAAATTAGTTAAATGTGTTCTAGCTGGCAAGGCACACCCCATCTCCTTGGCTCCTCGGCTACTTACTGAAATTAAGACACCTTTAACTCGAGGTCGATGAAACAGGATTTACAAACTAATCTAATCTAAGGAAAACTCATCCTCTAAGAAGCTTAAGAGAGTCACACACACAAACACATTAGCTGACCTGCAGAGGTTAATGCAGAGCCTTTACAATAAGCTATGCTGAAGGTAATATGTCAAAGAGAGGATGGAGGAAGGGAGGGAAGGAAGGAGCAACAACAAGAGTCAAAGCTTTTGGCTGCCCTTCACTCTGCAGTCCTCTTTCTCTCAAGTTTGCACTCCCACTGTCACTCCTGTGCATGTATTTAAAACTACATTAAGTTGGCAGGGAAGTCCCTCCCCAACACTGACTTCAACTAAGTCAATGTCTGTAAATCCACAGAGAAGCACTCACTCTGCATTACGCAACAGTTTGCAGTTGATCCGGAATGATTTACATCAAATACAACCAGTTGAACAAGAGAACATTATGAGGCTACTGTCGTCTCGTACGTCATCGCAACGCTTTGCCTCTTGTAACTTTACCTTTAACCTGGAGAGTCTGGGCATTTTTTAACAGTTCAAAACACTTAATATTGTTTTGTCAGCTTGATACTTAATTACTTTTCCTAATCTTAGGAGAATCGCTTATAAACATGTTTTTTTTAACTGACCAGCAGGGACAAATTGAAACTTACCGCTGCAGATGTGACGGACATAAAGTACATTACATTGTGTGCTGGAAAATGCTGCAAGTAATAAACTGAATACAACCCATTTTGCAGTCTTTGAGTCTTATTTATAGACTTATTTATAGACTCCAAAATTTAAATCATATCTCATAACATAATATGTCTAACCGATGAATCTTAGCTGCACAAGATGAAAGACTGAGCAATAACCCTCAGCTGAAAGTGATTACACATGTGACCTGAGGCTGTAAGAAAAATGTGAGTTTTTACTCTCAAGTGTGTGCTCGAACTAATGCCAAATAAATTAATCTTATTCTGAGAATCTTATTCAAGGACCCTCAGAGACTGATGGATGTTCCAGGAACTGAACCTGTGACCTTTTGGTTACAGCATTGTCTTTTCACCCACCGGACAGAATTAAATAAAAAATGACGAGGGACTAAAGCATGTGATGACTGTTCATTGAAGAGCACAGCAACAGGGGGAGGGTTAGCCTAAGGAGGCAAGAAGGTAAAGACTGCACTCTTGACTAAGTGAGCAAGTGTGTGTAAGTTTTTAAATAGGCGAAAATGTGTTTATTTAGAAACTGACCGTAACCATTTAGAGCAGAGCCAGGATCGAATGGCGTCCAGGCTTAAAGCACCTCCTCCGATGCTGCGGAGCGTACGGTGTGTTCCCGCGTACGATGTTGTTAGTGGTGACACATACCTTGAAGACAATAAAATAAAAGTCATGCTATCAGCAACAAAGGATCCATGTACATAGACAAAAGTGTAACGATAGGAACTTAAAGGTGCAGTGTGCTGGATTTTGCAGCATCTAGTGGTGAGATTGCAGATTGCAACCAACTGAAATTTGTTTTCGGGTGATAATACACTAAAGAAAACATACTTATTACTATCATTCAATGTCAGCCAATAGATCCCTCTAAATGCTACACACTGATCCTTATAAATACAAAAAGTAAAAAATAAAAACATGCATTCTGCAAAGGCAAAGTGAGCAACAACGCAGAAACTTTCATAAAATCCAAACATTACATTCAATTCAAAACCTTGTGATGTTAGTGCCATGCTCTGCTCGTCTTAGTACGGCTGTGAATGACATACATGGGGTAGCCCAGTGGCTGGTCGCAGGACGAGTTCACCATGTTCCTCAGCGCCTGCTTTGAGTTCTGGATGCTGCCTCGTTCCGGGTTTCGGTTCCGTAGAAACACCAACTCCTGCTGCTGGCCAGCCCACAGACCTCGCACACACTCCTTATTGATCTGCAGAGAGAGACCAGATCAAACACAAAATATATATAGTTGTGAAATATAAATTATCTCAATAATTACTTTTTAAAGGACCATTACGTTTTAAGACTAGCCGTAGCTTCATATTTAATGAGAGACACGAGTGGTATCAATTTCCCAAAATGTCGGACTCTTCCTTTGACATCGTGTTTTAATATTGGACAAATTTAAACTTTTAAGTGCCGCGAGTTAAGCTGCAATTTGAGCACTTTGCACTGCAGAGCCAAAAACATGGATGAACCCCTGTCATTTTGTCATGCATCTGATCAGGGCCTCAGGTGATCACTTGTGATCATATTTCATGTTTGTGCCTCAGTCGTACTCATAGAAAAGTCATTGTGATGATTGTTTGGTACCACACCCCTCAGATGAACTTTTAAACATTGTCTTAGTTGTTAACTTTAATACTTTATGCACACTACAGGGCTGTTTGACATGTCTCACCATCTCACATTATTAATTCACTTTGCATAACAAAATTTAAATACAAATTTAAATACAGATCCAAACCACAGACACCCTCAGCCCTTTTACCTTGATGACCTTAAAGCTGAGGTGGCGTTTGTACAGCATGATGATCTTATACTCGTCCGTGCCGTCGTCGATCATGTGTCTCATTGTGAGCAGCGTGTCGCGGCTGGATAGCACCGCCTTACGCCAAGCGGGGTCACTCTCGTGGCAGATGACCAGGCTGCTGCGGTAGTTTGTGATGGCTTCGTACAAGATAGAGGCCTCCTCTGTCTCCTCCAGGCAGGTGAAGTGATCCTGAAAGGACAGGAAAGGTTATGATGGAGCACAGTGGAGTTGTGATCAGATATCAGGGAAAACATCTACTCCCGGGATGAGAAAGGACCACCAGAAAGATATTACAAACTTGATAGGATGCACAAATGTCTGTGTATTTACAGAATTGTAAAACTAGTGATAAACGTTTTACAATCCCAGAGTTACAGCAGCAGCCATTTAAAAGCACAGCGCACTTTACCTGATGCAGTTTGAGGCTCATTCTGACCGCAGGAGCCACCACCTTCTGCAGGAGGTCAAGATCAGCAAAAACCCACTCGTCTTTGGTGGCGATGCGGAAGTCTCCTTTAAACAGGGTGTTGAAACCGTACAGAAATGATTCCAGACTTTGTGATTGAAGGAAGAGGTTTGTGGAGAAAAAATAGAGAGAAAGAAGAGGGGGGTTAAGATACTATGAAACATGACAAAAAGTCACGAGTGCAGCGACCAATATCTGTTTGAATTATGTGTATAGTTAAAGATTTAGCTGCTAATGCCCCCCTCTGGTGTATCTGTCATACTGCAGGTAAATATCTACTGCTACGGATAATATTAGTAATCGTTTTTCAGCACATTTTCAACCACTAGACTTGGACAACGATGTGTAATTTTTGCATTTATCTAAAAAACATGAAACCAAGAAAAAAACTTGAAAAAAATATATATGATCCTTAATGCAGAAAAACACACTATTACAGTTTAGAGTATTACATTTCCAGTGGTATATTGTTATTTTCCTGATGTCTTTTAAAAAATGTTGTGGGTGGTTTTGAGTTAATTTGTATTTCATTAATGAGTTACTCAATAAACTTAAGTCTGGTTAAGTCAAACTTTTTAGAAATCGCCGAATCATAAATTTCTTGGAGGGCATTACAGAGTTTTTAAAAATTGTGGTCAGGGAAGCGTTCAATGCTTTCTGAAGAAGAAAACTGTTTTCCATTGAAGGAATTCCTGCATAGATACATACATGTCAAGACACAATTGGACCCCATTGCAAGCACAATTATTCTTTAGTTCATAGTGAGAGTGCCGAATAACTGACTGTTGTCCCCATGATCGTCTCACATGACTCGATTCAGAGAGTGATATCAGGGATTTTCATTAATATCTTTGTTTTGCTCTTTGGCTGAAACAAGGTTTACCTGTTGGACATGTTGTGTGAGGCCGTGCCGAGGGATCTCCTCCCCAGGACGGAGAGAGCGTAAGACAGGGTCACTAAAGGAGAGTCTTCATCACTGTCCACAGTCTGGACACAAACACAAAGACAGGGAGACATGAAGCTACTGGCGTATAAGACAAAGATAAAAAAGTACAGATTCTGCTAAATTGTTGTGTTCTTCTTATGAGATTACAAAAGTTGTGTGACAGTTCATTTTCACTATAATGCAACTTTTGCTTTCCTTTTACTCATTTCACATTAATTAAAAATAGGAGAAGTAAAACAATTATTTAACAGAAAATCAGCAATGTTTTTATTATTCGCTTTCTATGATATCATTTTAAAGGAGGTTTCCATTCAAAGGGGAATTTTTTCCTATTTCATTTGATACTTTAAAGAGATCTTTTTTATCTTTTATATACCAAGTGCAGTACTGTATATGTTTGGTAATTGCTGTCAGGCAATAAACTGTTAATTTAAATATATCAACTTGGGCTTTTTCCACTATTATCTGATTTTTTTTAAGACTATTCACTTCATTTAAGTGAGAAAAAGAAATACTGTTAGTTGCTCTAACCCATAATGAAGTCTGATAGAATAATCATTAAGTGGTGTACCGTCTCCATCTTCCCAGCACAGTGCTGGATCCACTCCAGGTAGACGTTGCAGAAGCTGGCACGTGTCACGCCCTGCAGGCAGTGCACGTAGTCTTCATCGATCTTCACACTAAAGACCTGAGGGTCACGCTCTATGTGGTGCCACTTGGTGTAGGACTGCAGCGCCTCCTGGACGGTGGCGTCCTTGAGCCACGTGGACAGTTTTGGAGAGTGGATCAGGTAGTAGATAATACTCTGAGGGGAGAGGGGGACGAAGGGAGGGAGGGAGGGAAGAAGAAGGAAGGACCAGACGAAAGCAAAATACTAAACATAAGGAAAGACCAAGAGAAAGAATTGACTGTGTAGCTGCTGACCACATTTGGAGTTACTTTTGGCAAACTGCCATTTGCAATAATAATTAATGCATGAGACACCCAATTATCCATTTAAGACTTTAACCTTTTGGCCCGAAAATCTTTAAGAGCCGGTTGAGACAAGTGGAATATTCAATTTCAATCTGCCACTTAAGAGAGCGTGATTGAATATAACAAAGGCTGATGCCCTATCAAAGCTGTATTGGTCATCTTTCAATACCAGTGACTCAATATAATCAGAATGATTACATAACAGCTTAAATAAACCAAAAAAGAGATCCTGCAGTAACATGCTCGGGTAACATGCTTTAAATCAGAAGAAAAGGAGCAAACAACACATAGAGTAATAACAGTGATTTCAAAAAAAGAACTCCTTCCACATCTGAATGAGCTAAATTCAGCCTGACCTGATTAATATAAATATGTTGCCCAGTTAAAGAGGCAATACTTTTTTGCATACTGTTTACTTTAACTACGGTCATATAACTGTACGACATCTGTAAAATGCACATGCATAAACAGATACAAACGAAACGTACTTTCAGGTAGTAGGTAATGAGTAGCTTTCGGAGATCGTACACTTGCAGCATTGTGGCGGCGTTGTTCTCGCTGATGCTGTAACCCTCCAGCAGGTACTTGGTGGCCATCACCTCCCAGGCCAGCCAGCGCAGGTTGAAGGCCGCATTGCACGACAGCATGTGGGGCAAGTGACCCGGCTCGCAGCAGCAGCACGCATCGTCTTCCTCCACTCCCTCTGTGATGGCCTCCACCTCTCGCTGCTGGCAGTATGTACCTGGGATGGAGAGAGTTGGAGGTATTAAGTCAAATGGCGAGTTGGCGTATCATTTCATGGATGGAGAATGGAAGGGAGGTATGAAGGGTCAAACTTTACCTCTGAACTCCAGGCCCCTCAGCTGGAAAGTGACCAGCCCGTTGCCGATCTCGATGAGGTGGACCAGGGCGTTGAGGTAGTCAGAAGCCAGGATGAAACAGTCTCCGGCGCTGTAGTTCCCCCATCGGCCCAGCATTAGGTCGCCACAAAGTGAGTGCTGCAGCGAGCGAGTCAGGTACTCGTAAAAGATGGAGTTTAGGTTGCTATCATCACATCCTGCGAGGAAAAAAACAGAAAGATGGATGAATGGCTTTCAAGAAAGGACAAAAAAAAATAGCCTGGCTGCTTTCTTCCCTTACTGATTCTAAACTACAAGAAGTTAATTTGTAGCTTTTTTATGAAGACAAATTATCTTCATCCAAAAGATTCACAAGTAATCTTTCATAAATGACTTCTTGATTTAAAAATATAGCCTGTTAGAAAGAACTCACCTGTCTCTTTATCTACTTGGGACACCAATCTGCTGTTCGAGTTGTCGATACGCTTTGTGCTGCAATAGACGGGAGACAAAAATAAACGGTAAAAGCTATAGACTGTTGAGCCCAAGAAGAAGTCAAAAAGTAATGTAAAATGTTGCAGCTGATGGGACAACAGCTTACACATCCATCTGAGTCAGTTTTGAGAATTAAAACCCATTTTAGAATGATGATGTTGAAATACACTGATTTGAACATAAATCTTCTTGAAATAATTTAGTGAACTAATATTATCATTGTAAAGTTTCCCAAAAAGCAAGCTCAAGATTTCAGTATTTGACCTCCTGCATTTTATTTGATGCCGTCTACTGTTCACTGTAAAAAATTTAAAAAAAAACCTCCACAGCCACCAGACAAACTTGAAACTAGATCTTTTGAGACTGAACTATTCTGTAGTCTCAGTTGTTGTCCATGTGGTATTTTTTGTTGACTTGTTGTTTGGCTGAAGTTCACATTGACAAACCTGCAGAACTACTCTCAGTGAGACAATCTCTCCCATCAATAAGTAAAGAAGGAACAGAGGGGTGTGTCTATCCGCTAATCTGCCCAGCTCCGCTCTAAAGGATGGGATTGATTTCTCTTTCAGTAAATAAAAATGTTGATGTCATTATTAAAATTCATGAATTATATGAAAGAAAACATGAGCCAATTTCTCAATACTTCCCTACCGTGTCTAGCACTGCGATGCCATTTATTTCTACTAAAGCTGTAAATCTTTAAAAGCAGGACACAAATACATGCTTTTATTTTATTATTTTTTAAAGGCTCAGTAAGTTCCTGAAACAGCGAGGCACTGTAGTCTTTTGAAAACGTCACTCAAACAGGATGAAATTATTATTTGTGACTATTTTCAGCCGCAGATTAATACACCTATGCTGTTCTAATGAGTATTAACAGATGATGTAAGTGAGATTAACTCAAAATATGTAGCATCTACCGCAGTGCAACAGTGTGGCTCATTAAACTTTGTAATAGTTTTTTTTAACTACAATGGAGGTCAATAGCACAGAGCAATAAGCAACTGTACATCAGGCTGTCTAAAAGTACTTGTTAGTACAATTAACTATTATTGCATTGTTGGTTTGAGTCTGTTCGTCGGTTATGTTGACAATTTGGGCAGTTCTTTAAGGATCAGCTTTTCAAGATTTCCTCAATCTAGACTCTCAATGCTACAGCAAATCATTTTCAGTTTCGGAGTGACTCATCGTGGCCTTACTTGTAGTTTCGCTCCCAGAACTTGATGGGCCTCGGATAGGAAGAAATGAAGATTGCACTGCCCAGGAATGGAGCCAGCGGGGTGTAGAAGACGGTGGTGAGCAGAGTCTGAAGCAGCAGCATGGCTGAGTCTGTACACACACACCAGTAAAGGAAAGAAGAGCAGGTACTGCACACAAACACACACACACACACACACACACAAACAGGTCTTAGAGAAAGGATACGAGGCACTGCAAAAGGCTGAGCAAAGGCATGAAAAGCGCTGCCCCAGGCGATCTGCCAGGGAGCGATGTAAACCAGGATGAAATGGAGCTTCAGCAAAAGCTCACGCATCTACAGAAACAGAAACAACACAGTCAGTGTCCAACAAACAGACCTCAACAGTTATCTAACTCAAACAACCTTTGTCACATAGCCAAATAACATGATATCTATTACATCCCTCCACACCACCATAAAGGTTGATGAGCCCTCTGTGGTCAAATGCTGGCCTATACAATTAATCTCCACCACTGAATATGTCATATTTCATGGTTTCCTACAGTGACATTTCAGTCAAGATCTTTAAAAAAAATAAGTTAATGTTTCCTTTTAATCAGCTCACAATACATTTTTTGTTACGGATTATCTTTAAAGTAGTCGTCCTCTGTGATTAGGTATCGCACTTCCATAAAGTTGAGGTACTCAGAAGAGACAGAATTAGAAAAGATAATGGTCAAAATTGAAGTCACAGATGGATACATCCTGACTTTTATTCCCTAATATGAGTCAAACCAAAATACTTGTTCCTACAATTCCCATAATGCAACTGGGTGGCATCTTATTGTTAGTGGTTTTGTGTGTGTGTGTTTGTGTGTGTGTGTGTGTGTGTGAGATTCCACCTTATGAAAAACAATAGACATGATGAAGAAGTCCAGCAGGAAGCTCTCGGAGAAGTGTGGACAGTCGAAGTGGAAAAAGACGAGTGTGAAGAGCAGGGTGAGGAACTGGAAGCTGGGGTCGCAGAACGATGAACGCAGGAGTTTCAGTCCAGCAACTGTTGTCAGGAGAACATCGCAGCTGGAGGCGGCACAAACGGGAGTTTAGACAACAGATTCACCAGGTGGTTCACCACACACACACACACACACACACACACACACACACACACACACACACACACTGGATGGACAGGCAGACATATGTGGGTAATGTGATGCTGTGTGTTTGTGGCTGCGTGTGTCCACTCACTGGATTCCCAGCTTCTTGCGATGACTGAGGGCGAAGCCGTCATTGGTGAGTGCGCTCAGCACGATGGCGGGGTACACCACGTACTTCTCAAAGCACAGGAGCCCCACATAGAGTCGCTCGAACCACATCAGCACAGCGTCCTCTGTAACACAAGCAGCAATAACAACCTAGTTCAGGGTTTCTATAAGCATATATTTGTTGTTATTTTATCATTGCACTCTTCATGACAAGACATTTCCAAATGCCTCATCCTATTTTACTCCTGCCAAGAAGCAAACTTTTTTCCCAATGGAAGTATCGAGCAGCTCTAGCTCCGAAAGTAGGAGTAGTAGGCAACAGTAGGCATGCTGACCTCTGGGTTCAAACTGGTGGTACTCCTTGGTCTTGAGAACCGGATGAGAAATCCACAACCAAGGGTGATGCTTCCTCAGCTGGGGGATCATGTAGTGGGTTACAAACCCCACAGTCCCCGCCAGAGCGTACAGCACGATGGTCACAAAGGGCTGGAGACAAGTTGCAAGGAAAGAAACATGATGAGAATGGATAATTAGAACACTTGAGTTAGTATTCCTGCAAACTGCAAAGTAAAGACGGAAATAATCGAGGACCTCACCTTGAGAGACAGAAACACAGTACTCGCAGTGATGGCGAAGGTTAGGATGTAAGCAACAGAGCACACGACTACATCCGACAGCAGAATCTCCTTCTGCAGAGCACAAAAGAGAGAGCGGCAATCATTAACAATCTACACTGGATGAAAACACATTCGTTTATCAGACTCATTTATGTGTGAGTTTATTTCTGTCTGATCGTTCTCAGCCTTTAATTCCTGGAGATCAAAGACGCAGCCGCTCGAGAAGATTTAAGCGCTTCACCATCCCCATTAATACAGTAAAGGCTTGTTTTCTCTGATTCATAATTCCCTGTAATCCCACATAGTGATTGACAGCAAGCATTGTTTTACTATTTATTTAGTTACAACATTCTGCCCTCTCATATATCGTATGTATGAATTCCACAACTCAGGTGCATGTTATTAATGAGCTTTGATTTTCTGTTGCAATTCAAAACAATAAAAACTGTTCAATTACTGCTCAGAGGAGTAAAAATAACACTCAAACACAAACACATTACATCGGTTCATTTCTACATAATCTTCTTTAGTTACCATAGAGTTCTGCAGTTTCTCAGGTAGTGGGTCTTTACTGTCCGTGTCTTCCTCCTCCTCTTCCTCACTCTCCACCAAAGCGGGCATTATCTTTGACTTAACCAGAGAGCTGTAAATAAGTCACATGTGTAGGAATGAGAGAATGGTATTTGAAAGAGATTGCTGTTACAAACCCTAAATCAACTGACAGCAAAAATAAAAAGAGGAAAGACTTTTCATTTTTATAAAAAAATATTAATTTGTATCTCAAACATATCTTTTATTTGGCTTTTAACAGCTAAAGACCAGCCTACTTGAGCAGAATATGTCATGAAAGTACTCAACAAATAAAGAGTTTAGTATAAACATCAACCCTCTGCTTTCATTTCTTCGATTAATTCAGCTCTCTTTTTTCCCCCATGCACCTCTCTAATTTTGAATTGAAGAAATATTGAGGAGTAGGTGTATAGCAACCAGGCCCGGTGTGGGCATGCAAACACACACACACACACACACACACACACACACACACACACACACTGATACTCACAGTAGCACGGACGGGTCGCTGCTCTGTCTGCTGAGGTGGTAGGAGAATACCACCAAAAGGCCACAGAAACCAGAGAACAGGGCTGGGGTGTGCTGCTCATCCCACGGCTCCTGTAACCACACACACACACACACACACACACACACACACAAAGAGGTATGAATCACACCATCATGCACCTTTAAATTCAGAACTGCTGCTTTTTGATCTTCACACTTTAAAAATCTTCTTCCCTGCAGTTGCAATTTTGAAGGGCTTTAATTTTGAAATGCTACATCAGAATGTCCTGGTTCTCTGAGCGACACCTTGAGGTGGTCTGTTATTAACCTGAGGTGAAATGATTTTGTAACTATGCACCATTTCCTCTAAAATCTAATCTGAAATTAGACAAATTGTCTCATGAATGTGATTTGAAGTTAGCTTCTGCATGCAATTTTGAAGGGCTTTAATTTTGAAATGCTACATCAGAATGTTCTGGTTCTCTCTGAGTGACACCTTGAGGTGGTCTGCTATCAACCTGAGGTGAAATGACACACAGAGGTATGAATCACACCATCATGCACCTTTAAATTCAGAACTGCTGCTTTTTGATCTTCACACTTTAAAAATCTTCTTCCCTGCAGTTGCAACCGTGCACTCACTTTTGAAGGGTGACTAGCAACACTTTTGTATGTTGCTGCAGCTCTACTTAGTTACATGGGTGATATTGCCTGGCTGCACACAATATATAACTGAACTCCCCGTCTTCTTTTATTCCTATAGCCAAGAGAATGACAGTGAACACAAACTCTGGGGGAAAAAATGTCTCCTACCCATGCTCTGTTTTTGTTTTATATCCAGTTAATTTGTACCTTGAGAGCTCCGAAGCAGAAACCGTAGAGAAGAGACAGAGCGATCAGACTGCGTACGATGCCATAAACTGCAGAGATGAGACTCGTAGCAGCTGAGACACACAAATTAGAGTGAAGATGAAAATACATGCAGTAGTATTAAACAATGCCAAATAAGCCAAGTATACTATAGTCTTAGTTTTTTTAATCACTAAGAGGATTCACTTTTACTTAGAGGTCCTGAAACTGTATTGTCTCATTCATGTTAAACACTGAATACATAATACACTGGTTTAAGATAAAATAAGATAATCCTTTAGTCCCACAGCAGAGGTTTGGATTGTTTCAGCAGAAAATGGAATAGTGCAATAACAAAAAGGATCAGTAAAAACACACACAAACACAGGCGTCAAACCAGAGCCACAAATCCACAGATGCATCCAGAAATTACAGTTTACAGTAAAAACAGAAAATGTCATTGGTTCATGAACACAAGCATTACTGAAATAAAAAGACTAGAAACAGTTGTACCAACCTGTCCCTCCAAAAAAGTGCATGTCTATCTGCTCCAGCAGGTAGATGGTGAAGGTGTTGATCTGAGGGAAAAGGCCCACCAGGAAGGTGATTGGGAAGCAGTAGGTAAAACCTGTTTCATGAATTAAACAAAAGGCATTTCTTAGTATCTGCAAAGTACAAATTACTGTTTTGATCAGGAAATAAATCAAATGACGTAATTGTGTATTTCTCCTGGTACATTTATCCCTACCCACTAGCAGGTCTCGCAAGAAGCCCAGTGCGTCGTGGCAGACGATGGTGACTCCGTACAGGGTGGAGACGGGCAGGTCTTTCCTCCTCAGCAGGTGCTCCAGCATCCAGATCAGAGCACAGAAGATGCAGAAGTAAGCCGCCCGGCTGTAGGCCACCAGCTGGTTGTGACCCTGGAGACACACAGACGAACACAAACAGGTTAGGATGGTTTAAACTGCAACTAATACAGAGTTTGGTCATGTTAGGTTGCAGACAGAAAAATGACACAAAAGTGGTCATATCCTCTGTAGACACATGTAGGGATGGGTAATAATTTAATATGATAATGTATCGTATTTCAATAATGTATCGTGATGAAATCATATATTGAGCTATCGTGAAACACAATTAGGTCGAACTCACATGTGTTGGTGAAGCTGCATCTGGTTGAACACTCTGGAAAACAAAACAACAGAAGTCAATACTCAACCACCATTTGTAAATTAGCATGAAAACAATTGAAAACAGAATCGTTACATGATGTGTGCGTTCAACAGAGAGGAAGTGAGGGGGAGCAAATAGGAACCGGCAAGTCCATAGTCAGTTTTACTTTTCGTCTACATCAGGTCACCATGGCACACATTTTGAGCTCACACATCGTTCATTCCTCAACGCAAGTTGGTTTAAGTAGTAAAATGGTGTTCCTTAGAAACAGTAAGGATTCAACTAAATTGCTCAAAGCCATGATTAGACAACCTTCTACTGAGATTTTGTATTTTTCTTACCTTCAATAAGGAATACTGGCAGCTGGCGATGACCAGGCAGAACTGGAAGACCCAGAAGTCTTTGAAGCAGCCGTGGTTAAGAAGCACAAATCCCAGGAAGGAAACCAGAAAGGCCATGAACACTGCGACTAGATTCTCCACAACTTCTTGGTTTCTACAGAAAACCAGGACACACAAAGGCATACAGAGCTTACACCCATGCATTCAGTAGCTTATTACACATTCAAGGATGGAATTACTGCTTAACTGCTGATTAAACTGAAAAGACATGACACTAATTGATCAAATCAAAAAGATATTATACAAGAAATTTACCAGAAGTGAAATTGATTGAAGGGAGGATGTTCTGTAGAGTTTCGAGTGTTTTAGTATTGAAGAGACTAGACAACAAATATCCAGTGACTGAGCTTCTTGTGTTAGAAATTACCTTATTTATCAGAATTTGCAATAGTTTTATCACAAATGTCTCTAAAATGCCAGATTGTATTTCTGAGCTGAATAATGTGTATGATTTGATTTCTAGACTTGGGACTTCTAAATGTGTGGGCACAACAGTGGAAAGAGTTTGCAAGCAGTTTTTTTGTGGATTACCTGTCCAAAAGAGCAAGCAGGGTGAGTCGGTCATATAAAAGGTTGATCACCTTCCCAGGAAACAGCTTGAGTTTGTAGTAAATCTTCCTGGTCGGTTTCTCCTGAGTGGACGTCTCCGACGACTCGTCCAAAGAGTCCTCTTCCTGACACACACACAAACGCAAATAATGTCCCATGTAGCATATTTCAAAACACAGTCAATTCAAAACACAGTTAGGATCATTATAAGTAGACAGTAGAACAACTTATTTTTCATGAATACACACAATTCACACAGGGTGGTGCTTTAATGATTCAGTAGAGAGTCTGTGTCTGCATCCAGCAGCGATGTAGACTGATTCAGGACTCATTATTTGGTTGCTGTTTCAAACAGCAGCACGGTCTCATTGACAGAGAGACAACACTCATCTAATTTACCAGTTTATGGTTTATGTATTGATATTTTTTCGTTATTCATGAATCCTTTTTATAAATTTGACGATTTAATTAGATATATTATGTGATGGATTCATGTATTCATTTGTTACGTTTTTTAATAAATAATTATTTAGTTAAAACATTTGTCAAAAAAACAATTTCTGGAATGATTTGATACCTTAATCATTTACATCCATGTTCGCTTGCCATTCTTGTTCACTCCCTTTGTTAACTCGCAATAGCATTAAACGATCCGATGAACTGGGTATCAAGTCACCCTTGCATGCACACATGGGTCCATGTGTGCATGCACAAGAAAAAAAACAAAACAGTGACCCACTCTTAGGAAAAAGGCTCCATTGCACTTCTATGGACTACTAGTGGTTAAAAACCCACACGGTACCTCGAAATAACATCTTTGCAACGATGTGTAAGAGCCCTGACCATTGGTATGCAGAGCAAGAAAGAAAAAGTGAAAGCAGATGGACACCTGAAATATCTCAGGGTGCGTTCTTCGGGGCCGAAGCCTGTGTGCAGGGATGATGCGCCGCTGGAAAGGGCAGTCAGCGTGACCGCCTACCAGGCCGTCCTGACACTCCGAGTTGGAAGAAGTTGACAGCAGGTCACTGAAGACACACACACACACACACACACACACACACACATAAAACATGCTGATGTTAATCTCTGGAATAAACCTGATTTCATAGGCAGTGATGATAGTTTAGGAGGAGATGGAAAAGGGCAATAAGGTAAGAGGAAGAACGTGGAGGAGAACATGCAGGTAGACAAAGCAGTAAAAGGAAAAAATGGGATTAAAAAAAAGGTATTATTTGTTACAGGTCAAGGAAGAGATGATAAAGAGGCGGAGGAAAAGATTCGACAGCAGTACCACATGTTGCCAGTGATGAGCTCTGCTCCCAGCGGCAGGTTGAGAGCTCTCTCTGCATACAGCTTACGAGGCCTGTCTCCTGGTGAGTCAAACACACACATTCAACTTGTCAGAGCATTTCTCTTTTGAATGTGCAATAACTGACATCCAGCTGATGAGTAGTTAAATCTATCATGTGGGATTTCATTTTTTTTGTTGGCGCTACAGACAGACATCTGAGAAACTGACTACAACTGAAACTGTATAACTTACAACTAAAAAGCTGAACATCTTGAAACCTTTCCCGAAAAATGTCATTTAATCTAGACGCTTTGGAGCCGATTCAAAAGTGGAGCCATCAGCTGCTGGCAGAGCCTTCGACACATACTGTGTATTTGTTTAAAAGATCAAAATACCATCACACTATCCCAGCACAAATGGACTCCTAAATTATGGATGGAGTCTATTTACTGTTGTTTTGTTTTGATGTCCAAGGCAAATGTCTCACTGGGACTCTCACTCTTAAATCTTATCTTAAAACTTATCATGGACCTGGATGACTGTATCAACAGCACGCTATTGTTGGTAGATGTGACTCACATGAGTTTGTCTCCGGCACTAAAAAAACATTTCATTTGAACCCTTAATAATTCGAGGGTGGCTGCTTACTGTGTACAGTGTGGAAGGTGTAGGCATCTTCTTTGTTGGTGGCCTCTGGTCTACAGATGACCTGCAGCATGGAGCTCTCTGACTGAGAGGTTTGTGAAGGCAGGGAGTCGTAGTCTGGATCCTTCTCTCTGTCTGTCTGTGGACTGCAGACAGGAAACACAATCAACTGGACATCCTGGATGGATGAGTGAATTTAGTTACGTGGATATTTTTTGAAGCATGTGGGTATGCAGGCATGTGTACCTGTCAGGGGAGACTATTGGGATTTGTGTGGGTGGTATGGCCTTTAGTGTGTCGGTAGGCAGACTGGTGGGTGGTTTCGGTCTCTCTGGTTTGTTATCCGTGTTGGTCTCTATTATCGTCTCATCTTGTCTGGAAGTCAGGCTCAGATTCTCTGCAAGCAAATCAAAATGAAATGTTTTTTTAATAAAACAACAAAATAAATAGTTTTTTATACCAGTAAATGTAAAGCCCAGATTCATATTTCTTTACTATTTCATCAATATTCTTATGTTAATGATGGAAGGCATTGCTAATAGTGATCAATAGTGAGAATTATCACATGACTCTGCTGTTCCTCTCAGCGCTATGGAAAGTTTTAGCATTGTTTGGGATTTGAGGCCCACAACCTCTCTCATCAGCAGGCAGCTGTTTACAAAGAACAAGCTCTGTTTGGTACCTGCCCAGCACCAAAGCAGACAAAGTTAGCAACGAGCTGGTGAACACAGTGGAACATTTAGCAAGCTAAGAGGTAAATGGAGTTGGTGGAGACCAAAAACAGAGCTAAAAGGAGGGTGAAATTTGCACTCATCAGGTGACCAGAATGCTAATTTTGCTACAATGTTGACATTGCACTCCTTTGTGCACTCATATATAAACATCTGCATTAACCCTGACCCTATGAAACAGGCAGATAAAGGACGTGGAGGTAAAGAAACCTCTTGCTGATATTCACCTTCCTCTGCAGCTTCCGCTTCCTCTTTGCGTTCTGGCCTCTTGTCTTCCTGTGTGCTGGCTCCTCCCCCTCTGGTACTGAGGGACCCCAACAAGGAAACAAACTCCAAGAAGTTGGATTCGTTGGGAATCTGGCCCTCCTTCGCCTCCAGATCTGACTTGGAACTGGTCATCATCTGACAAAGAGACAAATGTTTGTGTATATGAATGGACAGAAGGATGGAGATAGCTAGAAATAGAGACAGAGCTAAACTGCCAACATACTGTGATATGTGAGCGGTCTGAAAGCAGCACAGCATCTTTCCCACTGTCCATGCTCAGCCCGCGGATGTGAGTCCTTCCCCCCAGCCCGTAACGGCCCAAAGCTGCAGGCAGACGCAGGAAACCTTGTGAATCCACATTAGGATCCAGAGGATCGGTGTCATCGTGGTGGGAGTGGACATCGATGCCTGATGAGCTGTTATCGTTAGTCAGCTGTGGGCTCTGTGTGCTGTCGTCAGTTATCTGAACACCAAGATGTTCCTGGTCTGGATCTGGACAGTCCAGTGTGGTGGACTCAGAAGTGGTTGTTTCTCTACACAGGTGAAACTCTTCACTTTGGCTTGCTGTCTGTTGCTGTTTCGGGCTGGGGTCATCCTCTGAGTCAGCCGCTTCCTCTCTCTCTTTCCCCTCCTGCTTCTCCTTCTCGGGGGAGTCAAAGGTGATAACGGGGATCTTGATGCGACACTCTCCTGCATCCTTCTGAGCCTTGTAGGACACACACACACACACACACACACACACACACACACACACACACACACACCATATTCCCCAACTGTAACAACACCTCAGACATAAATCTGTCCATCATTCAGGTAACAATCATGAGCAACAGTCATAGAGACATGAGCTTAAACGTCATGACAGGACATTAACATTTTGATTCAGCAGTAGGTTCCAATTAATTGTTTTACAACGGGAGCTTTATTCTGACAATATTCTGATTCATAAAGCTGTGTTACATTTTGTGGAAATGTGCATAACATTTGAATAAATAACATTTACATTTGATGGGAGGATTCAGCCATAAAATCAATGTAAACATCATCACTTAGATAAAGTGCTGGAACAGGCTGATACAGAACACATATGTGATACTGCTGGACTGTAAAAGATGACTTCATGTAGAACATTAAAACTACCTGTGCATTTTCCAGAAGACTCTGCATGACACTCTCCTCCAGCTGAGCAGCAGTCTGCGGGTCACAGCTCATGGTGATGATGATCTTGACTGTGTCGCTGTCGTCCAGGTGAGCCGACGCTGGCCCCGAGCCAGAGCTGTCGACCAGAACCACCTCAATCTCATCAGAACAGTACGTCTCCTCCACCGGCTCAGCCTGAGAAGCAAGGGGGAAGAGGTTCTACCCAGTGATGTACAAAATAATCACAATGCAATGATAGTTGAATTGCTTTCTATTAACATACTCTTCAAATGTAGACCTCCCAAATGAGACAACTAACTCCTGGCAGGCCTACCTGTGCAGGAGAATCTGGGGTGTCGATGAAATCAATCTGGTGGTCCTGGGGAGTCCCAAGTGAGTTGTTGTTGTTGGCATCTGGGGGCTCTTTTTGCCCCTCACTCTCCTCGCTCTCATCTTCACTTCCCTTAGAGGGAGGCAGACCTTCATCAGCTGTTTCTCTGTCTGCACTGTCTTTATCCTCACAGTCTTCTATTCTGTACGGCTCTTTCTCTGTCGTTGTTTCCTGCTCCGGTTGCTCTCTGTCACTCATCGAGCTCTGTATGTCCACTCCTTTTTTCACAGACACAGTTTCAATTATGTCCGCGTCCATTTTCCCCGTCCTACTCGCAGATCCGGGCCGCTTCTCTTCCCTTTCAGCTCGGGATGGGGTCCTCTGCTGGGCCTGCAGCAGTGGGGCGGCCTGGTCTGGATTGGGGCTGGAGAGATCATCTGGAGAAGGGCTTGGGTGCAGGCCTCCCTCCACAGGCCTCTCATCGGCAGCACTCTCACCCTGTCCTGGAATGAAATGAAATGCAAATCCAAATGTTTGATTTTAAGTGTAATTTTAATAAAACTGCTCTAATCATAACATCCCTGCCATGGACATTTGGCTGCAGTGACAATACACAAAGCCCACACTACAGCAGTATTTGTCAGTGATAGATACATATCTTCCCATTGCAATAAAATGAAAAGCAGAAGGGGGAAATCCTACTGCTATTAAAAAGATACATTTTGTTATGTCTGATGCAATATACCACAGTGTTTACATCCCTTTTGTCAGTAAGCTGACTTTGTTCTGTCCGTACATTAAGTCCTACTTTTACTGGAACCAGTCAGCTGGTCTTGTTGGCTGGCTGCTAGTTCTGTGCTTGTCTGAGCATATTTACAACAATGATGTGTTTGCAGAAAAGGAAGTCAATCTACATTGTCTAAGGAGCCATCGAGTGCATTAGGGAAAAGGAACAGAGTTGGCTTCCAGCACAGATGTGACGATACACTAAACACCTGTTCCCCCTAAATGACATGCAAGGCCTCGATAGTGACGACTAGAGATGTCTTTCTTTCTTCATGCTGCCTTTATTCTATAGGCGTATACATATCACTTTGACATATTGTCAGTGTCATTTTTAGCATACAACAGAATCACTAGGAAGTCATCTCTCAGGAAACTGATAAAAACTGCTTTGTGTACCTTGATGCCAGGCTGATGGCAATATTTCTGCAGGCTATCGGGAATGTCAGCAGCCAAACTGCCTAAACAAATATAATCTAACGTTTGAAATACAAATGCAAATGAGAAGAACTTGGTTCCCTCTTTCTGTTGACTCCGCTATTCTATCTTATTCCTTCATCTCAGCAGAAATCATTAATAGGCGCGCTTTGCAAGAAAACCACAGTGCCAAGCTTCAAATGTGGATTGTTATTTAAAACCCTACATTTAGAGAAGATTTGTAATATTCCACAGAAGTGTGCAAATATAATCAAAAGATATACAGAGGAATGGTGTTGGTTAGGGTGACACACTGTGTTTTCCCCTCTATTCAGTTGTTATCAATGTTCACATGTTTTTCTCTTATTATTTTATTAGCTTTATATATGCTAAATCAAGCAACAGCTGAATCAGTATCATCTGTATATGAATGAGGCTGCGTAACAATATGTAAATAAACCCTGTGCAAACATTCAGCCAAACAAACCCAGACTGGGTTTCCACAGGCAGTAAACAATGATTCAGATTTTGCAGATTTACATCATTTCATTAAAACGAAACAAGTCACGCCGACTTCCAAAGACGTTTGATATAAAATTAGGTCAATTAATTCTTTTAAAATGGAGTATACACTCAATTGCGCATAACACCACCTACTGTACATCCTGTGCAGTATAACAAGTACATAATGACAAACCAGAGCCGCTTCAGTGCTCCTTGTGAGTCTCTGAAACACGATTCATTCAAAGTATAGTCCCTGCTTTGATGTTTTGATGATGGTAGTAAAGAGCGCTGTCCAACACCTCCGTCCAAAATGTCCCATAGTCGTTCAGTTGGGTTGCAAGGAAATTTAAGACTGACCTGTTGTGCTCTTAGATTAGTCTAATGCAAGCTAGACTGTGTTACAAAAATACTTATTTTAAGACTATACTCTGAGCTAAGAGCCATGTTTCCATGATCATGGCTCTTAGCTCAGATCAGTGACGGCTGCTGACCGGTGGCACCAAATGTTGAAAAAAAGGGGAATTCATCCGTCATAATTTGGAGTAAATAATTAGAAGGGAGAGAGTTTTAGAAATGGCAATAACTTGTTGGAAATATGCAGCAGTCCAATTTGTTTTAGCCAAAGGAAACTGTCCTGAGCCTGACTGATGAATTAGCAGAAAAACTGAGTACTGCCCCATTAGGAAGCCACAGCCTCTCGGCCCTGCCACAGATTGCCTCGTGGCTTCTATGGAAGCATCTGCATTTGTTAGGCTTCTCCACTCATTCATTCAGATTTTTTTCCTTTCTTTCACGGTTACCCATCTGTATCTCAGTCGAACCCAGAGAAAGATCAGCTTCACCTTCCACGGTCTTCCCCTCCTCATCTGACTTCAAACAGTCCTGCATGAAGGAGAATCCAGGGACACTTGATTAACATAAAGTCAACATAGTGTTTTTCTCTACCATACATCCATATTCTCATGGTCACTCACCACTCCGATCAGTCCCGGGTCAGTTTCGGTCTGTTTCACCGTCACCTGGATCACCGGACTGGTACGTTTCAGAGCCAACATCGTCATGGCAACGCCGTCTGGGACCGTGCTGCTCTTCCTATTAGACAAAGATAAGAGACGGGGGAAGGAATAGATAGAGATACATCAACATGTCTCTTTCAGAAGAAATCATCTGACTTTCATTACCAGCCTCTGATGTTTTAAACTAAAATCCACTCATTTTTAGGGATGAGGAAGCTGTAAAAAATGTGTCTGGACTTGCAGTTTCATCTCTCCACAGCCAGTAATGAAAAGGAAATACACTCTTACAGGGAACAGGGAGAGATGGGTTTTCTTTTATTAGTCTCTGTGCAGATCAGGTGTTGTCAGAGCAGAGTGGCCAACTGAAGATCGCTGACCTCCCCTCATTAGCTGGCTCAGTCATTGAAATTAAGTGGAAAAAGTCTACATCCCACTCTGAGACACTCGATCACGAAACCGATCTGAGCTCAAAAAAAACGGGACGACGTTCAGTTATACCAGGTGGCATTATTTAAAATGTACAATTTCACGTAAATAATTAAGTTGTATCATTAGTGATTTAGCCCTCTGGCCTAGAATTTGTAATGACTAACCTCACAGAGAGCAACAAAAATCCCCTTTGTTAAATGTTCATACGCTGTATATCTCTCTGAGGGACCTCCAATACATCCATAAAGGTGAGACCACTTTGGGATTTTTTCAGCTACTTCAGCTTGATCCCTCTGGCTGCAGTTAAGGATTATAAGTGTGTCTATGTGGGTTTACCTGATGCTGGCGGGCAGGCAGGAGTCTGACGCATTACTTTTCTTCTCTGGAGCCTTGCTGAGATCAGAGACGCTGCTGCGGACCACCGCCTCGCCCTCGTCGAACATCAGGTGCAGCCGATAGTTGGCCAGCTTGATGAGGATGAAGAAGACTGTGATGGAGGTGCAGTAGATGCTCAAAGCCATGGTGGTAGGGGGCAGGGCCTGTGGAGAGGAGAGGAGAGGAGCTTTATCAAATTCAAAACAACATCTCCAGAGTCCTGACTCCACGAAAACAGTGTTTGATTGAATGCTTCACACTGTGCTTTCTCTTCTCATCTTAGTAGGTGAAACTCTGCTGAAGGTAAAGCTTATTTGCAGCCACACACATGTGTATCAAAGGCTCAGTGAACCACAAGATCCATCTTGATTAACTGGTGGATTGGTGAAGATTATTGATCCCCGGGGGGAGGAATGGCCCATAAAGAACAGGAATATTGAAGACAAAGCATGTGCATCATGCTGATACATGAGTCATACTGATCTGGAGAGATTCTTGCTATATTTAATACAGACACATATGGATGTCTGCCGACGCGGATGTATAGTCCAGTGTCATTATACGCAATCATTTATCTGGTGCCGAGTGTTCTGTGTGACCGTCGGATGAAATTGTTAATAAACTTTATATAATTTTAACACCAGAAAGCTTGTGTTATTTTTGATCAGGAAAGAGTGGGTGTTTTCAAACAGACTGTTAAAACTGTCTGTAACAGCCTTTTAGCTTTTAGCTTTGGTGTCAAAGCTCTTAGTCGTCGGAGCTGTCACTCTCACATCAGAATATATTGCTCTGCCTCACTAACTCACTGATTCATGAGTGGCTAATTTGGGGTTATCATTCTGAACTCACAGTTCCTTCAAATTAGCCCCGGTTTAATGCTCTGAGACGGGAGAGCAGGGGAGTGGGCCGCAATCGCATCACATAATCTGCAATATCTATTATCTAATCTAGATAAAACTGGTTACTGATAATCCTCTGCAATGTTGTCAAAGTTATTTATTCACATCAACTGCCAGTGATCTGGCATCAGATCATTAATTGGTCACCCTCTCAGTTTGTTTGTTGTTGTCTGTTGTTGCCATCATACTTCATCACAGCTCAGGTCAAGCTGTTTGACCTATCGCAGCCACTCTTTCCTTCGTTCATACCACCAAATCCTGCTGTATAACTAAGTCTGTATCGTTTCTTTTCTTACTCCAAATCTCCTGATATCCACATATCTTACAAGGTAAACATCGGTAACATATCCCAGATGGAAGTTCCTCACTCGGGTTATTATCACTGGGAGTATTGCTGCCTGTGTTGCAGCTATTTTCAAAGGCCATGACATGAAAACATCATTGAACCGCGGTTTCACGCCTCCTGTCTCTCCCACTGCCACATCCAGGAGCAGCCATGCGTTCCGTCACTGCATGCAGGAAAAAAAACACTGCGACAGTGTTGATTTCTCCAATATTTCCCTCAGTAGCAATCAGACAATGAGGGATGTTAATTTCTCACAGAGCCACCGCACGTTTATCCGTGAAAGGATAAAAAGCGCGCATGAAAAAAAACAAAAAACGCTACCTATGGTACCGTGAGCCCCGCACACCCCCTTCACGGCCTTGGACGTCATGTTCCCTCATAAAAACTCACCAGATGGAGAGACAGGGGTAACATCAGGAGAAATATCCACAGATAGAGGTGGCATGAGTTGTTGAATTTGTTCTGGTCCGGGTCGTGGTACCAGCCGCCGGTCACAGATGCCCACACTCCCTGACGCAGGGTCTGCACAACCTGGGAGCCCATCTCTCCTTCGCTCTCCTCCTCTCCGCTCAGGTTGGACGGACGGATGATGATGCTGCTGCTGCTGCTAGGCTACAATGAAATGATCTCCTCTAATGCATGCTACTGTCGCTACGCCTCCATGTTGGGGCGATGCAGCACGTCTCCTGAGCCTTCTCTTTCATGCCTTATTCTTCTGTCTTCCTCGGTGATGTCCTCTCGTCTGCCTTTTCCCATCCCAATGTCGATTCGCCCATTGCTGCTGCCGCGGTCCTCATCTTGTCCTGTTCGTCTCTCTCCTTCTCCCTCTCCTCTATAGCTGCCTGCACAGATGCGCAGCTCCGACCGCCTCCCCTCCCTTCCCACTCCTCCTTCCCGCCTCCCTCCCTCTCCGTCCTTTCCTATTATACAATTCGCACCTTCAGTGTTTATCTGCGCACACACGCAGGTACGGCCAGTCTGTTTTTAGGGAAAAAACTGTCTAACACATTGTGCATATGTATGCGTTGATGACTATACGCACGCCGCACTCGTATACAGGATTTACAGGCTTTGCATGCTTCGAGGTAATACATGTTCATGTAGGTTTCAATATGCATACAATCGAATTCATAAAGAGAAGACCCGATTATAAATGGACATTTGCATTATTATTATTATGACTATTGTTATGATTGTTATTAATATTATGATTATTATATGTATTATTATTATTATAGGCCTATGTTTAAGGTTATATCTGTATGGATTTGTGTCTTTGTCTAGCAGCATGTATGTGTCTTCTTGTGTCGGCCTCCACTGAGAGACTGCTGTCATGCCAGATTCCACTTCGAAAAACACAGTCAAGCACGTTGTTTTGCGGTATGCATATGTACAAGGCATTACGGTAGTAGCGTGTAAGAACTGACTTCAAAATAAGAGCAAAATTCCGGTGAACGTGATAGGACATGTCACATTCATTCAATAAGTCTGTAAATCATAGATAAATTAATTAATACATTACAAACATAAATAAATAGATACATACATCAATGAAACTAAATGAATGAATGAAAAAGTATACATTTCATAAATGATAACTTTAAACACTAATAATTACTGCATGCAAACTGTATTTCAAGGAAAAATGTAATTCCAGTTGTGTTTATTCAAATATATTAATAAAGAATACATTTACACATAACAGTATGACTTAAAAATGACTACACTACATTAAATTCAGAAACTTCAAGGTTACACTAAGACTAAGTAACCGATTTACCATACATTTTAGATTCAAATGAAAAGGAAATTGTTCACAGTTCAAAACTAATTTCACTATAGGTTAATAGCAGACCACCTCAAGGTGTCACTCAAAAATAACCACGACATTTTAATGTAGCATTTCAAAATTAAAGCCCTTCAAAATCGCATGCATGAGCTAATTTCAAATCACATTCGTGAAAGAATTTGTCTAATTTCAGATGGGATTTTACAGGAAATGGTGCATAGTTACAAAATTATTTGTAACTGTGGGCTTTTATTCTGAAATTCTACCTATGTCCTGATATTCTCTGAGGTGGTCTGTTGTCAATCCCAAGTGAAATTAGTCACTTAGTGTGACCTTGAAGTTTCTGAATTTGATGTAGTGTACTGTCATTTTGAAGTCATACTGGTCTGTGTAAATGTAGTCTTTATTAATATATTTGAATAAGCATTTACACAATTGGAATTACATTTTTACTTGAAATACAGTTTGCATGCAGTAATTATTATTGTGTTTAAAAAATGTATACTTTTTCATTCATTCATTTAGTTTCATTGATGTATGTATCTATGTTATTATGTTTTAATGTATTAATAAATGTATCTATGATTTACAGACGTATTGAATGAATGTGACATGTTCTCTCACGTTAACCGAAACTCACCGGAACTGCTCTTATTTTGAAGTCAGATTTTACACGCTACTACCGTAATGCCTAGTACATACGCATACCGCAAAACAACGCGCGGGCTGGCTTGACTGTGTTTTTCGAAGTGGAGGCTGGCTTGACCGCAGTACTGAGAGCCACTTGACACCGGAGTCAAATTCCGTGTGTGTTTAAATACTTGATCGAAATAGCAGCAGTATGCCAAGTAGTTGTATTTTCACTTTAAAATTACTTTTATGTCCACATGGCTAGTGTTTAGAGAGCGGTGTGTGTGTGTGTGTGTGTGTGTGTGTGTGTGTGTGTGTGTGTGTGTGTGTGTGTGTGTGTGTGTGTGTGTCTTTGTATATGCTCTACTATTCCCATAATTTCCCTGAAGGCGCGCACTCCTCACACATTCCTATAGTAGCTCCTCCCTCCTCCCCCCCTACTGCTGCGGCGGTCACGTGTCATCTAATCCACCAATCGGAGGCCCCCACAGCCAGCAGCGAGAGCAGCGGCAGCGTCCCGCAGGTCCTTCTCACAGCTCACTGCTGGGTCCGACTTCGACTGGCGAGAGTGGCGATGGGGGGTTGTTTTGATTAAAGTTGACCGATTTTTAATAGTTTTTTATTCCTGCATTCTTACGTTGAACTCCAGGATGTTTGATGTGCTTTCTGAGTGTTCAACCATCAGCTTTTTCGTCTCGTCCACGAAGGAGAAACTCACTTGGGAATGACCGATCTTAAACTGGAAAAAGAAGCAACTTTTCTGCCTTACTAGTCAGTAGGCTGACCTATGCTAAGCTAACCCGCTAGCCAATGCAGTAGAACATTCCACGTTAAAAGTCCCACAGGCGTAAAAGTAAACTTAACGTCTTGGGATTTGGTGACTAGATGAGCTTTACGTGCGTCTTCCTACGAGAAACCTGCCCCTCGGAGTCTCACTTTACCCGGTCGGAGTGGACCGTGCAGGTGCATCTCTTTGCGGCACCTGCGGGAAACTTGGTTGGAGAGCTAACTTTAGCTTGTTTCGTATTAGCATAAAGCAGACGGACTATGTTGTGGACCAGTTTCTCTCTCATGGCAGGGATTATTTCAGATAGATATGAAGTGTTAGTTTAAAAACTGCGTATTGCTATTTAACCGTCAACCCATAGAGTGGTGACATTAGCTTTAAAAAAGTATTTTGGCTAACAGTAGCCAGCAAACCTCGCTAGCGAGTAATTGACCCTCATCCACTTATACCGGAGTGGCGACGTGGATAACGTTGCAGGTCGTGGACGCTCTCTCGCGCTCCCACGGGACTTTGGACACGGACGGTTTTGGTCCCGTCGCGTGGGCTGCGCACAGGGAATGCCCCTCTGTTGGCGTGACAGCATGAGGATTTCAAAAAAGTTATATTTTACCGGTTTAAAGTTTTTCATTTTGTTCTAAAAAGCTCCGCACCCTATATGGTGCCGCTACGGCCACCGAGAAATGGATGTCTCGCAGGCCGCTTTCCCAAACGGTGAAGGGCGGCCGTGCGTCTGGACAGACTCCCCCACAGCTCGGACAGATTCCCCCACTGCTCGGCCGTGTGCTCACTCCGCTCCGTTATGCCCCACCAAGTCTCTGTGGACAGCCGCGTATGACTACGAGGCGAGCGGCGAGGATGAGCTCAGCCTCAGGCGAGGGGACGTGGTGGAGGTGCTGTCCAAAGACGCAACGATCTCCGGGGACGAGGGATGGTGGACGGGTAAAATCAACCACCGGGTCGGGATTTTCCCCTCGAACTATGTCACCTACCAGCCCGCTATTTACCGTCTCCCTGCCACGAGTGGGTCTGTGGGGGCACGAGAGCAAGTCCCGACCCCCCCTTCGCAGATTCCCTTCAGTGAACTGGTGCTAGAGGAGATCATAGGCGTGGGTGGATTTGGCAAAGTGTATCGGGGCACATGGAAAGATCAAGAGGTGGCCGTGAAGGCAGCTCGGCAAGACCCGGACGAGGACATAACAGCCACCGCCGGCGGTGTTAAACAAGAAGCGAAACTCTTCTCCATGCTGCAGCACCCCAACATTATCAAACTGGAGGGAGTGTGTCTGGAGGAGCCCAACCTGTGCCTGGTCATGGAGTACGCCCGAGGCGGGACACTGAACCGGGCGTTGACCGGAAGGCGCATTCCTCCACACATCCTGGTCAACTGGGCCGTGCAGATTGCACGCGGGATGCTCTATCTGCACGAGGAGGCCGTGGTACCCATTATCCACCGTGACCTGAAGTCTAGCAACAGTAAGCAAAGATTGAAGTGTGTGTGTGTGTGTGTGTGTGTGTGTGTGTGTGTGTGTGTGTGTGTGTGTGTGTGTGTGTGTGTGAGAGTGAGTGAGTGAGTGAGTGAGTGAGTGAGACATTAAGCCAAATAACCCAACTTTTGGAGAGAAAGTCCTCCTGAGGAAACCACCCACCTGTTGCACATGCAGCCCATCCACCTTTTAGTTATTTATAGTTAAGTGTTGGTAGCATTTCCGGTCTGCTTGAGTAACTGTGTTAGTAGCATTTTGGCAATTATTTTAAGACCTATCTGCTCCAGACAAATCCACATGTCGACACATATAGTAATTATTTAATGTCATCAATGGCTTGGGGCATTGGGAAGTGTTTACTGCAGGCTCATAGGTTATTAGGAAAACATAGTTTCGTCATTACAGCCTAAATTGAGGTTGCTGAAAACTGACAATTCACACTTTTCCACAACATCACAGTTGCAATGCTGCCCTTTTACTCTGGGTGGATTTAAAGAGGTGTAAATGGTCTGTGGCTGTATGAAGTGGTGGGGGATACCATCAAGAGGATGTGAAATAAAGAGTTTGCTCAGCTGGGCTGCCCCCCCCCATCCCCCAGCCCCACCCCTCTCCACTCACCCTCCTCATCCTTTAACACACACACACTTTCCCAGCCCCCTCTCTCCAATCCAAGCTGAAATGTTGTTCAAATAAAGTCAGTGATTTACCAAACACATAACCAGACACACTCGGTCCACACTGTCAGGCCATGTTCTGGACCAACCAGAGCTAATGCCAGAGAGGTCACAAGGGGAAAAAAAGAAGAAAACTATTCACGTCAGGGTTTTATGTGGTGAAGGAATGTTTGTTTATTCATCAGGGAATGTTGTAATGTACTGTAGTAAATGTAGAGGTTTCACAATGGCTGCAGGTGTTATAAAATAGATCAGTATTCAGTATTAGCAAGTCTGACTCTTGAGTAGGGTCATGTAGTTAGAACCTGGTGCTGTGCTAGTTCCTTCATGGATGGGTAATTGACAACAAGCCAGCTCACTTTAGTTTCCCAGGACTGAATAATGAATGGTCAGCACTCTATGAGAAGAAGAGTCTGAGTCATATACCCACTGACACAGGCTACCCACTTCAACTCAGGTGTGTTTATGTGTGCAACATGACTCCAAACACTATTTCTTCCTTTGTGATCAGAGACTTTATCATCCTGGGGCCATGTGGGGAGAAACTTTATTGTGATGCCTGCATATCTCTGAGAATTAATGTGTGAATGTTGAGACAAAATGTGTCAAATGTACACAGATCAGACCCTCCATGATCACCAAATGAAGACATTTTGAAAGCATCTAACCCTTCTAACTAATTTTACCGTTCACTTGCAGTATATTCACAAGAAATAGTCAAAGTAAATGGTAGATAAATCTCCTTCCAGACCCACTACAGTGAGTACACACTCTATTAGATTAAACTATCACATCATTCTGATCGTGGACAATCAGCCATTGTCTCTGGAGATGTTGATTTATTATAAACTAAACTTTGAAACGATGCATTTTATGTGCTTATGCCCCCCCCCCCCCCCCCCCCGATGCCTTGTGGGATAAACAGTGTAGACGAGCCCAACCTTATTTAAAATGAAAGATGTGTGTTAATTATAGAGCAGATGGAGAGAAAGGATGTAACTGCCATCTAGACTATTTAAGCTAATCGGATGTTTGGTGAACATACACAAACAAACTCCCCCGAACAGACACAGTGCTGCGAACACAAGTCGGTGTGTTTGTCCTGCCACTCCACTGTGACATGGAGATAAGCTTTAAGTGAAGAGGGGACATTTTAAATCAAGCTTATGAGCGACCATTCATAGTGTGCTTATTGCATTGCTAGGCTCCAGTGAAACCTGTGAAGTTGGAACATTTTACCTGTAGGCTAGTTGAATATCAGTTTTTCTGGATTCATTCTGGATTTCCACTGAAACCAGAGCCCACTGCTACGCTGTCAACCACAAAATGAGACCAAGCAATGAATCCTACCAGCACTGTTACTAGTACAGCTGCTCGTCCCAGGGTCAGAAGTCTGAACATCTGCAGTCAATATACTGTCTTATCTAAATAAAGAGAGAATAAAGGAAACTGTACGTGTTTGCTTTGAGGCAGTGCAGTGAGTTCACAAAAGACTCTCCTGCACATAAACACACACACACACACACGGCACCCTGTGGTGTGTCGGGTTGTTTTCGGAGCAAAACCTGAGAATATGGCAGCTAAGAGAAATTGTTGCATCAGCTGGGGAGGGCCTGTTGTTTGTGTTGGCATTGGGTGTGCGTCGGCTAGTCTATGAGGATAATAGGAGTGAGAATTATCCACACGGCGAGGTAAAACCATTTGTTACAATCTGTCATTTATTTAATAGTTAATTAGCAAAATGTCTGTTGGTGTGGCTGTGTGTCTTGGTATATATTTGTCAAGTTATTTCACTCGTAAACCAGGGCACAGACAGGTACACAACTAAACTTTCCCACCTTTCACTCAACTACTCGGACCTCCATTTATCGCCGTGCCGTGTACACATGCTGCACACAGACAAACATGCAGCTATTTGATCAATGATTAGCCTGTAAAGTAATATGTTGGAAGTCAGCAAGATTTGTCCAATCTCCTTTTGTGTTTTTCAACCTAATCTGTAAAATCCCGGCCTGCAGGGAGGAATGTTGCTAATGAGGGATAAAAGCTTAACATACGTTTGCACAATGGACTGGTCAAGCAGCGGTTGCTAGGCTACTGTGGCCAGAAGAATGGCTAGGACTCGGAGGGTCTCAAAGCCCTCGTTTTGTTTTGTTCAGTTCATATTTAATCTCCCAGAGAGCAGCGGTACTCTTTTATAGCCACAAACTGAGGGGGTTTCCCTTCTTGCTTCGTTATTTTTCTCCTTACTTACCTTCCCTCTTGTTTCTCTCTCTCTTTCTCTCTCTTCTTGTTATTTTTCACGTCTATTTCCTGGCCAGCACAATTTTGAAACTTTAAAATACTGGATCAAGAAACTTCCTGAACGCATCAAAGCCAAACAATGAATTTACTCTAAGTATTGTCTGTATAGCCGCAGCCTTTTGTGCCACAGAGGTCCATTATCATCTATAAGCTACTGTTTACGAATGCTGTTGTGTTGACAAAGGCGTTCATTAAAATAAGTGTGGGCATTATAACTAGTTCTGAAATAACTAGCCTAGCATTGTAATTCATGTGGCTCCATGTCAGGCAGACCTCACTGTGCACGCTCAGAGTTGTGATTGCATATTTAAAACGCTTTGCTGACTTGACAAGCTCAGAAAAATGGAATATTCTTCCATTGTACTGAAGAAATATACCCCTTAAATGCCACATGGCAGCAGAGTCCTATGGTGTGTGGATACATAAGTTATGAGGTTAGTAGGAGACATTTCTTGACCCGTGCTTTCCCATCTTACAATGTTGATTTAAACTCTCCCTCAAGCTTGGAGTGGAAGTTTTCATAGAGCAAAAGAAAAAAAAATCCCACTGAAACCTGGCCCTGAGCCAGCATGCATAGTCCACATTAACTTTGGAGTTTTGTATCTTGATGCAAGCGATGGTATGCCAGGAATGTGTGCTTGAACACAACTGAAACTGATTCGAGTTTTAGTTTGGAGCGTGTGCAACAGCATTCTCCCATCAATCTGAAGCTATTGTTAGACTTCATCACCACGCTGCCTCTGTGTTCCCCTCCCTCCTCCTCCTCCTCTGTGTCTTCATTCACTCACATGTCATTCTGTAGATTGGTATTCCAAAAGTCGTGGAATCACAAAAAGGATTTCCTTTTATGTCAGAACACTGAAATACGTTCAGGATACTATGACCTATTTGTTGCAGCAACCAGGGATCTGTTAGGCATCTGTAGATGACAGCTGCACCTGTTGTTTCATCTCTGTGTGTGTAGCACACTGCACAGAGTTACGGTTTAAGTTCAAATATAAATAGGAGGGTTGTTGGGATGAATCAAAGTCTTCTTAGTCGCATTAGTTGTCAAATCGCATTTAAGCAACGGTTGTAACTTTAGTTGTCTGATGAAAATGACCCAGAGTGGAATGAATGATATTTTGGTTGTTGTGGTGGTTTCATTGTTTTCACACAGCCATGATTTTGCTCCTTTTGCAATTAGAAATATTCATTGTAAAGATAGAAATTAGGGATGCAACTATCACACATGTTTTATCCTCAAACCTAATTCGGAGAATAGACAGACACTGACTACCAGTTCAATTCCAGTGCTATCTTATTTCCATGCATCTTCCATTTCTTCCCGCTGCTGCACCGCTGGGTATGAAAACTCTTGACAGAACTGTTTGTCTATAAATTAGTGTGAACAACCTTACTTCAGCATTGCAAAAGAGACCTCTTATTAAATCCTGATTTTCGGGTCATGACAAGCTCACCACGGGTCAGTTACAGTTCAATTTCATTCTCATTTTTGTAATTTTTCTGTAATGCGTAGAATCTAAGAGGAAAAGTTACTAAAGCTCGACTAGGTGTCGCAGGGCAACTTTTCTCAGGCTTCCCACAATTACCCCTGGTGACACACAGACAGTTACTGCCTGTCTTTTCTCTGACGAGAGAATGGGCAGAGGGGAGAGAGGAGGAGTGGAGATGCTTTCACTGTGTTTTTTATGACCTCTCCCTGACTGCACCTATTGTTGGAGGGCAGGGTGAAAAGGAAAAGGGCCCACAGCTGAGCAGAGCTGCTTTTTTTTCCCCGAATCCACCAATCCCCCCTTCATAGCTCCTTTTAGGACATTGATAGATGCTTACACAGCAAAAAGGTGCTGGCTGTACACGAACATTTGTCATGTTTTAACCAGTTATGGGTTAATTCAAGCCTAAACAGACACAAACCAGGAGAGGAAGAGGACAGACAAAGAGCAAGTGGCCCGGAGAGACGTGACCATGATAGATGGATTTAGCCAGCCATTAGCCCTGATCCTTTTCCCATCAACCAGAATGCCTGGGGGCACTCTCATTTCAGCCGGTAGAGACGGACCAGTCGGGGAATGTTTCGCTGCCTTGTTTCTGCTTACTACAGGAAGCCCTCTTACTCTCATGCTAAGTCTGTTGGCACAGTTACGAAAATACTGCCACTGCAAGTTAGGAGGCTGCACTCACAATTTTTACAGCAACCATGAAGCCTCAGGACTCTGCTTAGATAATGGTTCATTTGAAACCCCTATAGTAGTGGATGAGTAAACCATTTCAAAGTTTGTTTTGATAAGTTGTATCATATTGGAGAACAGTTTTAGACAAAGACTAGACAGACAAAGACATTAACAAACGCAACTGGCTTTGTGTTGTTTGCAAATTCATTGCTCAATACTAATTCAAGACTTGCTCTTCTTGGATGTGCATATTTGATATATGTGGAATACTTAAGGTATGGATTTAGCTACATTTTCTTTAATACAGGGAAAGTACTTAAAACACAAATTAACCCAATCTAAGACTATTTAATGTGCTGAGTATTCCAAAACGTTCTAAAAATGGCTTTTAGTTTTTAATTTTGTGAAATTTCCAGTGCTGCAGAGTGTCGGGGAGTTAAACTTGAGGTATTTTAGCTTGTTGAAGACAGAAGAAATGGTAACGTTTGCCCAAAAAGTGTTTTTCTTTTCTTTTGTACCTTGAGGGGGAAAAAGCAATGGGAAGAAGCGTGGGAGCTGCTTTGAAGGCAGCAGCTCTGCTTCTGATCTGCCCACTGCTCCACCCTGAAAGATGGGTCTGCCTCGAGATCCACTGTTGGAAAAGGGAATCAAATGGGGGGGTTGGACTGAGGGTGGGGTCTGCCTTGGGGGCATATCCATCTCCGATTGCGTTGCACTGTTGTCCACTTCAAAACATTCTCCTGTCAAAAGAGTAAGAAAATATAGAATGAGGGAAAGAACATACTGAGATGGAACTTTCTTCGATACATTTATTAATACGAACAATAGTTTTCTGTAAGCAGAGTCTTTATACCTAACATAAGCATAGGCCCTCCTCTTAAGCATGTGAATCCTTTTATTCCATTTAGTAGCCTTTTCTAATATTTGGGTGAGGAGTACAGAAGCTTCTTTTGTGAATTTAGTGGTTAGATTACTTTGCCCACATGTCTCTAGTATACCAGCAAATTCATGGATGTCAGTGCATCAATGCATTTGCCATAACCTCTGGCTATTTTTACCCACATGTAACCTTGTTTAAAGACATGGCCTACATATATATATATATATATATATATATATATATATATATATATATATATATATATATATATATATATAGACGTAATTCAAATCATGAGATGCACAAGCAATAATTAGCTTATCAATACCCCACCTCCAATTGTTCAACATGTCATCCAAACTATACCCGACACTGACTAGCCACAGCCTGATTTTGTGCAACAAGCACAGCTGTGAAGGCTTTAAAATGTGCTAACTTTAGGGTGGGGTTTGGCCTCAGGCTTGACTTTTAGGATTACCCTAAATAGAAGTCAACCAGAACATCTGGTTCTGCTTTTTGAATGCAATTGAATGTATTGTTACAAGACTATTTGGCCTATTTGAGACAGTTTGAATGTAGAAATCGTCTGTAACCAGTGACACATTTAAAGAATAACTTTTTTTTTCAATGTGCCTGCTACATGCTGTTTTCACAGCTGTATCTTTCTGCCATGCCAGGAACTCGTTGGCAGCTCTCACTCCTCCTTGGGAGGCAGACTATTAAATGAACCGAATACAATCAC
This sequence comes from Cebidichthys violaceus, assembly GCF_023349555.1. NCBI lineage: Eukaryota > Metazoa > Chordata > Actinopteri > Perciformes > Stichaeidae > Cebidichthys > Cebidichthys violaceus. Next base: position 1,127,660 of record NW_027176263.1, on the reverse strand, counting down.
AAAAATCTCCCACAAATCCCACTGCTGGTCTTAGGTTGTCTTGTCCTTTATCTTCGGGATCCTGAAGAAGGTCTCCAGTACACCACAGCCATCGAAGACAAAGTAGCACTCTGTAGTTCTCAACAACATTATGTTTAAAATTGTAGTAATTCTGCTCTTTGAACAGTGACAGTTGATAACGGATGTCAGTGGTGTGTCTCAGTTTCGATGTTGCATGCATTCAAGTTCAGAAAACTTGAGCATAAATGCAGATTGTGAGAGTTACTTAAACATGTAAATAATAAACTTTATTTCTATAGCACAATTCATGCAGACAATGAAACACTAAGTAGCTCGGACAAAGGCTTTAGTCCAAGACCTTGGGCTCTTTATAATCAACAATTAATTGAGAAAATAAATGGCAGGTTAACCAATATTGTTCTTAGTTGCAGCCTCAATTGCCTATTTTGTCTATTTAATTTACTGATAAGTTATTTCTTGTGATATGTATTAATTTCTATATTCATTCTTTGATAGAAGTACAGAGCCGAAACAATAGAATTGTGTAATGGAGAATCTCGCAAGCAGATTTTGCATTCATATCTATCGGTAGGCAATGGGACAAGCTCTTATCATCAGAAGCGTTTCTGTTTGTTGTCCGAGTAGTAGTGACTAATCACTAGTAGTGACTAATCACTTTGGTTTGAAATGAGCTTGTAAACTGGCTACTTGTGAAACAGTCCGGTTGTACACGTTGTCTCTCAACTCCAGTCTTGCACCTGAAGTTGCTAATCGTTAACAGCGAGCAGCGCACGGAAGACAAATTCTTGCCTCGGATATCTGCTGGCTGCACCTGAATCTGTCGTCAGACCAACAGCCGATGGGTTTCCGAGAATGTACGATGGATGACGATGTTTAACGCTCAATAAATCACAAGCCGCAGGTTTACCAGCGGCGGCTATGTAGCGTGGTTGTGTTGTTAGCTTTGCTGCTAATAACCAAACAAAATGTCTGGCTGACTGAGGTTTAAAGGTGTTGTTGTAGCATCACGTCAGCATGCACGTCAGTCATGTAGACGGGAGTTCGCTCTTTTATCAGACATTTCTAGAGGGCTGACACTGAAGTATCATGGCGCTACAAAGAAAGTATTTGGCATGATATTCTATCGGCCAATCAATGCAGAAGGGGCTATCCCAAAACCACTGTTCTTCTAGGTTATGTAACTAACCCGTCATAAGTCATTATAAACCTACAGAGCCTGCTGGGAGGAATCTATGGAATCACTGAGAGGGAACTTGACAACAGGAAGTAGGAGTATATCATTGGTCTAGTGAAACCTGTTTGTAATGGCATTCCTATTGTTGCAGCCTGGGTAGAGGATCCCCTCCGTGCCGAAGGCTAGTAATGGCACCAACACCCCTGTTATCAGTGGAGACCCATAGGAGTCACACGGCGGTTAAAAGGCTGCTTGAAATCACTTCACCGTCTGAAAATGTGTCTTCAACGCGTGTAAGGAGCAACAATAATCTGCTGTTCACAGGAACTAGTTCATGTGTTGTCTGTCTTCGTTGAGATGATGGGTCACGTGAAGTAGTTGCTTTTCTGCTGTAGTAAAATGCAGTTGAGACTAGTCAATAATATACAGTATAGTAAGGCAGCATATGGTGTTAGCTGTGTGAATAGTAGGCTTGTGTTGCGTTGCATCCGGGGCTGCAAGCAATCATTAATATTTGTTAATTGGCAATCGATTGTTTGGTCTATATAAACGTCCTCAAATTGCTTGTTTTGTCCGACAATGATAAGACACTTAAGCATGTTTAGTTTTGCGTCACATAAAACAAAGACAAACAGCAAATCCTCTTCATTTAGAAGCTGGAAAAACAAGGTGTAATGCCTAGCCACCTGCTCCAGAGACGTAGGGTGCATTCACCTCTACTACTGGGCTCATTAAAAGAAAATATGCAAAATTGGACCAAACTGGTGAAATTCTGAGAGCCGGTTGTGTCACGTTAGCCATCTTTGTGTCCTTGTAAGCTTTGATAGTTGAGCTCAGGCTGCGGCTGCAGCAACTCTACTTCAGCCAGCACAAAGCCCGGCACGTTGGGTCAAACACTTGTAAACGCAGAAACAGAAAGTTTGCTTTCGGGGCCGTCTGCCGGGGTCAGTCCCTCTTCTGAATTCAAGTTAACCGCTAACTCGGGGTACGTCCGCTAGAGCTGCCGCGCGCTCTACTACAGGCGAAGCAGCAGGTATGAGGCAAGAGTGAAAGTTGTGTTCTCATTTGTCCTACTTTTGGATTTAATCCAATAAACAAACTATCAAAACACGCACGGATCATGGATCATATTCTCTGGACTGAGGGCAGAGCAGCGCTGCCGTGACTCACTTTCGCCTCTCGAAGAACGAGTCTGATTAGAGAGTCCGGGCCGGATCCTGCTGGTTGGCGGTACACGTCTCTGCAGCACAAAACATTGACCTACTTGGCATAACGACAAAACCGTTACATTCTTTTGATAATGTTTGTTAATTTTTAGTTAAATACTGGCCAAATCTCACACGTTGCTCCTTCCATCGAGTAGATTTCTGTCAATTAATCAACAAATCTGTCAAATTGTAACAACACAATTTAATAAACCTTGTGCAAACAATAATGATCAAATTAACATTAGTCTCGATTGAATGCGTGTATGAACACCTTCACTTAAAAGTTAAGATGTGTAGTTAAAGCCTTATTTACCAATCACTTCTACACAGTAAGTATAAGTATTTGGTATCAGTATAACACTGAAAAAGTGCAGCATTTATGGCCAGTTATGGGAGTGGGCATAGCGCTACATAAGAAAGTAATTCTGCATATATTTGTTTCTGTTTTTCGTCGCACACAGATTTTCAGTAGAGTCTGAGTTTTATGAATATCTGTTCCTAAAGTCAGAAGATCACTATTCGTATTGCAGGTAAACCATAACGCCTCAGGTGGTTAAAAGTACATAAATGTAATATAGTTTCATGTTTGCGCACGACTGTGATTGAGAGGTGTGCGCGTGCGTTTTGGCAGATTTTTAGTTTGGCACTGTTGGACTGAGGAAGTCCAAGGTCAGTGAGATAATACAGCAAACGCAGCTACTAAATACAGCTCCTCCGTTCAGGTAATACTTGCTCCCACCGATCACAGAGCCTCTGTTGAAAGCAGTTAACAAGTAGCCTTCAGACAGAGTAACATTTTTTTAAAACATTGTGATACAGTAGGTGTTACCTTCCCATGGGAATATTAGCACAGAGTTTATGTGTCAGCAGTGCACTCGAGTGTTTTATTTACCCTAACACCTAAGTGCCTCTGTCCTACCACTTTAAGGGACATTTAGACTCTCAAGTTTAAGTTTCTGTAAAAGCAGCACAGCTGATGGGACATGTTCACTCTGACCTGCAGTGTTCAGGCTGTGTGTAAATAATGAAATGAGACAGTTTGTTATGTGAGGAGATCTTGGCAGAGGCAAAAAAAAAAAAAAACACATTTTGAAAATAATACCAAGAGGATGAAAAGGATCAAAGAGTCTTGGCTTTGGCTGCTTGTTCTAGTCGAGGAGATAACAGGAATAGTGGTCGGCACACAGAGAGCAGGTGTTATTGAAAGGGAACACTGGTCGTGGGCGGCACGGGTTCAAAAAGATTAAATGCTCAGCGCCTTGTTGACTCCTGTGTGTATTAGTGTTAACTCCTGTTTGCTCTACTGAACTGAGAAGGACTTACTTACGTTTGTTTGTTTAATGCTATTTGTGTGCATTTTACTTCAGCATGTTTAACTCTAATTCTCTTGGTTACATTTCTATGGTTTTCACTCGGATGTGTCTCTTTAGCTTCATCTGAAACAATCGATCAGAAAATGAATCTTGAACTAATTTAATAATCAATTGTTTGTCATTTCTTTCTTTTTTTAAGGAAAGACAAACATTCCTTGGTTTCATCTTCACTATTTGGAGAATTTGCTGTGAATTGTTATAATTTATTTTAAAGTGTTCTAAGTTTTGGACAGTTGGTCGTACAAAACAACACGTTCGAAGACGTCACCTTTGGTTTTAGGACATTTTATTGGACATTTTTAACTATTTTTGAGGTGTTTTTACATAAGCAGAAAATTCAATAATCAATAATAAAAATATTGTTAATTTACACCAATATGTCTCTCACATATTTTAGTATATTATTTAAGCTAGGCAGTATAGTCTTTGCTTTAATTTCTTTTTTTGCAAATGAAATATAGAAAAATCTTTATTTTCTTGCATTGAATTGAGTAGCAAACGTAATTTCAGTTCATAACTAAATAGAACTGGAGTCTCATGTATCTCACCGAGTTGAAACTGGTTCAAAATGATAAACATCTGTTTATATGAGAACACGGAGGGGGTGAATAACAGAGCACTGATATTAAATGGGTGAATAAACTTGACTTCACACGTCAGTGGGTTGTGGCTTCCCTGTGGCAGCGCTCTCAGGCCAGGTGTAGTGTTACAGGCGGGTTCCGAGGGTTCCGTCTGTCTTTAATGTGTAAAACAGTTTTAGGACCTGAGGACAGGAGCTTTGTGGCGCTGTCAACCTTCTGTTACTACAGTAATAAATGACCCGCATACCTCGGCCCTGTTGAATATCGACTATCATCTCCTCACCTGCACGGCCGTATTCCTCTCCGTCCCACTCTCTCTCTTTGTATCTCCCTTTCTCTTTCACTCATCGTCTTTCTCCTTTCTCCTCTACCCCCCCACCTCCCCCACACACACACATCTGTCACTTTCATCCCAACCCTGTCTTTCCACTTTCCCCTTTCTCTCAATCACTCAGCGCTTGTTATGCCCTCTCCCACTCTCTCTAATGTATCCCTCTCTCTCTCGCTCTCTTCTCAGTTTTATTACTTGAAACGATTGAGAATGACGACATCGGGAGGAAGACCTTGAAGATCACAGATTTCGGCCTGGCCAGGGAGTGGCACAAAACCACAAAGATGTCAGCCGCAGGCACCTACTCCTGGATGGCCCCCGAGGTGATCAAGTCATCGCTCTTCTCCAAAGGCAGCGACGTCTGGAGGTATGACAAATTACACCCCAGACACCCACCCAATGACAAAATATGATCTACTACTACTTACACAGTATTACTCTCTCCTTTACTTTCCTTTTACTCTCTTTAAACTTTCTCTGTATGTGCGTCAAACACCAGCTATGGCGTCTTGCTGTGGGAGCTGTTAACAGGGGAGGTGCCGTATCGTGGGATAGACGGCCTGGCTGTTGCTTACGGTGTGGCAGTCAACAAGTTAACTCTACCAATCCCATCGACTTGCCCCGAACCCTTCGCCAAGCTCATGGAAGGTAAATGTGCAACATAGCAGTAATGCTGCAGGATGTAGTGATTTCTTTTTTTTACTGTTGTTTCATATGACCTTTACAACCGACCATTAAACCTGCCTGTTCTATAGCTAATGGTTATGTACCTTTTTGTGTTTTAGTTACAATATGTGTGGTAGAGGACGTATCTGTAATCTTTACATCTCAATGTGTGTGTCCAGAGTGCTGGGACCAGGACCCCCACGTTCGTCCCTCCTTCTCCTGCATCCTGGAGCAGCTGTCGGCCATCGAGGAGGCGGTGATGGCCACCATGCCACAGGACTCTTTCCACAGCATGCAGGACGACTGGCGCGTGGAGATCCAGGAGATGTTTGATGAGCTCAGGACCAAAGAGAAGGTAGAGCAGAGCGATGAAACAATATATATCATAGGTCAATATGTTGGAGCCACTGACATTACACCGTACTCACAACATGAGGTTAGAGTGGGAACTTAGAAACCTGACATGCAGCTTATGTAGCCGACCTTCTATCCTTCTTGTACTGTGCTCTACGTTTGTTATTTTCCAGTGATGGTACATGTTGACTAATCTGTTATTGAGATGAATCTAACCGTGCAGAATCGCTTGGGGCAGCTTTTTATTGACTTAATTGGTTACTTTCAGTGGAAAAGCTAATCACGCGTTAGACAAAAAGTGTTATTAATGCCGAGGTGCTTTAGCGTACTTCCCCTTGTTAAGACCTTAATCTGCTTCCTGTTTAAATCTCCCATTGCTGGCTTAAAGAGGGGGGTTAATTAGTGTTTGTAGAAACAGCCGGATCAGCACAAAGAGCTGAGTCAACGAATGGTGAACTGAATGACACAGGGTTTCAAGAGACTTAATTTATGCCTTTTATTTGATAATTATATCTTTTATTGTATTTTATATGAATGTATCATAACTGTTCAGTTACGTTAAACCACATTTTTAACATGTACCCTTGTGTTATGTAATCATCCCAATTAATCACTTAAACACTCAACTGAACCTGCACCAACTCATCGAGACATAAAAGCTCTATAAAGTCTGTTTGCTGTGTAAAGCTTTCATAAATCACGAGAAGAAAGAAATAAAAATCTTTGAGCTTTATCTCACATTTTCCCATCGTAAATTTCCTAAGATTTCCTGTAAACGTCCCACAGTAATCTGTGTCTAGGTGGGTGGCTCAAGTGGCTTGACTGTAAAGCTGCTTTATGTAAGTCATCCAGTAAGGATTATTATTACTCAGCTGAGAGCAATTAAAGAGAAAATGGGGACCGGTTAGCTTTGTAATACAGCCTGAAACAGCAGGCAGTAATCTCCTGGTACCAACGTGTTGTAGAAGGAGTTATTTAATAGATGGCAAACACTCCTGCCTCCCTATTGTTGTCTTATCTGCAAGAGCTTTTCCCTTGTTTTATGGGAATTATGAGATGTATTCCTACCTGTTTGTCTTGCAATGCATTCTCTTCTGTCTTACAAGACAATTGAGTCCAAAAAAAACAAACTAACAGTCTTCACTCTAGCCTTGACGGTGTGCCAGTGTTCCCAGGACATTGTGGCAACAGCAAATGTCTGTCTTCCAGTTTCACTATATATGTATCTTGACACCTGGTTCCTCCAGGAGCTGCGTTCCAGAGAAGAGGAGCTGACTCGGGCCACCGTCCAGCAGAAGTCTCAGGAGGAGCTTCTGAAGCGTCGGGAGCAGCAGCTGGCGGAGCGGGAGATCAACGTGCTGGAGAGAGAGCTCAACATCCTCATCTTCCAGCTCAACAAAGACAAGCCCAACGTGAAGAAGAGGAAAGGCAAATTCAAGCGTTCCCGCCTCAAACTGAAGGATGGAAACCGCATCAGCCTGCCCTCAGGCGAGTGAACATACCGAACAGCTGTCTTGGTTTCATATTTAAATTGGTGGTCTACCAGTGTGAGCGGTGAAAAGAGCTGAAGTGTTACTGAGACCAACTTTAGGTTAATGAGATGTTCACTGACAAAGCAATGTCTAGTGAGTAGGGGTGTCACAGTTCTCTGAATCCACATTTTACTTTGGGGAAAGGGCTCCACTGGTTGCGCCAGTCTCGAAATCTTCTGCAGCCTTCAAACTTAGAAAAGTGTGGGCTGCGTTGTGTCGTCTTTGAAGTGCTTTTCTTTTCTCTCGCACGCAAGAGGCCGGGGATGAATAGAAAACAAAACTGGGAGAGTCAGAGAATCCTGCTTTTGACTTTTAAGGTCGAAATCGAAAGCACATTTTGACCGTTTCTGATTTAGGATCAATGTTGTGACCCCCACCTGCTATTCTGAGATTGTAATGACCGTATCTGCGTGTTGCATTTTGCAGACTTCCAGCATAAGATCACCGTGCAGGCGTCGCCTTCCATGGACAAGAGGCGAAGCCTTCATAGCACCAGCTCCTCTCCTCCCAGCAGCCCCACTCTCATCCCCCGGCTACGAGCAATCCAGCGTAAGTTCTGTCCGTTTTTTTTTTTTTTTAAAGTTTTCCTTAGTGTGAAGTTTGACCGTCTCCTCCACCTCTGTGTCAGTGTTTTCTTGTAGCTGTGGTTCTGTATTTCTTGGCCCGCATTAAGTCAAATCTTCTTATATAAATATGAAAACCATTCTGAAGAAATCACATCAACTCTCTGAGAGTTTCATGGGAACGGGAACATGGGAACAGTGTCACAATGACCAGAGCCGTGTGAACGAAAGCTCCGGAGCCACGAGCAGTCAGCCAGTTGTTTGAACAGTTTGATGGTGTCGTTAGTCACGCTCTAACGCCCTCGCAATAACGGGAACAAATTCCTCTCAAGCATTTACAGTAAAGGCCGATATTCAGACATGAATCTCTGCATTGCAATGTATTATAACAAAAAAGTTATCATGTAGTATGTCATAAAAAAAGTCATTAAAAACTTCATATTATAGCACGCCAAAAAGTCACAAAAATGTCATAGTATGTCATGAAAAAAGTCAAGATATAGTTGTTGTATTTATTGTATTACTGACATTGACCTATGTGTGGAATACAAGTGAACGTAACTTGTGTCGTAGGGCTCATGTCGGTCAGAGGTAACGCGTATGTTTCCCTCCTCAGTGATGTCCCACATGCAGAGGGACAGTTTGTATGTTTACCAACAGGATGTTGATCTGACCAGCGAGCTCACAGCCTCGAGGCGGCTCACGAAGAAAGGCAAGCTATCGGCTTCCCACGTGCAGCGCGTGAGGCCAACGGCACCGAGCGCTGCATGTGATGTTTGGCTAACCTTGACAAATGAAAGGGTTTGATGCCTAACTGCTTCCGTTCACTGGGGCTTATATTCTCTGATTGACGAGGTTTTCCCGATGTGTGGATTTTGGGGTTTGCTGGTTGTTTCACAGGTGCTCTTGATAACAATTATGAGGTTTATGCCATAGACTTGGGCCAGTCCTCTGTTCATATTTGAATCATATTATATTATGTGGTTTAAATGAAGTAATTCTTAAAAGGAACTGGTAGTGCTGTTAATTTGCACTTTTTACTGGTTTTGCCCTCGTCTGTTGCCCTCGCAACCTACAGCTATAAGAAGCTTTTATAACAGCTTTTGGGTTTTGTTTTATGCTTTTTGGCCTTTTGATTTCACTTTCAGAAATTCATTTACATTGGTGATATCTTCTAGTATGAAAAAAGTTTGTCACTCGAATCTTCCTGAATCAAAATGCAATTATTAAAATAATTAAAGCTTTATATCAATCCAGTGTAGAATGGCCTTGAAATAAACGTTTAAGAGATGACACCCATGAGTTATTCTTTGCCATTTAAACTTTTTAAGTCCTCTCTGTCTACATATTTGGAGACAGAGAGGACAAAGATTTTTTTTTCGACAAACTGGGATTACTGTGATTCTACAGATGGCATAATATCTTTTTTTAATAATCTTACTTACACGTCTACACCAGATTCTCTGTCAGGGTTGCGGTTTTGCTTACAACACCCTCTTGCAGTTGTTTTGAGTCTTTTGAGTAACACTTGTCGGTCGCTGTGTTAATAGTTACCCAAGATGAGAGCAACCGCACATGGGGCCGTAGCACCCTCTTCAGGCCAGAAGAGTTTGAAGACGTGAAAAAGGGAATCAAGAAGAAAGGAAGAACCTGGGGTCCCAGTTCAGTGCAGAGCAAAGAAAGACCTGCTGCTGCTGAGAGGTACACACACACACACACACACACACACACACACACAAACTATCACACACTTTCTACTACAAATGGAGATAACTTTTACTTCATGTGTTCTGTTCCTGTGCATGGTTTTCAGAGTGCGTCCTCTGTCAGACGGCAGTAATCCCTGGTCCACCAGCCTGGTCAAATCCCAAAAGTCTGTCCCCCTCTCTGCCCTGTTCGCTGAACAAAGTGAGCAGAATTGTTTTCTAAAGTGACTAATAAATGTTGTTTTGCTGAACAGGTTTTAAAGTCTTTTGAGTGCTTGTTTACTTGTCAGATTTGAAACTAGGTTTAATGTCCCTCATGTTCCTTTTATGTCTATCAGACAAACAGTTATGTAGTTTTTTGTCAAGTGTACAGGTACTCTTAATTATCTGGTGATGCTTGTACTAGGAAGAGGAAAGGGGGCTTGTTTGGTTCATTTATTTATAAAGTCTGATTCCCACTTCTGTGTTTTCAGCGGGGGCCGGTAAAGATGAGGCGTTCTCCCAGGAATGTCCTGACAGCAGCTCCAAGCCAAAGCAGCTCAAGTTCCCCAACCAGGTGTACATCGATCTACCTCTGTGGAGGGACGAGCAGCAGCCTCAGAGCCCCGGTGGGCATTGTGGGTCGGGAGATTCTGGGGTTGGGGCGGCAGGTCAGGGTGGCCCAGCAGAGAGCCCAGAAGACACCACCACATCCACCTCGTCCACCTCCACCACCCCACAGGTCACCCCCACCAACAGCCTGAAGCGGACGTCGGCTCGCCGCAAGACCGACTCCGTGCTGTACGGCTGCGGCTCGTTGCTGGCGTCCGTCGTGCTCGGTTATGACATTAGGGAGGCTCTCAAAAACTCCGCTCCTGGGGAGGATTGCGAGCCCCAGCGCGAGGAGAAGGAAAAGAAGAAGAAGGAGGGCCTGTTTCAGCGTGCGACCCGCTTCCGCCGCAGCACCTCGCCGCCGGGTGGTCGCTCCCGCAAAGACGAGGCGTCGTCAAACCACACCGCCGCCCAACCTGTCAATCTCATCTCCATGTCAGCCATTATGGAGTGCAACTCCACCAAGTGTCTCTTACCGTCTGAGGCGGACGCGTCACAGTCTAGGCCCGGGAAGGTCGAGCTTGCGGCCGCCAATCATCACACGGAGTCGTCCAGACCCGGCCAAGCAGCTGCTACAGAAGGCCAGAATAACAAGACTGCAGCTAACACACAGACACCACCGCAAACCCAAAGCCAGCCCGCTGAGCAGAGCAAGCACAACACAGGAACACGCCTACGCAGAAAGAAATACACCACCAACCACATTAGTGAGTAACAGGAAAAAACGGGGTGCGGGAAGTAAGCTTGTGTACGGTTTAAAAAAAATACTTATGCTCCAAAAATGTATCTTCCCCCATCTGTTTCCAGCCAATGGCCCACCCACTCTGCCTCCTCCAGCCTCACAGAAGAAGCAAGAAAAAGAGCAGGACGGGTTGTCGGAGAAGCCCTCTGGTGGGGAGGCCTTCTCCAGACCACGGCCAGTGTCGTTCCGGGCCAAGCCACATACCTGGGCCCTGCTGCGAGGGCGCAACAAGAGCTACTCCCTGGGCCACTACTCCGGAGAGAAGACGGCCCAAAACCTAAGCGTAGTGCTGTCCTCAGACGTGGGGACGGGCTGCTCCCTACTGGACATGGACACGGAGGGCCAGAAACGAGACTGCACTGTGCCGCTCTGCCGCATTCAGAGTTCCCCGGGACGGACCTCCGTTTTTGAGCTGGAGAAAGAGTTTCTCTCTTAGGAGCCTTAAAAAAAAAAAAAAAAGATCTGCTGTGGTCATAGTTCATCCCACACAACCAAGAGTGTTTCAGAGCATTCAGACAGAATATTTGGCCTCAAACTCCTGGAGGGTTTAGAACCAGGCTGCCTTTTTCCCCCCGTTTTTTTAAAATGTTCTATAATATAGAACCCAGCTTTGCCTTAGTTCTAGAACATAGAGATGTCAGTGTTCTAGACCAAGTCTGAGACTTCTAGCAGACACCTGTGTCAAAGGAGTTGTAGAATGTGCGCCTTCATCTCAGTTTGAGAACGGTCATAAGTGCAGTTCAGACCAAAGATTTGCGACGGGATAATGTGAAATTCGCAACTACTTGCAATGCGCCAGTCTGCAATATTCTGAAATCTGTCAGTTTACACCGATGCAACGAAGCAGGACTGTTCTTTCTTATCCCACCTCGTGCCCAAGTGCAACAGAGAGTGGGAGGCCACGGGCCGAGTCATCTAGTCATCTAGTCGCGCTGCAGCGTTCATGAGCCCGCGCTGTCCTTTTGTGCACACAGCAGAAACTATCCATCGATTTGTGGAGGTAAAGAGATAAAAATACACACTCTGTGCAGAGAAAGTACTGCCAGCTGCTGATTCAGACAGGATGAACATCTGAAACATGATGCATCAACAATAACGTGGAACAAAACACCACAACTTAGCCTGTAAAGGATTTTAGTTTTACAGTGTTACAGGTTTAAATAACGTCGATCGTATGGATCATATTGTTCATCCTGCTGTCAGAATATTTCCAATTAAGTTTCAGATTTGTCAGCTGTTAATTGTTAACAAATAATCCGACGCGGCTGTTCCTCAAACAAATTGATGAAGTTATCCTCTTCTTTCCTCATTGTCGTCACTTTTGACCAGCTGATCGTTTGTAACCTAGGCGACCGGCTGACTTTGCAAACCAGCCGCTGGCGACTTGACGAGCCGAGTCGCAGGCGACACCATCAGCCGGCTTGAGTGGAGCCGAGGCGGACAGTTCTCACCGCTGCAACAGTTTTGTCTCGTCGCGAATCTTTGGTCTAGACTGTGATTTCCACACTTGCCTTGACTCACTCTGGAACCCACATTTACAAACATAGTTCTGAAACTTGAGCGGAGCGCGCTGACTCAGCAGCTCTTCCTCTGTTCGCTCGATGCTCGACGGCCACCTTCTGTTCGCGCAGCTCTTCCTCCCTTTTGTTACCTTCTTCCTTTTTCGTTCTGTCGGTGCAGCTAAACGTTGACCGCTGCTGCAGCTTTTCGCAACACAATACCCTCACCTTTTTATTTATATATATATTTTTATAGGTAATTTAATATGAAGAGACTTGACCTTACCTTTAGAAACCAGCAGGACATACATTCCATGTCAGTTTCAAAGTTGTGCGATCACGCTTTTAGATTTTTTGACTTGAGAATCATGCATGTACCCTTAAAATGTTGAACAAAAAAACAACCTACGTCTTGTTTGTAAATATTTCTTTTTATCCCATTATCAGCCTAATGCTGACTGGAGTTTTTGTATTGCATATATGCTGTTTTGTGACTGTTTTAAAAGTGAGCGATGCTGCAGTACCGTTTGTGTTCCAGGGACAGGTTACATACTGGATCGTAGCAGGGATGCAACTATGTCTTCTCCCAGAATGTCCTAAAGATTTTAGAGAAGCAGGTAGAGAAATACCTACAGAGCAAACATTGATTCGTATTGTAGTCATGTGTTGAAAGTATTTATAGAACATCATTTTTTTTTGGGGGGGGGGGGGGGGTTAATATTTCCTGTACTGCAGCCGAATGGGGGAAAACCTGCCCCAAATGAATGAATTTATAATCTAATCCCCCACGATGACAGCTGATTGGCTGCAACTGCAATGACACAGCCCAATCTCAGATTTAAATTGTTAAAACGATTAATGCTCAGCCGGGAGTGGCAACATGGGATGTTTAGAACATCGAGTGCACAAAGAGCAATACTTGTTTTTTTGTTTAAAGCTTAACTTTGACACAAGTTCTCTGCATCTCCGGTTTCCCCTCCAATTGGCATTATTAGTTTAATTCACCTAATTGCGCTCTTGTGTTTAATTGGATTTGTTGACGAAGGCTTACAGTCTGGGTTTATTTCTAAGCTACACGTTTTGTGTAGCGTTAAGCAAACAGTTTCCCCGTGTGGCCAATTTCCATTTCATTAAGGTCGGGAAGGTCTGGAGACATTAGAGGACAACATTTAGTTGAATAGAGTGAAGACACAGTTTCATTATCATAATGTAAACTTAGAGCCAGTTGTTTGTTATTCTGATTCGTTGTCTCCGGATCTCTGTGAACTTGTGAGTATGGCGGTCTGACTCCGCAGGATACACACAGTACCTAGTTCCATGGTCACTCCCGGGCCGCTCTAAAAGAAGAACAAATTAACTTCATTTTGTTACTTTTGACTGATGATTATACCCCCCCCCCCCCCCACACACACACACACACACACACACACACACACACACACACACACTCTCTGTTTTTGAGAAGTTCATAAGGACAAAACAAAGCTCATTTACAGTGAGATATGGATTCTCAAATGGTGTAAATATAATTGTAATTCCTGACGTGTGTATCACTGTGGCATCGTATGATGATTTAGAATGGGAAGTATCCCATGTTCTGTATTTTATGACCACTGACTGTCAAACAACACTGTAAAAGCCTTACTAATAACCAAGCTGTTAAAGGGGCAGTTTGCAAGCCAAGATATCACTGGATTTACTCATTTTCTATGAATTAAGGTTAACTGTAAATACCGTAATGCACTGGTGCTGTATATTCCCCTTAAAATATTGTGTTTGAAGCTGAAGTCTGCAGTTTGTCGTCCACAGTAACAGAGCTTTGTTGGCTTAGCAGCTAACGAAAAGGTTTTGTCTATTAGGGTTAACGATGTCTCGACATACCCAAAAACATTCCACTACGTTTGACAAACTGCAGCAGGAATATTGGTGATACCGGTTATCAATAAGGTGCATTCAGGCTTCGGACCAAATTCAACTCTACCAGCACTAAGGCCTCTATGTCCTCAGGACCAAAACCACTAAATGAACTAGCTGCTAGTGAGGAGCTCTTACAAAGAAAGCTATTCCGTACGTTCCGTAGGCGCAGTGCAGCGCTGTTGCTGAAAGATCCATCACCTTTTTGTTAAATGCAACCCTTCCTTTAAATCACTGGATGTCTCCGTCACACTGAATGTGTCTGATTTAGATTTGAGTACATCTGTTTCAGTGAACGTTTTTCTTATCATTACAGTATTGGTTATTTCACGCCTAATTGATCAAGAGTATCAAGTTTATCAACATTTTGAATAAAGTCTAAATCAAGACTTATGTTGACTTTTTGTTTTTCTTTTGATAGATTCTGATCTTTTGTAGTTCAACTGTCTACAATTATTTGATGCTGTTTTCCTACATTTCCAGCCGTCACACTAATGTACAAATGTGTATTAATCCACTGCTAGAAATAGTCCACCCAAAATGCACTGGCTGATTGAGTAATGGTTGTTAAATACTAACATGCCCAGCTGTCTTTGAAAATATTGATCCTTTTTTGAAAATGAAGCGTTATATTTGTGACTGTTTTTAGTCTTCATTAAGAACCAATTGTATCGTATTATATTATGTCGAAAAAAGTCATAGTATACCATGTCGAAAGAAAGTAATAATTTTGTATGTTGATATACTCATGAAAACGTAATTGTATGTCGAAAAAAGTCACAACGTCATAGCCGAGTATGTCCAAAAACCAAAATGTCATGAAAAGAATCATAGTATTATCTCATAAAACCTCAGAGTATATTATGTCAAAAGAAGTCATAATATAGCATGTTGAAAAAAGTAATAGTTTAGTATGTTGATATACTCATAATAATCATAGTACAGTACATCAAAAAAGTCATAGTATATAGTATGTCGAAAAATCATAAAAAGTCAGAGTATAGTATGTTTACAAAAGACATGAAAAAGTCATAAAAACATCATAGTATACTATGTTGAAAAAAACTAAAAAGTCATATTGTATAGTATAGTATACGTTATTGTATAGTATATTTAAAAAGTCATAGTATAGTATGATAAAAAAGTAAAAAAAAGTCATAGTATGTTGATAAACGTATGAAAAAATAATTGTACAGAACATCCAAGAAGTCATATAGCATGTAGAAAAGTCATTAAAAAAGTCATAGTATATTATGTTTACAAAAGTCATAATATAGTATAATGAAAAAACATCATAAGATAAAAAGTAAAAAAAATAATAGTATAGTATGTAAAAAACAAAATGTCATAGTGTGTGGAAAAAATATGAAAAAAGTTATTGTATAGTATATTAAATGTAAGTCATAGTATAGTATGTCGATAAGGCAAAAAATAATCAAAGTATAGTATTTCTTTTTAAAAGTCATAGAGTGTATGTCCAAAAACCGCATTGTAAAATATGCCGAAAAAAGTCAGTTTAGCTCATCTATAAAAGTTACAGTATAGGATGTTGGAAAAAAATCATGAAAAGTATTTTGTATGTCAAAAAATGTCATTAAAAAGTCATAGTATGGGACGTTGAAAAAAGTAAAAAAAACTTCATAATATACGATGTCGAAAAAAGTCAGTGTAGCATGTAAAAAAATCAAAGTATAGAATGATTTAAAAAGTCATGACAAAGTCATAGTATAGTATGATGAAAAGTCATAGTATAGTATGATGAAAAAGTCATAGTATAGTATGATGAAAAGTCATAGTATAGTATGATGAAAAAGTCATAGTATAGTATGATGAAAAGTCATAGTATAGTATGATGAAAAGTCATAGTATAGTATGATGAAAAAGTCATAGTATAGTATGATGAAAAGTCATAGTATGGTATGATGAAAAGTCATAGTATGGTATGATGAAAAGTCATAGTATGGTATGATGAAAAGTCATAGTATGGTATGATGAAAAGTCATAGTATGGTATGATGAAAAGTCATAGTATGGTATGATGAAAAGTCATAGTATAGTATGATGAAAAGTCATAGTATGGTATGATGAAAAGTCATAGTATGGTATGATGAAAAGTCATAGTATAGTATGATGAAAAGTCATAGTATGGTATGATGAAAAGTCATAGTATGGTATGATGAAAAGTCATAGTATGGTATGATGAAAAGTCATAGTATGGTATGATGAAAAGTCATAGTATAGTATGATGAAAAGTCATAGTATAGTATGATGAAAAGTCATAGTATGGTATGATGAAAAGTCATAGTATGGTATGATGAAAAGTCATAGTATGGTATGATGAAAAGTCATAGTATAGTATGATGAAAAGTCATAGTATAGTATGATGAAAAAGTCATAGTATAGTATGTCAAATTAGTTTTTTAAGTCATAGTATATTATGTCGAAAGTATAGTATTTTTTAAAAAGTCATAAAAACGTCAGAGTAGAGAATGTCCAAAAACCTCATTGTAAAATATGTTCAACCTATAATTGAAAAGTAATAGTAAAAAAAAAATCAAAGTGAAGTATGTTGACGAGTCCTAGTACAGCATGTCAAAAAAAGTGATAAACAATTCATAGTATAGTGTGAGGAGAAAAATCATTAAAAAAGTCTAATATTTCAATCAGGAGAGACTTCATTAGAATTCAACAATAATGTATTACACATGCATACAACTTGAATGGTGCAAAGTCTTTGGCGACTGAAGTAGGATAATGGAGGGCTGGTGGTGCTGAGGTCAGATAGGCAGAATCCCCCTGGAGTCCAGACACTGGTGGTGGTGATGAAGGCAGTCGCTGCAATCCGATGATGAATGAGGAGCACGACTGTGATGCTGGCTGGAGGTGACTGGGGTGGAGGGTCTCATCCGATTTGAAAAAGTCATAGTATAGCATGTTGGAAAAAAGTCATGAAAACATCATAGTTCAGTATGTCGAAAAAAAGTCATAGTATAGCGTATTGGAAAAAATAGTTTAATATGATGATAAACTCAAGAAAATGTAATTGTATAGTCAAAAAAGTCATAGTATAGCATGTAGAAAAATTCATAGTAAAGAGTAAAATAAGTCATATGTATAAGTCATAAGTCAAGTATGTTTTAAAACGTCTTAAAAACGTCATAGAAGAGTATGTCCAAAAATCTTGTAGTAAAGTATGATGAAAAAAGTCAAAAAATATATATAGTAGAGCATGTTGAAAAAAGTCATAGTATAGTATATACAAAAGTAATAGTATGGTATGATTA
Organism: Cebidichthys violaceus; assembly: GCF_023349555.1. Taxonomy (NCBI): domain Eukaryota; kingdom Metazoa; phylum Chordata; class Actinopteri; order Perciformes; family Stichaeidae; genus Cebidichthys; species Cebidichthys violaceus. The sequence continues at coordinate 1,110,122 of NW_027176263.1, read as the reverse complement.
AAAAAGTCATACAAACTTCATAATATAGTATGACAGATAGGGCAGAATATACCAGTGTAGTCAAGTATTGTGCTTTTATTTGTAACATGAAACATTCAAGTTTTGCATCTGCTTTGGCACAGGTTTATGTTAACCTTTAGATGACATTCATTGAGAGTTGCTGTGCGGAAGGGAAAACAAGTACGAATTGTGGTCACAGTATTAAGACAGTATGAACTTCATCCTTCCCATCCCTGAACAAACGATTGTCCTCCATTCAAAGGAAACAAAGTGAAATGTTAAAACAAAAACCAAAAAAATTGCTAAATGTGTGATTCACTGATGTCATGTGAAATGATTTCTGGTTTCTGTAATCAGCTGAAAGAATAAGTTAACATAAACTGCTCTACTTCATTGTGCTTGTAGTGTGTGTGAAATATAAGCTGGGCTTCATGAAAACAACAAAACAAAGTAAAAAAATATGAACAAAATAATCTTAACTTGAGGTCTACTCAATAACTTTTTCCAGAGCTTTGAATCACATTTCACATCATCATGACATCACCAGTGGTTGGAGTTAACTCAGTGATTCCCTGAAGGGGAATAAAAGCTTGAAAGTGGACCTTGAGTTAAGATTATCTTATAACTATTTCTAACAAAATGTATTTAAAAAGAAAATCTCTTCTTGACTGAGACAATGCAGTGTCCTGGAGGCTGACATCAAAAGTGAAAGTGTACCTACACAATCCTTAATGCTTTTGAGAATAAAGTGCAGCACTTTTATTGGCACGGAGGTAGCGAAGGATAATTAAAGCTGAACTGATGGATGAAAAGTCCAGCTTGTCCAGTTCGTCTACAGCAAAGAGAAGTGGGAAAAAAAGAAGAGAAAAGATTAATTAACTGCACAAAGGAATAATAATCAAAATGAATGACTTACTAGAATTGCATTATCAGCGCTCTACAATTCCAATACAGATCTAAAAATAGTGCAAAGGGTGGGGTGAGCAGAGATAATTATAGTCATTGTGGAGAAACTCTCCTGCTAAGATTTCTCCTCCAGGAGTTTCATTTTTCCTCCCTCTTTCTGTCCTACTGCCTCAGGCCAATGTCGTGCGACAACTGATCCTTGACTTCTCGTTTGGTAATCTTTTGTTACAGCGGAGAGGTTACCTTTCACACTCAAACAATGCTGTCCGGCTCGGACACAATCGCGCGACGCAGACACTTGTGCCACATTCTCACGGATCAAATAGCTTTCTACTACTGGGATCTGTGGCTGAGCTCGACTCAACAAGCTGATTTATATTAACAAACTGAAAATGTATAGAAATAATGAGAAAGATGAGTTTATGTAGGTCATCTAAACACTACCAGATATGAGTGTGTGTGTGTGTGTGTGTGTGTGTGTGTGTGTGTGTGTGTGTGTGTGTGTGTGTGTTCATACCTGTGTGATCAAAGCGTAGTGACACATTTCACAGGGCTTCGAGCGCTGCTCTTGGCCTGGAGGGGGATCATGGTCTGGGCTTGGAGGCAGTAGTTCTCTTTGTGCTTCAGCTTTTTCAGAATCAGCTTTTTAGAGCAGCAGTCCATCTTATGCACCTCCTGGAGAGGAGAGAATAAGACAGGACACAGTGACGGAGACTGTCAGACTGCATAATATCTTTACATACATACATTTTCTTTATGTTTCGTTTTGGTCTTTAATATTTATTGTTGTTATTGTTCTTCTTCTGCTCTTCCTCTTCTGTCTCCTCTCTCTCTTCTGCTTCCTCTTCTATTTCGTAAGAGTAGTAGTAGTAGTTTAAAAGTGAAATGTTTATAGTTGTTTACACATTCAACGATTACATTATATTTGTTTTAGGCTCCAGAAAGAAATGTGTTACCATGGTGGTAATTGTTTTAGTGCAGAAACGGAATCGATTAATTGATCAAAAAAACTATTCATAGATTAATTGATAATGAAAGTAATTGTTAGTTGCAGTCCTAAACGCTTTATTTTACATGCTCATCTATAGCATTACATTACAGGACATTTATTTTGTTTTCCATATAAACCTCATTAAAATATACATAAATTATTATTAAAACGTTATTCTTTATTGTTTGTCTGCAGCCAAAAACAGTATGGAGATGGAGACATAAGTCACATGAGTGAGTGTGTGTGTGTGTGTGTGTGTGTGTGTGTGTGTGTGTGTGTGTGTGTGTGTGTGTGTGTGTGTGTGTGTGTGTGTACCTCCTGTCCACTGCTGTCTATGAGGTAGATCTCGTAGTGTAGACTCCTGTGCATCTTGCGGACCATCAGCTTGGGGGGCTTCACACGGACCACGATCCCCTGCTCAGTGCGGTTCAGCTTCAAGATAGGAGAGCTGATTTTGGCTGCAGGTGCAAAATAAGGAATTTGTTTAGTTTATTTAAATTTTTTCAACGATGATGACAAAACAAATAAATCGAAGAGTACAACATAAAAGAAGGCGAAGATGATGTATTTTGTTAGTGTTTTAGTGTTTTGTTTCATAAAAAAGCAAACTTGACATCTTGCACTTCCAGCACATTTTAAACAGAACACTTTGTATGTGACTTTTTCTTGCCAAGTACCAGAATTATCACAGATTGTTTTTATCCTTTAAAAATGACTTGAATTTCTCAATTGCTATATAGACCTGGACCAGGATTGATTGAGAGTATAATAAAGTGTCTGTATTATATGTATAACTAAGTAAATTGTACTTTTTAAGTTAGTAAATACAATTTCTTGACTTAAAAAAGTGTATTTATTAGTTATTCTTTATACAGATCTTACAACCTGAACTCTTGTGTATTTCTTTTTACTGACACCTCTCCTTGAAATACTCTAGTACGTCTCCACTCCTTATAGTTATTAATAAAGAACTATGCCAGCGTCTGTTCCAGGTTGTGTGGGTCGAGGCATCAGTTTGGGTAAGCCACAATAAAACAGACGGTGAGGAAGAGGAGAGTAAACACTCACTGTCCCAGCGCGGGCTGAACCTCGGGGAGAGGGCCCAGGCTGATTTGCTGGAGGGCAGGGAGGAAGCGTGCACTCTGGCGTAATACCACTCTCTGGGGTCAGAGGTCACGACGCTGAGGTCACAGTGGGGCCTCTGGATCCCCTGACAGCCGGACACGTTCAACCACTGAGGCTCGCCATAACTGAGGAGCAGACAGTTTATTTCCCTCTGTGCAGCATGGATCATGTCTTACTGGCAGTGATGGATATATATATATATATATATATATATATATATATATATATATATATATATATATATATATATATGAATTAGCAAAGTAACTAAAGTTATCAAGTGCATGTAGTGGAGTAAAAAGTACACATTCCTCTGAATTGTAATGGAGTACTTTAACTATTGTAAACAACTTAAATCTTCCTTTAAAAAGTCATAAAATAATTCATGCATCAATGGAAAAAAGAAACACTGTGAATATTTGCAGTGTTAAATGTAGATCTGCTGTACGTTTTGTGTGTGTGTGTGTGTGTGTGTGTGTGTGTGTGTGTGTGTGTGTGTGTGTGTGTGTGTGTGTGTGTGTGTGTGTGTGTGCGTGTGTGTGTGTCATGGCTCACATCTTCCACTGGACGTAGAACTGCAGTGAGCTGCTGTTGGCAGGTGGAGTCCAGTGCACAACGTTTTTATAGTCCACGGAGTCAAACCTCACCTGGGTGGGTAGAGCGAGCATCACTGGAAGTGAGGAAGTAATTGATTACATGACGGTTTATGAGGACACAGAAGCAACAATTACCTTTTTTTTTTTTTTTTTTTAAAGGTAAAATATTGATTGATTAGTTGGTTGATAAAACAATAATGGAGGTTATTAGACGCAGCTCTTAAGTAAACAACAAAAACTGATTTACAAACAGGACGATAAAACACATAAAAATATGAAAATAGGATTTCTGCAGTTGTAGTATTTGCATCCAGTCCAAATAGCTTCTATATGGGCTCTGAAATTATATTTAAAATTAAATGTTTGGTGGGACAAAAGAGGTTTCCTGAGTTTTGTTGTGATTCTTGAAAGATTCGTATTAGAAAGATGCCTTTCACCTTTTATCAAAAACTATCTGTGGTCCTGGTCATTTGTCTTAAGGCTAAAATTTGAAAAAAAATGAAACAAACTATAGTAGTTAGATAAATCAAAGCTGATTAATCAAATACAAGTGTTGTGTCCACATTAAAATACTGCAGTTTCTATATTTTTGGGATCAGGGACGTTTCAAAGACAAAAAAAGAAAAGTGAAAATAATTTTCCTTTCAAATGTTTTTCAAGAATTCAGTCATCTGTCTGGTCAGAACCAGGACTTTGTTTCTCTCTAGAAAGACTTTCACACTGCAGTTCCTTGCAATCTCAGAGCTCATTACACACTCAAGTTACTCTCCTGAACCAGCCTTAATGTATCCAAAGTTCTACGTTTCTATTTCTTTGTTCTTGTCTTGTTGGCGATTGATAATTACTGACATTTTTTCTAAAGTCTTAGAAAGATTTATAGAGAACTCATCGTCATAATATCTAACATCAAGTCCTGTTCTGTTGCTTCTCACATTGTTCTGTTGCCTTATTATATTTTATAAGAGTGTATTCGTGAGTTGTGTTATTAGTTGGTCTGTTATATTAAAGATCAATACATTTAAAGTCACACTCCTTGATTTCGTGACATTTAAATCTGTGAAGGTCCTCTTAGCTGACTGCTGATGCTTTAAAGTGATTTTAAAAAACACGGAAAACTTCTGAGAAAGAAATCTGTGTGACGTTGAAATCAAATCAGTCAGACAAGAACAATCCATATGTCATAAAACGTGTAAATGCGTCGGCGGTTACCTTGAGCTGTGACACAGACACCCAGGTTCCCCAGCAGCACGGCTCTGAGCAGCAGATCAGTCATGGCGTTGAGGCAGTCTGAGGACGAAAGACACGCTGGACTGATGCTGCGGACAGCATGCCTTTAACATGCCATCAACTTCCTGTTTTTAAATGCCATTATGCATGGGCCATTTATGGCATTTCTGACGCAACGACCACGTTACATGGTTTGACACAGAAGTACATTTTTGTGCAATACACGTAACACACAATGGCATACATACAAAATTAAAAAATGTGTCTATTCATTGCTCAACAGCTGACCACAATACAATACAATTTGAACTAAGTATCAGTAAAACTAGTAACAAAACAAGCCCACTTGTAATCCTGTTAAAATAAATTATGCATGTTTCTTTTCATGCATACATCTCATATGTTTCTGTCATGTGCTAATCAGAAATGTTTGCCCATGCTGCTTTGCTGATATTACACCTGAGAGCTAAATATGCCTCTTCATACTTTGGATTTGACTGACATCTTTTCTCAAGTTCACATTTAAAATAATGTAAAATCAGGCATGAATGTTCTCCAATAGTCCTTTATCACAGCAAACATTTTGACTTCTTACAATAGAAAAAGTATTAACACTATTCTGCTCAAATGTCCAAGTAAGACATGGCAGTGTGACAGTGAGCCAGCATGCACAATACCAGGACCCTGAAACTGAAGCAGCTAAATGGAATTCAGCCATAATTCGTTTTTATTATTTCATGAAAAAGGTCCATTAATACATTCTTAAAAAGAAGCTCTGCGAGTTCGGTGAGGACTCTGCAGGTCAGAAGAAATGCCACACTGTTCTGCTTCAGGTTGACACATTTACAAGTATTTGTTAGTTGAACGATAACCATCAACCGTCCAAACGTTTTACTGGAAACCAACAGTTTACTGGAAATGTGTTGCATCATGATCGTCAGTGACAAGAGGGAGAGAGGGAGAGAAAGGAAGAGTGACATCGTATCTACTTCTTTTCTTTACTTTGTGGTTCCACTTTGTGTTAATTATTAACTATATTGTCAATGGGTTTATAAATATCTACAGAAGCAGATGAGAGTATATAATCATTGTTCTGCAAAACCTTAAATACATCATGACAGTACAAATTCAAATTCAGATTTTCTCGTTACAGTTGGACTGAACTATATCAAGTGTACCTTTGTTTTTAATCAATTTATTTTACTTTTAACATATTTAGTTATATTCTTGTCTATCATGTTAATTCAGTGTAACTTTGCAGCACTTTTATACTGTGTTAGTAAAACTTGTACATCCTGGTGCTACAGCATTAACGCAGCTTAGGTGACTTTTAATCACCCAAAGGATCCGCACTACACTACATGTGTAGATATAGGGTGCATACTAATCTCCAAAACATAGTAATTATAATTGGAATAAGAAATGTTTCCACATATTGAGTGGACCTAAACACAAAGTGATGTAATAACAGGGTGAACCAGCACTCAATGGTTCAACTCCCGGCCGCAGGACCTTTGTTGCACATTATAAACCTCTCTCTCTCACCGACTTTCAGAATAAAGGCAAAAATGCCAAAATATAGTCTTAACATAAAATAGTGTGCGTGAAAACTCACCCAGTGAGCAGAGAAATCTAAACAGCTATCAGTGATAACATTGATAGCTGGAGTAATGGATAAATGAATCTAAATGTTGGTTGTGCACATGAACAGTGAAGGTGGAATACATAAAAGTAACAGCCAAACTGTGCAAAACATTAAAGTTCAACTGTGAATAAACTTATTTTGACAGTAAGAACCTTTGTATAAGTATAATGTGAAATCACATCCAGGTTGAATTCAGTTCAGGTGAACACATGTTGAACGTGAGGAGTGGTGTTGATGTTGTTGTACTTGATCCGACAGCGCTGTGGGAGTATATCGGACAAAGCTGGGGCGGCTGTGGCTCAGTGGTAGAGCCGCTCGTCCATTAACCACAAGTTAGTCGCTCCACGGGCCTTTCAAAGCAGTTGAATATAGTTTAACTACTGTAGATTGCCAGAAACTCTGCAAAAAAATAATAATCTGCAAACCAGATACCAAGAATGATTTGAGGATAGACACCTAATAGTGAAGTCCATTACTGGAAACAATATAGGTCTCCCTACTCCCACACACAGACAGCAAAGAGGAAGGAAACATCCCGAACAGACATCTACGCAAACACACACAAAAGAGGTCTTCCTTGTCACTCAAATTACTGGCTTCAGAAGAAGGAACAACATGGTTGCACAAATGTCATGAAACGTCATCATGACATGTGTGCTTTTTCCTTTACATAGTAACGTGACAGCATCTGATGTAGTGATTTACATAGGGACAGTAATAACTCAGCTGCAATTTGGCTCATTCGCTGAACTGAAATACCAACTTCCCTTCCTGAAGGGTCTGCATTTCACATACACGAATTTGGTGACGACAATATAAGATTGAAGACATAGATGTAAAAAGAACGTAAAACACCAGCTGTGGAAGAAGTATTCAGAGTAAAAGTATTAACACCACACTGTGGAAATACTCCACTAAAAGTAGAAGTTATTCAATTAAAACCTTACTTCCGTAAAAGTATTATCAGCTAGATTTACGTCAAAGCAAAAGTATACAGTATATTATGCAGCCTAATGGTTCCTGTCAGTGATTTGCTAACGTACATGACGCTGGATTAATATTGCTGCTGCATTAATTGCTGTATAAGTTTAAGGTGGGGGTAATTTTAACTCCTCTTTATACTGTTGGGTAGTTTAATCTACAGCAATGCATCATATTCTATAAGATCATCATGTTTATGGCGTCGCTGTCCAGTGAAAAAAATCCATCTCTACAAAGTCAACTTTTCACGAGCTTAGAAAAATAGACCTGTTTTCAGGTTTGTGACAATACATTTTCCAGCTGATCCAAGAGGGTTGTTATATATGCTTTAAAAATAAAAACTACTTTATTTAGCTTTAGATGAAGGAGAATTTTCTCAACACATAAAGGAACACTTGATGCTTCAACTTATCAGATATATTCACACTCAAAATCCCAAAATTTGGCGATACAAACAGAAAAGGGCTGCAAAATACCTTTATCTCATTTTTTTATTGAAAGTATGTAATGCTAAAAAAAATGACAGAAAACAAACACATAAAAACAGTAGTTTGCAGACAGAAAATGAAACATTATGTGAACAGATGCAGAGAGATCAGATAGATACTGAGAAAGGATAATGAACAGTTAGGTAGTCAATTAGAGAATCAAGTGCTTGAGTTTAATTAAGTGGCTGTTTATCCAAATCCAAAGATCAACACATTCAAACAGCATCACGCTCAGACAATCACTCCGGATAGAAATCAAATCAGTCCTTTCTAATTTGAAATTGGTGGACCGAAAAATGTTAAATAAAAGCACCGATAGTCACTTTATCACTTAAAGTGTGTTGTGGGTTCACTTCAGCCAGACTCTGTATTCATATATTCAGCAGTGAGTATAAACAGATCAGAGCTTTAACTTAACATCTGTATGTTTTACTGAAAACAAACAAAAAGTTACATACAAAACATGAAGTGACTCAAAAACTGACTAAAGCACGGACATAAGGCACAACACAAAGTCTAACAGATTGTGTAACGTACAACATCACTTCACTGGTGCAAGATCGCAACTCATCTCATGAGAAACGCATTTGCAGTTCTCAAACTGCTTCAATGGATTTAAAGGCCGAGTGAAACATCCCTTTCTCCCCCTGATTGATTGTTCAATTATTATTTGCCAAATAAATGTCATAAAATAATATTTTAATTGATTTTTTTTCATCCTCAACTGCAGGGTTTCTTCTTACATTCATCTGAAAGAAATGTACTTTAGGACAAAATCTGACCCACTCATCCTGCCGCAGAGCGACACCATACAGGACTAAACGTGTTTGAGGAATTTATTAAGTTCTCCCTCGTTCTCCTCCTCCTGCTCTACCAACAGGAGGTGTAAAAGGAGGCTCTGTATTTGTTAAGCCACACTCACTGTCAACGACACCCGCCCAAATATTACATTTTAGTAAGAAAAAGGTCACATTATGGAAGTTAAAGATGCTCTAACTTCCGGTTCACTGCAAGTTTAAGGTGCTACGAGCCTAATGACAAACAAAAGGATTCGATTCAGGTAGAAAACGCACAAGTGCAAATAAGCAAAAAGGAAATTCTCAGTATTCATAGACTATTGCACAGAGATTACAGTATTGTATAGTCATGCCTGTGTGTGCATGCATCACAGGCAAATAGGTGATAATGCATGATTAACAGATGTTTATGAAACAGTATGTAAATGTTATCACTGGTTAGTATTTCAGTATGGCTTACAGGAGATGCAGCACAGTTAACACCCTTTGAGTCCTTGTGTGGGATTCTGTACATGATAAAGCTAATAAGCTGAAAGATCAGTTGTTGTTTTAGCGACAGTTACAAATTCTGTAGTAATAACTGGAACCGACCATGAGCACTTGCTGATGTCTCTTGTAAAGAACGAGTTTTGAAAATCATGTTCCTGTTAGGACAGGTGTCACATGGCTGTTATGTACAGTAACTTAATCAATCACGTTAATATGAGGCGCTCGCTCAGCTACTAGCAGTGTGAGGAACGATCTGTTTGTAGCGGCGGAAGAATTGATCACAGGCTGCAAAGGATGAAACACAATTATCCGAAATGAAAAAGATCATAAATGGACAACATTACTATCTATCATTATGCTGCTAACATTCTGGTGACTGATCTGATTTGGCAATTATTTGATATATTCCATCTTACAGCGTTCACTGATGTAACTCAGTGAAAGCTTGTTGTGCTGCTTTAAATAGAAAGAAAAATGTAACTGATGTTAAGGTGCACTAACAAGAGGGATGTCTCTTATTCTGTTTAAGCTGGAATTGGGACGATTTGACAAGGAAACGACACAAACCAAACCACTGGAAATTTGTAACCAAGACTGCACGTCGCTGTTCAGTCTTATTTGACCAAATGTCTAGCATTCAATGAGCCACAATGTTCAGAGGTTCCACCTTTAGCCACGGTAACCCTCCGCCACTTCATCTGGTGCTAACGTAACAAACACCGGACGTTTCTCATAACCACAGGGGACCTCACTGGGGTTTAGCGCCTCATCTTCCTCCAGCTCGTTGCCTCGCATGTACCCAGGTTCTGCATTAGTGCCTACCCCCAAGTCATCAGACACACCTTCATCCTCGGTTGACACCCCGAGCGTCAGACGGAACTCGGACTCGGTAAAGGGTGGAACAACAGTTTCAAGTTCTTCCTCCTCTTTTGAAATTAGAGGTGTGGGTGAGGTAGGCTCCACTTCTGGCACAAAGAACGTATCTTGAACCGCTTCTGAGATCACCTGGATCATTTTATGCGGGAACATCTTTAAGACACAAAGAGGTATTGTTAGATATGGTTTGAAATTTAAAAACCTGTTCCTTCAGCAGGGATAAATTCTCTTAGCATATTCAAACCGAATAATTTCCCTTTAAAGGACGAAATAAAACCAGAGTTGGGAGGATGAACATACCACAGACGTTGGTAAAGCAGAAGTCGCCGTGGTCTGTTTCCGGTACACCATGTAGAAGATAAAGCCAAACACAAGTAAGGCTGCCAGCAGGCTGCCAATGACGATGAAGGCGATGTGATCTAGATGAAACAGATGTAAAATATAAACATTAACAGAAGGACTCTAAGCCACAAACGCACACAGTCGAGCAAAAGAGACCAGTGGTAGCTCTGACTCACAGTGAAATATATATATATAATAGTATCCTGTTTGTCTTTGTGCCAAATTGTTTTTATTAGCATATCAGTTCTTCAGTTATGGCCTAAAATGTGTTTTGTGACCACACAAATCTGATCAGTTCTTCCTCAAGTCCAGGTGGACGTTTGTGCCAAATTTCAATCCAGGCATTTCTCAGATATTTCATTTTTGAATAAAAAAAATGCAATATCTGAGAAATGTACCAGACCGACATACAAACGGACGTGTGTACGTACGTACGTACGACAGAGACAACCAGATAAAACGATGCTTCCGCTGGAGGCATAAAAATGTTACTCAACAGCTTGGTGTTTCTTCTGGTGGCACGACGCAGTACTCTTGTGTGGCTTGAACTGATATTTTCTCCAGCTTTCCCTCCATCTTCAGACAGTGTTTCTTCTGTGCAGCATCCACCGAAATCTCCTCCTCACACACACTCTCCACGCAGTAAAACGTGTGGTGTCGGTCCTTATGCACAAACAACAAACAGAGACCTTTTCAAGAAAACTAGAGTGATACAGAGAAGTCATTTGTACATATAATTGTAAGCAGTTGTAAAACTACTAGGAAATAGTGAAACTACATCAACAGATGGATTTTGGGCTTCTTCTTCCCCTATCATTGGTTGATTAGTAATCATTACATGAGGAAACTGACAGTCTTCAGCTCATTTTCTCATGTCTCATCAATGTCATTCCAAACTTTAGAAGGTGTAGAAGATGTTTGTGCAGTCTCACCTGGTTGATGATCAAAACATCGTAACGAAATTCAGAGAGCTGGCTTTTCGTCATCGTTGCTTTTGTGTTTGGATTGCTTGGCACCTTTTGGAGGTATACCTGCGAGGGATGTGTGAAGCGGACTCGGACAGTGCCATCATGTTGGGCGGTGAGGTCAACTGACGGGAAGTCCACATTACCTGGAAACATGAAAATGGCTTAAACGTAATTTCAATTTCATGTTAGAGACTGAGGCGTGCCGAGATGATGAACAGCTAACCACTGCTCTAATAATTTAAATTAATGGGATATTGTGTTGATTTTAGCATATAATTATTAAAAATGCTGTATTGAACAAGAAAGTAATGACATATGTTTCAACAAAGAAAAAAGAGAAAAGAGGAGAAAATTTCCTTTTTTACATCCTTCGTGGTCATTCGAGTATAATTTTCAGAGTTTACGCGGTGCACCTGAATGCACCATGAAGTCCCTGATGGTTCCTACACACACGCTTTACTGTATTCAACCGTGTTGAGGTTGTAACTGTGGCGGTACCAAGGAGTGCATTCATTCCTCTACCACCTTCTCCTTCACACATCACTGTCGGTCTGTGTATGGCGTGCCAGGTGACAGCCAATCAGAAAGCCCGTTACGTCCCATGTGGCTCATTTACAAGAGTGTTATCTTGTTTTACCATCGCAAGGCCCAAAGCGTCACGGAACGGCTAAATGCAGAGGCTAAAAGGAGAAGCTAGGTGACCAGCAGGTCACGTAAAGCAGGGAAATGCACCTGAAAATGGGAAGGGAAGTGAGAAGCTGCATTTTTAATTAAATCTGTGAAATTTTTTAATTTCATTATTTTTTTAATGAATCAATTAATGTATCTTTAAATGATGCACTTACTGATTATTTGATGGTGTTTTTGTACATCCTGTTTTAATCCGAACTATTTATTGATGAATATTAATTTTTACCATATTTTTCTACACCCGGCTAATTTCTGTTTTCAGGAGACGCATTAATGTGTGAACTCATTAATTCAGGTTCATCGTTCTAAAAAGTGAAATCGTCACCGTAAGCTCAGTGAACACTGACATCAATACTCACATATCTTCGTTACTTGAGAGTCCTCGAAATAGCTGAAAGTGATTCCCTCAGAAGGAGCAGACTCATTCTGTCCAATCACGGCCGTCACGTCGAGAAAGTAATCACTTTTTGGATCATTGAGAGAGGACACGTCTGCTAGTTGAGCTGGTGGGTTCACCCAAATGTCCTTAGGATTACTGGGGAAACAAATAAAACAAGAGTGTCATTGTCAGGAGAAAATAATGAGCAAATAAATAACACATTTAAAATAGTTAGCAGCCTGCTGTATGTAAACAGTCAATAGATGCTTAATAACACACTGTCAATTGTTGGGAGCTAAAAATAAATATTTTGCTAATTATTTCTAGAAATGTTCAAGTTTTTTTTTTTTTTTTTATATGAACATAATCAAAATTGTGATAAGCAATTGTAAGGATATCTTTAATTTAATTAATGTGTGTAGAATTGAGTGATATCCGACAGCGACGATGTTTGAATTGTCCTTTCTGGGCCACCGTAGAAACACGGCAGACTCAGTGAAGAGCATCCGCTCACTATGTAGATATGAAGGGCTCATTCAACAAGTCTTAGTTTCAGGTGAATACACACTAATTTAAACTGTTAATGATCAGTTAACAAGGGTCGATCCAGTATTAGGCTACTCAGTTCTATTGATTGAAGTTTTTAAATAAATTGATACGCTGCTTGTTTGTGCAGTTTAAAGCAGAGATCATCTTACAAAATACTTCTAACAGGCAAACTGACTTTAAGCAGGTTATGTGCACAAAGGAACACACACTAACCCTGCTGATGAGCCAATATGGACTCGGAATCGTAGCCCTGGCGACGGCTGCTCGTAACTCCACCGCAGCACGTTGTGCATATTGTGGCAGTCCAGGGTCACGTTGGTCGGCGGCGCCACTGTGAGAAACAGAGACACGAAACGTCAGACTGCAAATTTCACACTGAACATCTCCAAAACACCAGAACAAGACAAGGAAATTAATATCACACATAATTGTTATGTCGTAGGTGGAGCTCCCCTTCCCTTACTGGACTCGTTGGTACGAGGCCTTTAACTGAAACAGAGAATCCCCCTCTTTACAGAAACACTGTTATCACCATTAAAGTCACTTACAGACTCTCAGCTTAACCCTGCTACTACTCTTCTTCTCCATTAGTCTGTCAAATTCGGGGAGGCTTTGTATTGTTTAAAACTTCCCACTAGAGGGCGCTGCATGCAAACTGCTACACGATACAATCCTGGTGAACCTCTTTAATGGGTCTATATGTTGCACGCACGCACGCACGCACGCACGCACGCGCGCGCACACACACACACACACACACACACACGTTTAAGAGAATATTAATAGTCTACGTATATTTCTTTAAATTTGGTGGCAGAACTACAACTTCACTCAATGAACTGGGTTCTTTAAATTGAATCTACATGAAACTTTGTGCAATGTCTCTGCCGACATCGAGGAAGCCAGAAAAAGGACACATACTTCCTCAAATTTAAAATAGCAGAGTACAAACAAGACAGACAGTGTTTTTCCCTTTTACCCTCTTGTTAACTGGCCCTCACTTCAGGGCCGTGACTTACAGTTTAATGTCAATTCAGCATCGCTGCAAGAAGACCAGATGATTTCAACAGCAGCGCTGATCAGCTCTAGAAACAAGTTTTATTTGTATCCTGTGCATGTTCACACAAGCCTGACGATGTACCTCATGTTACAGGAAGCAGCCATGCGTCGTAGCATTGCACAGTTACCGTTAAAACACACACACACACACACACACACACACACACACACACACACACACACACACACACACACACACACACACACACACACACAGAGAGTTTCTTTTTTGTTTTTTTTATCTTCTAAAAGGCTTAATGTTTTGTTTCAGAGATAATCACAATAAAAGCAAAACAATGTTATATCTTAGTGTTTTATGTAATAAAGTTTGGAACATTTTCATCGTTTTGTTGCGATTTACTGAAGCACCACCAGCAATGCCCATTCAATTTGTACATCTATCACGCAGGCAGAAAACTGGTTTTCATGCTGGGACATGCTCTCTTCAAACTTCTCCGTCAACATAAATGGTTTGTTTTAAATGATTAAAACAAAAGCTCATACTTGGCGTACACAATATAAGATTATCACACTGATGATATTTTCTCTCCAAGTGTATTCAGGAAAAGAAAAGAAAGACAGAGAAGGGGCAGAATGAAGACACAAAGATTGGGGCTTTAATCAAGCTTTTTGGACAGGTTCCTGAACACACCTTCAAAAACCTTTATGAGTCACACCTCTGTTATCTGACAGATTAAGAAAATAAAAGAGAACATTTCAGTTTCAATTCCTCTGAACATCTACGTTGATGCACGTGATAACGTACACCCACGCAATGACAGAGAGGCTCAGAAACGACTTGAGACGCGAGAGAAGTGAAAGAGAAATCACAGATGAAGACATGTGTACAAGTCAAAGAAGCGTTAACCGCAGCTGTCACTGTTGGTCGCTGAGGGCGTCCACCACAAGGTAGCGTGAGACCCACACAAGCGAAACCACACCATGTAGGAATTCAAACTTCCGTTTTACCTTCTTGCAGTTTGATAGATTTTTGAAAATGTAAACGATCAAAGGAATCACTGTTAAATCCCATCTGAGAAATAATGTATTTATACCAGAGAAAGCATTTCCTGGTATAATGATTTACAGATATACACACAATCCCATTGCAAAAATGCACAACTTTAAGTACAATAAGACAATATTCAAAATGGCAGTTTTCACAGCTCCTTTACAGTTTCCATCTTAAGTTTAGCCATTCAAAATTAAATTTGGGGAACAGATTTAAAATGAACCAATTACAAAAAGGTCAGAATGTCAACTTTGGGAATGAGGTCAACCCCCCAGCTGAGGAAAAGTAGAACATATTTACCAAACACTGAGCATGTTTATAAGTTTCTATATATATATATATATATATATATATATATATATATATATATAAATATATAAGTGAAGCAGATCAGTCACGAGTACAGAAACAGTAGCAGACACGGCTCACAGATTTGTGCACACAAAGCAAAAAGCTCTTTCAGAAGCAGGAAGAGAGAGCAAACGCTGTCAGATGTTAAAAAGGAGGTCACTGGTGATGGAGGAAGTCCAACGATGTGCAATGAAACAAATATGAGCAATAAAGTTGTGTGCAAAAGAATGAGCATTCAAGTACAATATGTTTCTAGTGCTTCTTGATACTTAATAATAACTTTAATATGTCCTTTTTATTCATGCTTCGTGTTCCTTGCTGTTGTAAAATATTTTGGTGGGGTTTTTTGTATCGTTATCTTTATATCGCTGACTGATTTTGTAACTAATTGGGAGTTTTATTGAGAAAATTACAGTAAAGCTCTCTTGATGTTTGCAGTCAGAATGAGAACTCAGTTCAACCACAGCAAACCAACACCAACGTCAGGACTACAGAAGATAGAGGAGGAGGACAGAGCGGCAGAGACACGGACGCAAACTGCACAAAGCACAGATATAATCACTGACTGCGTGCAATCACGCATCAATTATTTACACCACGGCTACATTTCAACACATCGCTTGACGATGGTGATCTACATAACCCACACGGCTTCCTGCCGCGTCTCATTAAAGGAGTGAGCCGAGGATAGTTTTCACTGCAGACATTTGGACTCGTAGCATGAACAGCACAAGTGTAACTACTGACATCAATAATGGCTGCATGCCATTTGCATAACTACTAGACTGGTTGGGCTGATGGTGGAACTACACTGTAAATAGAGGTTCAAAAAGACCACCACTGCTCAGATTTGAATGCAGTTTTAAGTAACAAGGCAAGTATTGAAATGTTTAGGCGGCCTTGTTAGGTATTGATTCTCATCTTGTCTTATTGTATGCAAATAACAACAGACTAGCCAATGCACTGTATGTCAGCAGCAGTCATCTGGTTTGTTGGTGTGAAGGATATGGTATTTTTCAATAAAACGTTATACTTATTTAGTTTTTATGTTGTTTTTCATGTAACAGATGAAGCCCAAAGTTCTTGAAGACAGATAAAATTGTAATTTGAATCAGGAACTCAGTAATCAAAGAGTCAGAGCACCGACAAGATAATGAACCCAACCAGACATCTGATGGAAGCTTTCAGTAATTTACAGTAATTCACAGGGCTGCAACTTTCGATTTTTTTTGTATTTATTTATATATAGATTTTATAAATCGGTCAACTTGACGATTATTTTCCCGATTAATCTTTGGTCTAGAAATGCAAAAAAAACTAGAGTACTGAACGTTCGGTCAGGTTGACGAACTGATAACTTCTCAATATGTTGTTAGCTCTTTCATGTTGCTAGCTCTTTCATGTTGCTAGCTCTTTCATGTTGCTAGCTCTTTCATGTTGCTAGCTCTTTCATATTGTTAGCTCTTTTATGTTGCTAGCTCTTTTTTCATTGTCCACGCTTTCATGCCAATGGTCTCGACAACAAGCACTGTGGTGACACGTTAGGTGAGACGAGACACTTTAATGGGAAAATCTATTCCAAGGTATGAATGAAAGCAATCTCATGGGCAAAGTTTACGTTCTCTTGGAAAGCCCCACTCAGAGTGACACAAGTTGTGCTATTGTATAAGGTGACTCATCCCGATTGTCTCATAATACACAGACATATCCATGCTCTCTCTCACACTCACAAAAAGGGGAAAAGAGATAAAGCTGCTAGAAAACTAAAAACCTAGCTGCCCTGTCTTCCCGTAGGGGCTATCTGGCAGAAGGGCAGTGGCTGATAAACTTCCCTGGAACTTGCGGTCATTGTTTACTCATACTGTTCTTTACTTTGCTTTTATTGTCTAATGAGAGACGACGACAAAAATCTGACTTCAAGGATTCCCTTTATACTTGAAACGAAAACGGCTACAAATTTATAAATGCAACAATCATCTCAAATAAAGCTCACATGTAGGCCGATAAACAAAAGACAGATAGATATACTGTAGTCTATGTCAACATACAGTTGTGGTCAAAAGTTTACATACACTTGTAAAGAACATAATGTCATGGCTCTCTTGAGTTTCCAGTTATTTCTACAACTCTGATTTTTCTCTGATAGAGTGATTGGAACAGATACTTCTTTGTCACAAAAAACATTCATGAAGTTTGGTTCTTTCATGACTTTATTATGGGTTAACAGAAAAAGTGATCAAATCTGCTGGGTCAAAAATATACATACAGCAGTGCTAATATTTGGTTACATGTCCCTTGGCCATTTTCACTTCAATTAGGCGCTTTTGGTAGCCATCCACAAGCTTCTGGCAAGCTTCTCGTTGAATCTTTGACCACTCCTCTTGACAGAATTGGTGCAGTTCAGTTAAATTTGATGGCTTTCTGACATGGACTTGTTTCTTCAGCATTGTCCACATGTTCTCAATGGGATTTAAGTCAGGACTTTGGGAAAGCCATTCTAAAACCCTAATTCTAGCCTGATTTAGCCATTCCATTACCACTTTTGATGTGCGTTTGGGGTCATTGTCCTGTTGGAACACCCAACTGCGCCCAAGACCCAACCTTCGGGCTGATGATTTTAGGTTATCTTGAAGAATTTGAAGGTAATCCTCCTCCTTCATTATCCCATTTACTCTCTGTAAAGCACCAGTTCCATTGGCAGCAAAACAGCCCCACAGCATAATACTACCACCACCGTGCTTGACGGTAGGCATGGTGTTCTTGGGGTTAAAGGCCTCACCTTTTCTCCTCCAAACATATTGCTGGGCATTGTGGCCAAACAGCTTGATTTTTGTTTCGTCTGACCACAGAACTTTCCTCCAGAAGGTCTTATCTTTGTCCACGTGATCAGCAGCAAACTTCAGTCGAGCCTTAAGGTGCCGCTTTTGGAGCAAGGGCTTCCTTCTTGCACGGCAGCCTCTCAGTCCATGGAGATGCAAAACACGCTTGACTGTGGACACTGACACCTGTGTTCCAGCAGCTTCTAATTCTTGGCAGATCTGCTTTTTGGTGGTTCTCGGTTGACTCTTCACCCTCCTGACCAATTTTCTCTCAGCAGCAGGTGATAGCTTGCGTTTTCTTCCTGATCGTGGCAGTGACAAAACAGTGCCATGCACTTTATACTTACAAACAATTGTTTGCACTGTTGCTCTTGGGACCTGCAGCTGCTTTGAAATGGCTGCAAGTGACTTTCCTGACTTGTTCAAGTCAATGATTCGCTTTTTCAGATCCATGCTGAGCTCCTTTGACTTTCCCATTGTAGCGTTTGTGGGCGTTTGTATCCAATGAGCCTTATTTAAATGGCCTCAGAGAAGTCACCAGCTGTAGTCACTCATAATCACTCACAAGAAGTTAAGAGGCCATGCTATGAAGCTCATTTCATTGACACAACTTTCTAAGTCACCAAAATTGCTAATTCATGTTGCTATATGTATATTTTTGACCCAGCAGATTTTGTCACTTTTTCTGTTGACCCATAATAAAGTCATGAAAGAACCAAACTTCATGAATGTTTTTTGTGACAAAGAAGTATCTGTTCCAATCACTCTATCAGAGAAAAATCAGAGTTGTAGAAATAACTGGAAACTCAAGAGAGCCATGACATTATGTTCTTTACAAGTGTATGTAAACTTTTGACCACAACTGTATATACAAATGAAATACCTACGTTTGTTGAGACAGTCTATCGATCTCCGCTGCGTTTCAGCACCCAGGAGAGAGAGAGAGAGAGAGAGAGAGAGAGCGCGAGCGCGCGCACACACACACACACACACACACACACACACACACACACACACACACGCACACGCAGTGTCTGACAATAACTCATAATAAGTGAGGGATAATTCGGTAAAATACACCGGCTAACTCATCTCAGGTACGCCTATTAATGCTTAATCTGACAAGTTTGGAATTTGCTAATGTGTTTGGGACGTTTGTCATGCTGTTTGTACTGGGGCTGCACTGGGACAGGAAGTGATTTGGACAATACAAATGAACAGAGAGAGAGATATACGTAAAAATACATGATTGTTGTTATTGAGAACAGAATGGGTCAACACATTCATATTCTGTTAAATCAGTGTTGTTAATAGGGCTGCAAGTAATCTTTATATTTATTAACAAGACATAGACAAGCAGAAAATACTGACAACTGAGAAGCTGGAATAAGGGAGTGTTTGGATAGTTGTGTTTGAAGATTGACTTTACGGCTTAACAAATTACCTAAAAAGTTGTTTAAAAAGATGACATGGAAGTCAAGAACAATAGCGAGCTAAGCTCAGACTATCAAATGACCAAATACCAAATGTGTGGTCTGCACATCAATGTATTCTTTATGCAGTCAGGCTGCATTAATGTTTGTATTTAGAGCCGTTTGCTGCTGATAGCATCACCAAAAATGCATTTAAGCATCAAGTGTGTTGCAGCAACTTCAGACTGCAGAGGATCGATGCAAATCTGCTCAATGCCTCTTTAAATGGTGTTTGGTGAAGTTCCAGAAATGGTCAGATGAGTTTTCCCCCCTCATCAATCTCAGCAATGACCATAATTAGAGGCATTAGTACACTAGCCTGTGCACAACATCCAATGTGAGAGGATAGAACTAATGTAAGGTGAGAGGGGAGGAAGGTATAGAATGAACATCTTCCTGGTTGCAGCTAAATCCATGTGACGCTTTGATCGCCCGAGTTTCAAATCCTGTTTCTAAACTTCAGCATTTTGTCCCACGGTCATGTTTTCACCCGCTCTTATTAGAGACTTTTCTGTGCTACTTACACAACTGTACACCATTTCATCTATTTCTAATAAGAAATGAACATTTACAAGTGTACCACAGTGCACAATATTCCAGTTCATACACATTTCTAAAGTAAACCTGCATGTGTGGCTTCTGCAGGATTTGATTCCTGCGCTTGGTTCTTCATACGGAAATCAACAACTTTGCAGAAATGCATTACACAAACAAAGCGTCTTGGGTAATACTGAAAAGTACAAAGAGGAAATAAAGAAAACCCCAAAGACATGTGTACACACTGCAGCTTGTTTAAGCAATCAGCCATATTCGAACTGAAAGGAATCCACCCAACGTTTACACGAGCGTGATGTTTGGTAGTTAATGTATGATTGAGTAGCGTGTTGGAGAGTTTTCTGGGGTAAAATGTTCACACGGTAACGTTACACAGTATATTTAAGTACTCAGTCATACTGTACAGTTGAAGTGGATAACTTCAGCCAGGTGCAGCTTCACAATACCAGTCTTTCCGGCAGTAAAAGTTTGCCAACGGCATATTAAAATACAGTATTTTAACCATAACATGCCTTGTTTACACAGGAGAATGATCCCGTGTGTTGGTTACAGGAGCGGAAGCCAGGCAGCTGTTTTCCTGTGAGACCAGCGGTCTGTCCTCACCTCACCTCCTCATAATAAACCCTCATGAAATTCTGCATACAACCACAGATTCACTTTGAATCGACATGTCTTAGATTATGTGACACAGGATTAATTCGGCTGCACAGAGGTGTTGAACCAGGTTAACGTTACGGTGTGAACACCCTAAAATCAGCTCATGCGTGTACACGTACGCTAGTAACGTAGAGTTCACTTACCGTAGGCCAACACGGCGTGTGACCACACGAGAGAGAGGAAAACGGAACGAAATGCAACCAAATCCATATTTAACAGGCGATCCGATGCTCGTTGTCTTCTTTCCTCAAAGTAAGCATGAAACGGAGACACCGAGTAATCTAATGGTTCATTTGGGAGGCTGTAGAGAAACAATAGCAGCAGCAGCAGCAGCGCTTCTCCCACATTCACCAGCTTCACGTCCGCTGATCCAACAGCGGAAGTTACGTTCATGGCCTTTCCCAAACCTCGTAAATCAACGCTTCCAAATACAAACTATGCCAATTTTGCTTGTTGCTTGATTTGAGTAATAAAGTGGCATAAAGATGATTTATAACAGCACAAATAAAGACACAAATACACACAATTCATGTCGTATTAGTTTATTATTATTTTTTGCTTTCAGTTTTGTGTTACAAGTCATTATCTCAAATAGTGTTTAAACATATGTATACGCTTACTATTAAAGGAATCTCCTTAAATGTATGTATGTATATGTATATATATATATATATATATATATATATATATATATATATATATATATATATATATATATATATATATCCGTGAAATATAACCTAAGAGAGTAAAACTACTTCATTCTGAAGGAAAAAAAACTCATCAGTGTCGTACTTGGCATATGCTACAAAGCAAAAAAACACAAGAAATGGCATACCATACAACGGCTTTAACATCATTTACTGCCAATGTTGCGCTAATAAATCCTAAAGTCCGACAGGGTTTTTCAAGTTGTAATTCTGCTATTTCTGACTGCATTTGAATGCAGCTATTGTCTATGTCACGTTACTGGGAATTTACTGGGTTTTCCCAGCAGTTTTTTTTTCTCCTCATTTTCTGTCGGGAAATTGTGTTAAGTTTACTGATAGATACATTATTAAAGATACCTTCTAAGCAGTCTGACTTTCTCATAGGAATACAGAACTAAATGTTTAAAAAAAAAAAACAATTTAGAAAATGCTATTAAAGCCTACTTTTGGCTGTAGGACAGACTATACCTATATGAGATTAACAAAAAATGAATAAACAAATATTAGTACCTTTATCTCAATAGAACAAGGCTGTGAGACTGACTATACCTATACGAGATTAACACAAAAATAATAAACAAATATTAGTACCTTTATCTCAATAGAAAAAGATACATAAAAATGGCCAAATTGATCTGTGGGATTCTCTCTGCTTCAAGTCTGTTAGAAGAACATTTGTCTGCAGTATTGAGGCTGAACTCAGCCTGCACTCGAACTGAGTTACAGCTTCCTTTGTGGGATACTTCCCCCAACCTGACGTCATGCTGGATGTGTGATTTTTCCTCCCCATCCCCGCCTCAAGCTGACGCATTCACATATCAGCTCTTCTGCAGCAACTCGAGGTAAGTCACACATCAGAAAACTGGGAAACTTACTAAGCTTGTACAGCATTGATGACCATTTAGTGTGGGCTTCTTTAACAGCTGGTAAATTGTATGTGTCCTGTAGTTAGTCCGTAAAGGCAAGAGAAAGCCGAGCTTAACAGTATATTCTCATGTTACATTACATTCCTGCGTCTGTGTTATGTAATAGAAACATTCTTGACAAGTCTGTTGTGATGGAAAACTGTTAAATGTGTCACAGATAAACACTTCAACTGCTTAAGATGCTGGATTGACTGAAAGATGTCGCTTGTCATCCTGTGAACTTCTGACATGTTTTCTTCTGAGAATAATAAAAAAAATAAAAATAAAATGGTGAATGTTTTAACGGTGCAAACTTCACCCCTGACCTACAAAACTTAAGCCAAATATGCAGTCAGACGCTCATTTATTTTTATCTTATGGGGGTGGAAAGTCTAAAGCCAGGTCACAGAAAGTATGTACTCCTGACAAAAGGAAGTGTGGGGATAACAATTTTTGGTCCTGCGGGAAAAACAAAGAGCAGCACTCTGAATCTCCATCTTCATACATTTCCTCTGAGCCGGGCTGAGCAAGGGGGTCGTGACAGTGAGACTGAACTGTTACTGGATGTTGTCACTCACTGTGTTTAACGCTGGTCGTCATCTTCCTCATCTTCATGTCTGCCTTTTGCTCTCAGCATTAGTTGGCGTAACAACAAACCATCATATCCATCAGCAAAAGATTTCAATTAATGAAAAAGAGTCAACACGTTTGTCTTATTTATAACAGTATTCTTCTTGGATTTTTTTCTACTTTATTTTGCTTTATGTCTTCTCTCTTCTCTCTACTGCAGTGTGAAGATGAAGCGTGATCACTAAGTTCCACTTTGTTTGAGCTTAGCACTACTGGGTTTCGTGTGCCGGAGTGTTTCTTGGCTGGTAGCAGTAACTTCCTGAATTCTCTTTACATTTTTTACACTTTGTTTTTTCTACAGATTAAATATCTGTTATTAGTGAGCTTCAGTGCTGCTGGTAGGACAGAGGACAGAGAACAGAGCCAGGCTAGCTGTTTCCCCCTGCTTCCAGTCTTTGTGCTAAGCTAAGCTAATTGTCTCCTGGGTAGCTTATTTACCGTACACATCTGGTTGATATCTCTTCTCATCTAATTCAGAGCAATACAGCAAAGAAGTGTGTTTCCCAAAAATCTCAAACTATTGCTTTAGTAACTTTTTATGTCTTTTAACAACAACATAAGTTTGTTCATGCCCACTACACATTTGATGTTGATCTGACTGCAATATTCTATATTTTGGAGACCAAACTAACAAAGTTGGCCTGTCTGTGGCACTTAGACTCAAGCCTATTGATAGGTAAGATCTTTAAAAATGTGTCACAAATGTAACTCAAACAGCAGTAAGAATTGAATTTCTCTTCATATTTGGTGATCTAGCTTGTCATCCTCTTTTTCATAATGAAAAAAAAACAGTTCTTCAGAGAAATTAGACATTTTTAGCAGCAAGCAAGCAAAATTCCGAAAAGTACAGAAACCTAAAAAGCCCATAAACTTCTCTGACCCGCTGGTGGGTCAGTAAGTACAAACTCATGCTGTGCAGCCAAACAATTTTCAAACCCACAAAACTGTGGAGATTAAATTGGAGATCCCAAAGTTTCCAAATAGGGTGAATCTTAAACGAAGCACAATCCATTGACAATATTTCCCTTTCATTGAATAGTGCAGTCCTCTTGGGTTTGAATATTTCACTCAGTGTTAACATTATATAGCTTTGCTGATGAGCTGAAGCAAATTGCATACTTACTTATTACATATGATGCTGCCAGACAATGAATACAAGGATTGTTCTTCCTTTAAAACAAAAGAAAAGGGGGTTAATCTGGATGTTAAATATATTCTAGATTATAATTCACTTATATTTAATGTCACAAAAGGCCAAAGGAAGAATGTAGCAGTCAACTCTGTGCTGGGCTTCAAAATGAGGCAGAAAGTCTTATTCCTGCCCTGATATTATTGCCAAACCAGAAAATCTACCCAGACCTTTGTTGAGGCCAAGATTTCAAAACAATGTTTTCCCTGGAATCTTGAAGCGATCTCCACAGTTATAATTTTCTAAATGTGTGTTATGTGAAATTCAATGTGGGCTCCCAGTGCCAAACACTGTATCCCGAACTGAAGTGCAGGAAGAACACACCCATCACAGAGTGTGTGTGCGTACGTGGGTATGTGTGTGTGTGTGTGTGTGTGTGTGTGTGTGTGTGTGTGTGTGTGTGTGTGTGAGATAAAGTACTGATCCAAACCAGCTGTCAGTGTATCCATATCCCCTCTCTTCAAGACAATACTTAATGGATTAGAGACACACGGGGGTGCGACCTCAGAACATTATACTCCAGTATCCAATAACAAGAATCTCCCATATGAACGTTGACCTAGACTGAAAGAGGGCTATAGGTTTGTCTACATGGCCCAAGCATTTCATTTTCATATAAACATTTCACTCGGTCATGCTTGATTTAACCGGCAAATTGACTTTTGCCTCAACAATGTCAAGAATATGAACTATTGTCAAGTTCATGTACTAAAGAAGCAAAATGGTTAAAGTTCACACCAGCTCTCTGACGTTAGTCAGAAGTTGTTGTTCAGTTAAAAGAAGCTGAAAGATGGTGAGGAGAAATGTGTTACCATATGATAAATTGCATAAAATCACTCAGAGAATGCAACAAACAGCAATGGAAGACATATTAAGATCCTTAACTTAAAGGGGAACTCCACTCACTTTATCCTTCATAGTCTGTTTACAGTTCTTGGGAAGCATACAGCATATGTGAACAAAGTTGTATTAAGCCTTTTGTGACTCCAGAGTGAGTTGTGCAAAATCTGATATATTTCTTTGAGTGATGTCACTGGAGTCATCGTCGGTTGGGGGACTACAAGTTTGAAAAATAAAAAATAAAACTGGGGGTCTCCGTAGCCCGGTCCTCACCTCTGCTTGAGGCTAACTGCTCAAGGCTACATGAGCTACTACGAGCATAGCTCACCTGTTGGTGGTTGAGATGCTTTGTGGGTAATGTCTTCGGCAGGTTTAGATGAGGAAGAAGAATGCATGCAATAGAAAAGGCAATGTCTTTGGTTCTGCAGCATTGTTTTTAACTCTTTCTTTTTACTTGTGAGTCTAAATATTTTATAGGAATGCAATGCTAACACGTAAAATACGATCATCTAATGACATATTATGTAAAGTTACAGATTAAACTACCCAACTGGATATAAAGTGAGTAAAACAGCGACGACATTCAAATGCTACTTACACATCAATGCGTCATTAATAATAATCTAATAATACATATTTATTTCTTCTTATTTTATTTATTTATCTATATATGGGACTGTGCACATTAACCAACATTGGCATCAATCTAAATTTGCTTACACAACAAAAAATGACAAAAGATAAAAGTCAATGAAACGAAGAGCGATAAGAAAATGGAAGAGATTTAACACATTGTCCCAATATATCTGTACTTTTACCTATAGTATAATTATAAATGCAGCACTGTTATACTTGTCCTTTTTCCTACTATTACTAGTACTTCTTCCACCAGTAGTTGCTTTTTCACACAGACCAAACTTTATATGCAGATTAAGGGGTTTGACCTTATGTTTTCTTTTCTATAGGCTCAGGTATATGTACCTGAACGCCTCACATCATCACATCCACACGTCAACACCAATGAAAATGCTGCCTGAGACTCTCCTCCAGCAGTGATGCCTGCCGTCAGCCCTCCCACCCCTCTCCTCTGTGTGCTGCTCTGTGTGTCGGTGGCTCTGCAGCGCTCTGACCTGCGTCTGGCTTACGTGACCCACAACAGCTTTTTATACTACTCCTGCAGCCAGGACCCGCAGCCCTGCAGCGTCTCCTCGCTTACAGACTGCAAATGCAAGGACATTCAGGTTTCCACGCTGCACCATCCGCAGACTCACTCGTCCCCCGTCTTCCGGATGAGACGTTTAACGGTTTGGTTCACGTCGCCATTAAACACGGCTCGTCTGCTCAACAACTCAGAGGTAAGACACCTCACTCTGATTCACTGCGGCCCCGGAGGATCTGAGCCGCCCTCTTCTTCCCTGGAGGGACATTTTGCCGTGCAGCACCTTGAGAGGCTGACAGTGATGAACCTGGAGAAGAGGCCGGTTCACCACTGTCCAGATGCAAACAGAGCCTGGAACATAGACTCAAACAGTGACCCTGACAGAGATAATGGTGCTCACCTTGACACTAATAGATACAAGAAGGATAAAGACACAAACCTGGACATGACTATGAAGAGAGATTCCTTGGATCTGTCCTCGCTCCAGTGCCAAGACCTCTTCCTGGGCAGGGAGCTGGGAGCAGCGTTTCACGAACAGGCCAGACTGGGAATCATCCACAGCTCCGTGCTGGAGTGGAGAGCAGTGGTCAAAGCCTACACGGTTCAGACACACATAGACAATGACGGCGTGCTGCCGTTCCCTAATCTCCACCTGCCAAAATTACCAGAGACATCTGTCATATATGTCAGCTTTGTGTACTGATGGGTTACTTTTAGAGGAGTGCAGGAGGAAGATCATCTAGTGTTCAGGACCTGCAAACAATCACTTTCTTGCTCACCAGGGATCCTACATTTTGGATTATAATTTGGGTCTTTTTTGTTGCAGGCCTCCGATTTACTAAATAAATGGATAAAACACAGGTTTTTGCACACACACGCAAACCCAAGCAAAACTAAATTAGATTTTTCTTATCCTATAGATTTAACCGTAATTTTCACAAGTAGCCAAATAACTTTATCAGCATGTTAAAAAAAAAATATATATATATATATATCAACTAATGAGGGACCAGAGAAGCCTGCCAACCCCCTCCAGCTGACGTGTCTTTTCTTTCTAAATGGTGGTTGTGAAATGAAAATGGCGGTCGGGTGTCTCTGTTTAACCATTTATTCGCCCCTTGTTTTTCTACCACAAAGACAGAAAATGTGAGCGTCCACCATGAAGTGCATCCCAGTGAAGCTCTGAGCCTGTTTTCATAATGTGCTTGACAGATGTTGTGACTGGTTTACTTGTAGGCTAAATGTCATCACTAGAGGGAGGACATTGAGCTTCTTTGGTCGTTGTGCAGCATAAATCCCACCAAGCTCTGCTCTGGCATTCCTACAGCTGACCTCTGACCTCTGGAGAGACTTTCTCCTCTGGGATCGATTAGTCATCTTAAATGTGAAATTAATGTTTGGTTTCAGGATTCAACCACAAGATGGCAGCAGATACATTTGAGTCAAAGAGGAAGCTGTAAAGGGAAGTGTTTCGGTAGGACTGAGCTTGCTGATAACAGGAGGAACAAACGTTTTTTTTGTTGTTGTTTTTTTTAAGTCTACAACTCTAACGAATCCAGCTAACCTTAAATTCAGCAAACGTGTCATGAAGTATCTCAGCACTTTAAAAGCCTGTGAGGAATATTGTTTGTTAGGATGGAGGTATAAATTATGGCATATTTATTTGTTTACAAAAATGAAATGAACAATTTCATCACTTGCATTTGTTTAAAACAGAAATAAATTATTTACTCATCACTTGGGAATTTAACATGATAGATATTGTCCAAAACTTGATTTGTCCAAAGTTGCGAGTTAAACCATATCTTGTAATGTATTTCATGTTTACAATATGAGGTATCAATGAATTACATTGTGGAGGGAAATCCACTTAAAGTCACATTTTTAAGTGTGACCAGAAACAATTTGAATATTTGTTTTTCTTCTTTTGGATATTTGTTTGACATCACTGATCAATGTGAGGTACAGCTGCATTTGTCCGGTTTACGCCTCGTGTGTCTCGTCTGTCTGATAATGAGTCCTGTGTGTGTGTGTGTGTGTGTGTGTGTGTGTGTGTGTGTGCGCGTGTGTGCGTGCGTGCGTGTGTGCGTGCGTGCGTGCGTGCGTGTGTGTGTGTGTGCTGAGTGTGCGCTGACACCTGCTAGAGAGCCGCTTATTTGCATGATAAACGTGCGGCGCATCTTGTTCAGCCCCGTGAATGCAAACTGATGTCGCCTGTTGATCCTGCACCTGAGAGGTCAGCACACCACCCCGACGCACACTACGGGGGCAATTACCGGAGAAATCCCCGGCGGCGGCGGCGGTGAGGCAGCCGGGCTGCTCTCAGAGAGCCGGCCGCTCTCCTTATGGAAACCCTGAAGGTTGGTGTGAACCGTGACCTCCACTTGGGCTAATCGGAAGACAAACTGCCGCCTGTAAAAACAAATCATTTACACGTTCAGTCTGATACTCGTGATGTATTGCGCACGCTCAATGCGCACTGTTAATATTTATGTCAGTCTAAAAAAAGTGGACATGCCGAGAGTAAATCGGATTGATTTTAGGTGGGCTCTCCCTCCACTGCACCCCTCCAACTGAGTCTTTAACCACGCTGCCGCCGTCTCCTCACCGGCAGTTTAGCAGTAAAACATTTTTATAATCAGACGTTATTGTTCGCCGCCTCCTTGTGGGAGATGCGCCCATGTTCATTTTTTAAAAGGGCAAATCAGCCATAATTCAGTTTATAAACTGCAGCGCGCAGGGGAGAAATGCCGGGATGAATATTCATTAGAGACAGTCCGAACTGCCACGCTCGGTGATTCATTGGGCATATGTAAATATCACTCACTTTAATTGCCCCTAAACTGACTCAACATAATGTTGTCATTAGCAAATTATTACTTATTTGTGATACTAATGGTACGGTATGGCGTCTCGTGCTGCAAGCTTCACATATATGATTGCAATTACAGCTCTTTTTATTCACAGGCGGACTGCGGAGGCTGATGGATCTGCTGCATGTGTGTGTGTGTGTGTGTGTGTGTGTGTGTGTGTGCATGCGTGTGAGGCTAAGGTGCCAACAATTAATTTCACTGACACATGCACGGACGATTTCAGTCGAGCCAGCCATTAGACACAAACACAACACACGCACATCCCATACAAACTGAACTCAGGAGGGTTTATGGACATTTTAATGTTTTTGTTTTATTTATTTAGGCTCTCTGTATCATCTGGAGTGACTTCCAAATTAACAGGAAATTATTTCTCCCCTCAAACTTCCTTAAACCTAAATTTAGTTTCATATTCAGTAATTCTATCACCATTAGTTGTTGAAGGAAAATAATACAACACAAAATAAAAAAGTTATCTTAACGAATATGTATTTGTGTGTAGGCCTATAAAATACAAATACAAATGTTTATTTTGTGTAATTAATAGAATTAAATTAATAGCATCAGAAAAAATAAATAATGTTCTCAAATATGTGCAAAAAGAATGGGCAATCAAAACGTCTTTTTATTTCATAAATGACCATGACTGAAATTTCACATTTTAATATATAATTTTTAAACTTCCGTATCTAACTGAAATCCTTTAAAAGTACAGTTCAATACAATTTAGCTGGAATCTGCATTCAAAAACACATTAAATTACTTCCAAAGAGGAACAATCAACATTTTGATCATGCAGAGAATTATTTGATAGTTTGATATTTGCAGTTCTATCTTGATGTTCAATGTTTGCTTTCCAAAACTGTTGATTAAGTTTTAGAATACATTTGGACAAAATAAAATCACAAATCTAAAGAAAAAACATTTTGAAAGTATTGTACCCGGTCCTGCTGGTCTGAACTGGTCAAATTCAAACACGCCCTGTGTCTGTACTTTTAGCCAGTTGTGAAGAAAAGTTTACCAATACTCATGGAGAAAATCCTAAATACGCTGCTGTCTAAACATTTTTGCATTTGTCTTAAATCTCCTCAAATGATCCCCTAAAAACAACAGTGACTCATTTTATGTTAATCAGAACTTAAACGCTCAGGGATTAATTACACTTTGTGGAAATACAGTTATGAGATTTATTCATTTGAACACAAAGAAAGTTAAGTTTCAGAAAACAAAGCTCGGCATCAGCTCGGCTTTAAAAAAAATATATATATATATATATATTGTATTTTTTAAGAAAAAATCCCCCCTGCTTTTCACAGTCTGCACGACACGACACGGTGTGGAGTCGTTTTATAGAGGCAGCAGCAGTTTGAAACAACAACCATGACAAAACAGGCCCACAAAACAGAGGGAGAGAGAGAGAGGGACAGGCAGGGACAAATAATGATGTGTGCGTGTGTGTGTATGCGTGTGTGTGTGTGTGTCTGTGTCTGTGTGTGTGTGTGCGAGCGCTTATGTGTGCATCTGTTAAAGAGTGTGAGGGAGCTAATAAAGTAATGTGATGGATGATCTCCTTTCTCCCAGAGGGACCAGCACCATGTAAATTGGCCCACACAATGCATTATGGATAAGGCAGTTGAGATTATAGCTTGTTAATGTGTCCCTCCCTCGTCCCCTCCCTCTCCTCTCTCCCCTCTCTTCTTACATCTCCCTCTCTCTCTCTCTCTCTCTCTCTCTCTCTCTCTCTCTCTCTCTCTGCTTCGGCTCGGGCAGAGACATGGTCACCTCATTGTCGGGGCGCGTGGGTCTTTTAGGTG
Organism: Cebidichthys violaceus; assembly: GCF_023349555.1. NCBI lineage: Eukaryota > Metazoa > Chordata > Actinopteri > Perciformes > Stichaeidae > Cebidichthys > Cebidichthys violaceus. The sequence goes on along the minus strand of NW_027176263.1, from coordinate 1,079,028 downwards.
CAGATGGAGAGGAGCTGTGCTGCAGCGATCTGCCAGCCTTAGTGGAGTAAATTTGTGTGTCTGTGTGTGCAACTTATATTACTCACATTGTGGGGATTCAGTCACATCATCAGGACTCGTCTTCGAAAGAGCTAGTCCCCACAACGTCAACTGAGGGTTAATATTAGTTTTTTTGGTTACAGTTAGGATGAGGTTTAATGTGTGTGCGTGTGTGTGTGTGTGTGTGTGTGTGTGTGTGTGTGTGTGTGTGTGTGTGTGTGTGTGCGTGCGTGAGACAGACAGCGAGCCAGGCAGCCAGCAGAGACAGTCCATCGGCAGGGGCCAGGACTGTGGACATATGTCTCCTCCCTCCCTCCCTCACCCACCCCACACCCCCACCAGTCCTCCTAAGGGGTTGCGAACCCCCCGCAACCTCCCTCCGTCCCCCTTTAACTCCCCCATCCTCCAACACTCCCCTCCCTCCACCTTGCAGGCCTGTCCAGGGACCTGTCGGGCCATCTGTTGAAGCAGGACCAGAGGAGCTGGTCTAGAGTGATACTGTAGCATGGCGATGTGGCTAGCCTGGCTGTCGCTTACTAGCAGGGGTATTGTATGTGTGTGTGTATGTGTGTGTGTGTGTGTGTGTGTGTGTGTGTGTGTGTGTGTGTGTGTGAGATGGAACGTGTTGGTTGCAGGGTGTGTGTCAGGGCATCCCAGGGTAGATGTTCCCTCGTATATTTGTCCAACAAAAACAAATTGCTGTGTATTTTTGGGGGACTTTCATCATTAACGCTCAGTCGTAAAGCAACTTACCATTAAAAACTGAGCCTACATAAGTTATTAATGAGAAAACAGCACATTATTTGTCTTTATTTATGTAAAGCCTAATTTATAAGCAATTAAAGACCAATCTAAATTTACTACACTGAGAGGTTTGTTGTCCCTTTCAGGCATACACCTCGTGACGTTAATCTGATGGCAATTTAACTCGTCGGTCTCATGTCTGAAGAAGTCTGAAGAATAGAATGCCGCCAGATTAACGTAAACGCTGCTGCAGAACAAGGCTAAATATGCACAGAGCGAGAACGACTTGTGCGTCCTTTTAACAGCTCTGTAATAAATGTATTATCTCAATCATCATTTTAAATGAACAAAATCAGTTCAATAATCTACATTGTTTAAAGTTATGTATTCGATGTTTGAAAAGGGCTTCTTATTCGTTTGAGGACAAACGTTAGCTATCTTACTTCATTTGAGTCTTGTAATTACAACATGTGGCCACAGTGGCCGCTGTAAGCTCACGTAAATGTGTTTTTTGATGTATAATGTCTATTTTTTAAGATTAATTTCCTACTTTTTAGTTTGTAGTTATTTCAGTGCAATGTGAAAATCAGTTTGCAGAGACCTAAAACTTGCTGTGCTAATTTATCACAGTGAATATTTAGTCAACGTTACATTTTTCATACTTGTCTTCTGTACATTTAAGGACGCTCTGAGCAAAAGAGTCGCATACTGAAAAAGAAGCACGATCACAAGCTTTGCTCTCAGTAAATGAAACCTTTTAGACAAAAAACCAGCGAATCTGGGCATTGTGGAAAAAGATGCTGTGGATTTAGGGATCACTTGCATCACAAATGTTCAAATCTGAGATACTGAAGCAGTAGCTGCATTACCATGTGACCACAAATAAAAGGGGACACAATTTTACTGTGATGGGCCATCTTTCTCAAGTAAGTTTTAAGTCAAAGCGTTCATAGTCTAACTATCGACTAGGGATGAAGCATATGCAATCTGAACTCAACATTCATAACCAGCTGCATGGTCTTTTAAGCAGTCTAATAAACAAGTGTACAGGAACCAGCAGGAAAATGGCTGAACGATCCCACTGAGAGCTCAACACCTGCACACACTCAGCTCCCCAAAACAGCTGCTCTGATACACTGTGGTGTTTTGGAGATCTGCTGGTCTTTGTTTACTCTTTGTGATTTCAACAATCTGTAGGAATCAGAAACCTGATACATTTGAATGCATTTGCATGGCGATGTGTAAGTAAAGCTGTGGCATTGAACACATTATCCATTTCTAGACATTTGTTTTTTTTTCTATTAAAAACATTCAAAAACGTTCTCATATGCCATAACATGCAACAGAATAAAGACATTTAAACCCTTGCAATTACTCTTATTACAGATGAATCTGTCAATAATTGTCCATCTGTAATATGTCAGAAAATAATCTAAAAACATATTCAAATTGCATGTTATCTGTGCAAAATTCAAAGACATTGAATTTGTATGATGTGAATCAGAGAAAAACAGCAAATCCTCGCATTTTAGAAGCTGGAAACAGAGAATTTAACAACTGATCTGTCAATTAACTAATCAATTAATCAACTAACTGTTTCAGCACCAGACAAGTGTTTTGACTGTCCATGCCGACAATGCAGGGCAGATTCTCCACAACCTTGAAATGGGTTATAATGGGGGTTTGAATCATGTAGCGTGTTCCCAGCTCAGTGCGTCTTATTCTGTCTATCTAGACTAAGCCAAGCGAGCTTAGCGAGGTCTGGTGTGTGTGTGTGTGTGTGTGTGTGTGTGTGTGTGTGTGTGTGTGTGTGTGTGTGTGTGTGTGTGTGTGGACCCTCCGCGTCTGTGAGTGTGGGTGGTTGCCTCCACCCATTAGAACGGGTCATCTCTCTCTCATGGAGAGTTTTCACGGCTGTGGAGCGGATTAGGAGCAGGGAGAGAGGAGGAGGAGGAGAGATTATTGGGCAGACTGGATGAAGGAAGGAGAGAACGACAAAAAGAGAGCATTAGCATCTACACTTCAGCATTTGTTTGTGGTATGTAGCTGACACTCATCCGGAGTGCCCGGGTTTACAGTGCGTACAAATGGAGGAACAACTGAATGCTGGCATCTCATCGCAAGTGGCCTTTTGACAAAGAAGAGAGGAGGTCTGAAGAGAAGAGAGAGGAGTTTGTTGGGTTAAAGAGAGACCCTCCTAACGCAGTTATAATTACATATTTACACCGCAGCTCTTAAAATGTACCAAAATACCTACAAAAGTCGCTTGCGTGTAGTGAACTCTATTTAGAAATACAACTGCTTTACCTGATGACGGTCTAAAGACAGAAACGTGTCTCCCAATAAAGTTCATTACAAGTAAAGGGACAACAACTCAACCATCTACAAGAAAGATTCCTTATACTGTATGTAAAGAATACACTTTGTAATAAACCTGTATCTGATTTCTAATTCTGAATCAGATATTTCACAGAAAATATGTGATCAAAACTTCTGTTTTTGTTGTGAAATACATTTTTCTTCATTCCATCAGCTCATCTTAAGCCAATTTTCTGCAATTTATTAAACACATTCTTCAATTCAACAAGGGACACTTACTTAGATTGCTGAATTGTGGTACTTTTTTAAAACATTTTTATTTCAAAACGCACTTTAATTCACTGAACTAAATGCTCCCTTGAAGAGACACTTGGAGTTTTGGGGAGTTTGATCCTAAACAAACTAGAGGATTGCCGACAGAAGCACTTGAGCACGCTGCATGTTATATTTAGTCAAAAACATTTACAAGTCAACAAGGCACTAGACTTGACTGTAAAGGAAAGTGTGACTACATCTCAATGTTGTAGAGCGACGTCTTGTGAATTAGGTTTGAGATACCATCAAATTTGGTTCCGATACAAAGTAGTATAGAGGCCCAGAACCACCAATAATAATACAGATTTATTATTAAAGGCTGTTAATATACTGTGGGGTAGAGCGATGTATGATTTCATGATTAATAAGGTGAGTGCATCATTAATATGCTACTTCCGGATAGATTTTCATCCCCATTAGCCAAACATCATTTCATTTTCACTTCATCTATACTGTTTGTTTTCTCCAGATTTTTTAAAACATTTATTTAGTTTCTTAAAAACAACATAACACAAGGTGACACACAAAACATAATACGTAAGGAAGAACAAAATAGTATATGCTTGGATGATAAAAACAAAACTGTATTGGTTTCCAAGAGAAAGCACAGAAAAGGGAAAGAAAGTATATGTACATATCCATATTATACTCATACACACCATACCTTTTTTTTCCTTCTTAATCACATGCATGTTAAACACATAAACATTTATGGGTCTTCTCTGTATTTTTCATGGGCCAAGAATGTGGTCTACGTTAGACTGGTCCATTGATGCTAGTATTGTTACTCAAAACAAGCCCTAGTAACAGTATAGTATCAATGATTATAGGGATCTGCCCACCTCTGCTAAAACAAAGGTTTAGTTTACATGTTCCTTCGACAAATCTGCCAACCATTATTAGTGTACGTATGCTAAACCATTTGCAGGCGCACCAAAGCTATTTACTGAGCTGACTTTGGGGCCCAACATCCCATCATAAAATGGGATGAAAAGTTAAATATTTTAAGTTTAAGACATAAGTTACACAAGTTTCCCTCGTAGCTATTAGGACCGTCCTCTGAATCTAGAATTGTTTTTCCAGATTATAAAATAAGGCCTATTTTGTTGCTGCTGTCATGAACTCAAACTTCAAAATAACCCTCTAGTGTCTCATGCGTCTCAAACCTGAATGAGTTGTAGTAGAGTATTAACCTTCAGCTGTATGTTAACAAAGTGTGTAAAACACATCAGAAAACACCTGTCAACATGCCACATCACACGGTCACCGTAATAAACAAAACCGACCACCCTAAAGTGTCATCATGTCCCATCTCATATCCATAATGAATTGCTGCTTTGACAGTCCGAGACGCTTTAATGAGAAAATATTAACTTTCTTTATGGAATGTTTACTTCACATCTTAGCGGGTTTCTGAATGGAGCCTGAAGGTGATTAAAACTTAAAGTGAACCAAACATTAAACCAGACAAAGTTTCTCATTTACAATTAGAGTTTCTTAACTGCTGTCTTCCTCATTCACACACACACACACACACACACACACACACACACACACACACACACACACACACACACACACACACACACACACACACACACACACGCACACACACTGGAGGAACACCAGTCGCCAGTTGGTCTTAAAGAGGCAAATTCCTCCGCAGCATTTTCTCAACATCGTAAAGCGTCTGCCGTTAAAGCGATGTTTTTTCAATCCGTCTGCTCTCCCTGACACTTCCAGATAACGTTGGCGTTAGGTTGATTTGGGGGAATTTGCACACCATATGCTGCTGTGTCAAACACCTTCATTTAAACGGGCTATGGCTCTGCATTCCCTAATAGCAGCATCATTGGAGCTTGTTTATCTAATGCGCCTGTTAATGTTATTTATTGAGAGTCTGCCCGCTATCCGGTTCCTCCATGCATGCTAAGGAGACAGACATAAGATATGCAAATGCTAACGTCGGCCCAACTTCACGGCAGTAAAACAGAGCATTTGCATTTGATGTAGCACATAATAAACTGGTTATTAGCATTTTAAATGCGTCAAACAAACTTGAAAAATGTGGCCTGTGCTGGTGTGGTTTTTATTATTGCTGCGTGCAGTCAAAACACACGTACACATGCCACACATGCCTTCAAACACGTACAGAAAAGTGTGCAAGAGCAGACACATAAATATAAAACTGCTGTACACAGGCGCAAACTGGTGTCACAAGGCAAAGCGTCACAGGACAGATGATGCGTTTGATGAAGTTGTTTCTCTGTCTTTGCCTCTCTCACGCCATAAAGTTTCTCTCAGAGCATTAAAATATGCAGACGATTCATTTCGTCGACGATTCATCCTCCAAGCCCCAGAAAACGAGGTCTGGTTTCAGCTTTGATGACCTGCGCAATGAACAATCTGACTTAACAGTAACTACTGTTGTCTCTTCACCAGGCCTGCTGGTGATTTGTTAATGAACCTTGAGTGAGAGAAATGTTGAGTACAGAAAAGATCAAACATAGTAAAAAAAACAGCAGGGATGCTTTTTGAAAATTATAGATGTTTAATTATGTTTGTATTTAATACACAGAGTGCCTATACCAGCTTTTAATCATGCATTCTCATGATGGCTACCCAACATATACAGCGCTTCTTTGGACAGTTGGTTGTGGACAACCTGAGAGATGGAAGCAAATGAACAGTGAGAAAATCGGAGCGAGGGAGAGCGAGCACAGAGCGCAGGAGGAGAGCTGCTTGAATTGGTTTTTCATTAGCAGTTAATGATGTGATAATCTCTCTAACAGTAAGCAGGCCGCACACCCTGCAGGCTGCAACACTCCTCTAATGGAGTGTGTGTGTGTGTGTGTGTGTGTGTGTGTGTGTGTGTGAGTTTTTTTATCTAATAGTGTGTCTGCAGTCCTACATACATTGTTTGTTTGCATGAGAGCACTGTATTTTTTGTGAATGTGCGCATGGTTACAACCCTGTGTGTGTGATGATCTTGTCATTGATTGAGATGGATGGATGGACACACACACACACACACACACACACACACACACACACACACGTGCACAAGCCAGACCTGATCCGAACTTTCCTCTCTACATGTAACCTCGCTCACACACCCTCACCCCATCACACCATCCTAAATCCTACATGTTAATCTCTCTCCTTCTCTCTCTCTCTTTCTCTAAAACGCACACAAACATACTCGCTTTCATTCTCCGCTTGCAGAGACCCCTGCTTCATTTTCTGGTCATGTGCACCCATTGCGAGGGGGCGAAGCGGACACAAAGTGACACAGGGAGCAGCATGGGGAGGAGAGGGGGGCGAGGCTGGAGCTGCAGCCTGAAAGGAGGCGATGGGAGGTGTCCGATTGTCCCGCGCTGAAAGGGACAGTTAAAAGGAGAACCTTGTTGCAAAAGCTGGTGGGCCGGGCTGGAGGCTAGTTAAGTGCTGGTGGTGTGTGTAGCTGTGTGTGTGTGTGTCTTTGTCTGCTTGTGTCTGAGTGAGTCCAATGAGGAGGAGGGGGGTGACTGATGACCGAGGTGAGGATGATACTGGAGATGCTGATTATAAATGTTAAAGGAATAGTTTGACATTCTGGGAAAATAATGATACCACTCTCAAATCTGTCCGTTAAGTGTGATAAAGCTACAGCAATCAGCTGGTTAGCTTAGCTTAGCATAAAGACTGGAAACAGAGGGAAACAGCTCGCCTGGCTCTGTCCAAAGATAAAATCTTCCTCTAAAGCTCAATAATCTACACGTTATATCTTGTGTGTTCAATTCGCATATAAACAACAAAAAAAATTGTAAAAACGACAATAAGACGTTTTACAGGGTTTAGGTTCAGAAACTATTTCGAGGCTCTGAGCAGTTGCCACGCAACCAGTGGAGAATCCAAGAAGTTACTAGTCGTGGCCGACACATAGCCTCCTGTAAAATGTTGAAAAAACGTTTTTACACTTTCAGTTTTTGTACAGATTAAACAAACAAGATTCCAGCTCGCTATTTCCTTTTGCTTTCAGTCTTTGAGCTAAGCTAAGCTAAGCTAAGCTAACTAACTTCTGCCCGTGGCGTCATATTTAACAGTCAAGAGTGGTGTCCATCGTCTCAAGTCATACTCTCCCCCAGACTATGAAGATGCGTACCTCCATTTTTTAAACATTGCAATTCATGAAAAGGGAAAATAATTTGAACTGAAGAGAAACTTTTCTTTGGCGTTAATGTGTAAAATCCAACGTGATCTTACTGAATTATGTAAAATGACCACAACCTCTGAACAGGTTTTCACGTATTTCTGTGAGATCAGGGAGGTAAAATCTGACGTTGAATCTGGATTTAGGAGCTCTTGCATCTAAAAGGTGACAAAGAAAACATTCAAAACTAAACTAAGAACAAAATATTACTTTTCAAAAGAGACAGATGAGATGAGATGAGATGATGAGATGAGACACCTCGAGCAGTGCATCCAGATGAAGAAAAGAAACAAGACAGAAAACTTGTTTCCGTTTGATAAAACTCATCATCAACATGCTTCAGAAAGCTTTGAGACACCAATTTTGTTACAGAGCATGTTCAAACAGAAAGCAATAAGAACATGAAGGTATGTTTCTTCATTACGGAAATGTTAATTTGACTTGTTTTTGCCTAATTAACGCCAATGTCGTCCAAGAACAAAACAGCCCCACAAATATTAATTAGGAACTCAATATTCATGATGGTGGAGATGGTTGTGAGGTCTGTAATTAATGAGCTTTTAATTGTTTGATCGTCTCCTTAATTAAAGGCTTGCTATAATTTGAAGGTTTGTTTACTTTTTTCGCAAAACAAAAAGAATAAGAAAGACAGAAATCTTATTGATATTCTCTTTTAAACAGAATTTAGCCAAGGAAGGAAAAATAAGACTTTTAAAAGTTACCCAAACATTTCTGAGAGGTTTAGTACATGTTCTTACTTTTTACTGCTTTAAGTGAAAATAAATGAATCTCAGAGGTACTTTTGACAAAGGCTGGAGGGTTTCACTCTTAGATTTCAATACGCGTGTTGCTGTCTTCCATCTGCGGTTGGAATGCTTCAACCTTTGTGAAATCTCTTTTTGTGAAACTTCAAACTGTGTTTGATGGCATCTTAGACGGGCAAAATGAAAGGATACAGACCAACGCTTACACATGCATTTGTCATAATATACTGCAGACCTGATTAGAAAAAAAGCTTCATATTCATATTTTATATAATTTTAAAATAAAAAAACAGAACTTCCATCCAAAGAGAGCTCAAATATTCCTACTGGACCTTTCAGACAAAGTCATTTATGTCCAGCAAAACAAACAAAGAAACACGGTGCAAGCAAACAAGCAAAGTTTTTGTTGTTCTGTTGGACAATATACAACAAATCAATCTCTACAAAGCAAAACAGATCATTCCCTTTGAAGTCCCTCAGGAGTTTGTCGTCCTCAAGAACTTGTTTTCATTCATTGAATTGACAGATTTTTTAAACTTTGAGTGGTTTACTGAATCCTCCCTGCACCAACAAAAATACAGAGAACAATAGAAAAATGCTTAATATATGCATATTTCTGACCTGGGACTTATTGACTTTATTCCATAATATAGTTACATACAGAAAAAAACTAAATAAACAGAAATAAAGTACTTATAATATAATGGTTATATACAATACAAAAAAGAACAAAGTTATAAGTAAACAAATATTAGAACAAATAACAAGCATTTTATGACTCCTCAACTCATCATATGTAATAAAAATGTTCTGTTTTTCTGCTGCTATTTGTTCCTCAGTTATAATAATGATGGCCCCCATTTTTTTAAATTAATAAGTTAGTGAGACCATCTTTAAAATGCTGACAATGTAATTTAAAGTAATTACTTTTTTTAAGACATTTTATTAATCTTAATTACTTAGCAGCACTCATAACTTCTGATAGTCAGACGTGTTTCCTCCATCCACTATATATACATACATACATATACATATATTCTATATTGTCTCTAAAACACCATGCAATATGTTGAATGCAAAAACAGATGGAAACATGTCTCACTGCCTTTCATATGATTTATAGGCAGGTAATTTAGAGGTGTGAACATTCTGTCTGTTTGCATTTGCACCACTAGAACATTAGTTCAAATGTAATTCCTCTCCGCTTCAGGGCAAGACAACATGACACATTGTTGGCTTTCAGAGCACTGGGTTGATTCAGGTAAAGCTTTGCTGCCTCAAGCTTCTTTTGAAGCTGGAACAGAACGTTTCTCATAACTGAGAAGGGAACAGATTTGTGAGGTGTAACTATTTGTATTTCAATTCAACATCATGACATATTCCCTCAAGCAAGACAAGATGTAGCTTTGACATCTTAATGTAACAACAACTCACAAGGCCAGCAGCGCACAATTTCAAACAGAAAAGACGACAAATGAAGTACATGAAATACAGCAGCTGGTTATTTAGAAGGTGTCTGGATATTTCAGTGAGATTACACAAATATGATAAAGACAAATTGCTAACGTAATCAAATCCAATGGGATTACTAAAACAGAAATAAAGTGCTGATATTAAATAATTTTCAGAACACTAACAACAATACTTTTTAGAATAGTATTTGAATGGCTCCTAATTGCCAAAGACAATCAAAAACAGTAACTGAAACTAACTATTTCCTCTAGATTTTTACAAACATTTCCAAAATATTCGTAAATGCAACAAATAATATTTTACTTTAAAAGCAACCTTGACACCTTTGAGCTGCCACCTTGACCTTGTGTCTCCCTCTGAGTGATGTCGAGACAGCCGCCTACTGTCTTCACATACTGCAGGAGGGACGCCTCCATTGACTGTTTACTGCCCTGAGCTTGTTAGAGGGGGTCTAGTGGCCCACCCAGGAGAGAGAGGCGGGGAGGAGATTGGTTGTTTCTGGAGAGCGTCGGTTCACTTCTCTGATGTAGTTAAACTATAAATATACGGGTGTTTTGCTAAAGGTGCATACTTTTTTTAAAATCCTGTTACTTAAGTTTCATAGACTATTTTATAGAAATTACATTAAGAAGACGGAGCAACATTGTTATTCATTTGGAATTGTGTTTGTCCAACTTCAATATTCACTCTCTTTTAGCTCTGTTTTTGGTCTCCACCAACTCCTGAGGGAAATATCTGACTCTTTAGCTGCTAAATGCTCAGCTATGTTCACCAGCTAGTCACTTATACCAGTCAGAGACAGCTAGTCACCTATACCCGTCAAAGACTGAGTCAGGACCAAAAGTATAGGGTCACAGGAGATTTTACTATAGGCTCGCCAATAAAATTTGCTGAATTTGTTTGAGGGAGTCTAAATGTTCATGTTGTTGTAATAATTGGAGTGTAATCAAGCACTCGCGTAAATATGACGTTAAATAACAACACTAAAACTGTGTCAAAACTACCTATTGTATTGGGTGGTTTTCTTCCCATGGGTACTGTGTGTAGGTGAACCCAGTTTTGACTAAAAGTTTGACCCACTTACTATAGCTGTGCTTTTGCTGCCCAGGAAACTGATGTGAGAGGGCAGCGAGCCACTTATGAAGGAGATAAAGATTAAAAGAGAGAAGAGAAGAGGCGAGCAGAAACTGGAGAGAAGAGACAGTACGCGAGAAAGAGTGTGAGAGGAGGAGAGAGGGGAAGAGATAAAAAAAAAAAAAGATACGAACAGAGGAATAAAAGGAAAGCGAGGAGCTTACGCGGTGAAAAGAGCACATTAGGGGCGACCTGCTGCGACAGTAGTGTGGGGGAACGGTGAATAACTGCCTCCACTTAGACCAGTGTCCTGGTAGTGTGGAGCCAGGGGCCTCAGACGGACTCTCACTCAAAAAAAAAAAAAAAAAAACAGCAGAAAAACATAAATAAAGCAAAAGAAACTCATTCAAAGGCATGTATTCCTGCACAAAGTGATACCTGACACACACACACACATACATGCTCACATACCTCCTCTGTGAGCTCTCCTCTGCCCCTCTCATTCACACATTTCTCCACATTGGCCGGATTAGGAACACTTTCTCTTGGGTGTGCGAGGCTGCCCCGCACACAAAGAAACACTTGGGGACAGGATTAGTAGGCTTACAGCGGATTCACATATGTCCAGTTCAAGCAATTGGTATTCAAAGCTTTACACTTTCAAATGCCACCAAGAGAGAGCAAAGCCGAGCAGAGCTTTTCTTTGCATTGGCAGCACCTTTATGAGAAGGGCTCTTTTGCTGGGCCAACAATGAGGCCGTGAATACACATTTTTACTGTTCTACCAGGGGGATCTCGTTGGCGAAGGATGGAGCAGCAAGCAGAGTTTGAGACAGACTTTATTATCCGAGTTTGAAGTGCTGGGTGTGTGTGTGTGTGTGTGTGTGTGTGTGTGTGTGTGTGTGTGTGTGTGTGTGTGTGCGCGCGCAGACGGATGGATGGAAGGATAGACAGATGGATGGATGGAGGGATGCTGAGGTGCTGGTCAGAGGAAGAGTGCTTCAGTTACTTCCACATGTTATTGTTTGGCGGCCGGTTCCTCCACTCCACCTCCACAAAACAGATCTGGAGGAGACTCTTCAGAGTGGAGAGAGCGCTCTCAGCAGCTCAATATAGACAATACTGACTCAATTTAATGTATTCTCCCAATATTTGAACACAAAAGCGCCTTCTGAGATCTGTCTGTTTCCTTGATGAATCAATAAAATGTGTTTTATGATCGATAAATGTTCTAAATTGGTTTATTGCATTGTGAAAATGCAGGATGACTGATTTCAATTTATTCTGTGACAGTTTGTTATGTTTAAAATACATCAAATGTGTCCTTATTTTGTATTTTTAGATTGTTTTTATGAGTGTGAATGAAGGGTTTGTATTTAGCCCAAATTTCCCCTTGAGGGTCAAGTAAAGTTTTTATCTTTAAATCCTTGAAATTATATGACTATTGTGAGTCGTTTTTTATTCCATATTTTGATTGTCATCTACATTTTAAAATAATTAATGCTGAGTTGTTTAGGCTAGCCTATATTTAATCCTTAGGGATACAATTTAAGACATATAAAATATGAATAATAATGAATAAATGAAATGTATGATGAACCTTCTGTAAGACATGGACGCGATGAGAAGTTGTAGGACCAGACATGAGGCCCACGTGCTGCCATATGGCCAGCAGAGTGCTGAGTGTCGGAGCGGGCATGTTACCTCTGTCCCAGCGGAGGCCGCGCACCCCTGCGGCCGCAGGAGCCGCTGAATGGGAAAGCAATTTCCCTTCCCATTCCTCCCCATTCCCTCAGGCAACCAGCGGCCGAACCGACACTTTAGTTTAAGATTCGACAAACACTCAAAGTGAGCACTGTGTGAGAGACTGGAAGTTTATTTTAACAGACCACAGTCTCTCCTCCTCCCCATAGTGCATTTCATCAACAATGTATGTCAAAATGTGTGAAATAAAATTAAAAAAAACATTTTGCGCGAGGTTATAACAATGATTTTGTGCGTAAAATTCACATTGCGCAGCTCGAAAAAATTATCAGCAGACGAGGCAGTCCGAAAACAATACAGTGTTTCACTTTTTAAATATAAAGTGCAGGAGGCTCTCCAAACAACATGTATCAGTTTTACAAAAAAATAGTATAAAAGAAGCAATTTTCAAAACTGACCAGTTTGTCCCAGGAAGAGCAACTTTCTGTTCCACGAGAGGAGAGGAGATAAGAAAGAGAAGAAGAGGAGAAAAAAAGAAGAGAAGAAGAAGAGGCGCACTGTGCCCCCCAACGGTGTCCTGACAATGGCAGTGAATGGTTGCGCACCGCGGTCATTGGGACAGTCAAAGCACACCGCCCCCTTTCTAACGGGCACGTCATCGTCCTAACTAGGCGTTATGAATAGGAAAGCTGCTTTTGTTTCCCCGCGTGTATATATAGCCTCTATCAGTGTCCTCCTCGCCGCAGAGACACAGAGACACACACACAGAGAGAAAAGAGAGCAAGTCGGCAGAGGCAAAGTGGACACCGATGTGATAAGAGGGGCAGAAGCGTGGGACAGGAGGGATACAGACAACATCAGGTGACCAGAGCGACTGAAGGCTCCAGAAAGAGAGAGGGAGTAAAAAGAGAGAGAGAGAAGAAGTGACAGAGAGAGAGAGAGAAAAAGAGAGAGAGGAGAGAGAGAGAGAGAGAGAGAGAGAGAGAGAGAGAGAGAGAGAGAGAGAGAGAGAGAGAGAGAGAGAGGGAGGAAGCCAGCAGCGACCTCCTACCCAGCAACCTCGGAAGCGAACCCATAAAATGAATTCAGACTCCAGCCCGAGCAGCAGAGCCTCTTCGCCGGACATGGACGTCATGTCTCTCAGAGACCACCATCCGCACCACCATCATCACCACGTTGGCTCCTCCGTGTCCTCATCTACGCAGAGCGCAGAGCTGCGCCAGAAGCTGAGCGCCAGCGATCTCCTGAGGTCTGGAGACCCCAAGTCAGTAGGAAGCAGCAGCAGTAGCAGCAGCAGCAGCAGCAGCAGCAGAGACAAGTTCAAACTGAAGAAACAAGTCACCGAGGAGGAAATGTACCACCTCCGTCTCAAGATTAACGGCCGGGAGCGGAAGCGCATGCACGACCTCAACCTGGCCATGGACGGCTTGCGCGAGGTGATGCCCTACGCGCACGGGCCCTCGGTGCGGAAGTTGTCTAAGATCGCCACGCTGCTTCTCGCCAGGAACTACATCCTGATGCTCAACAGCTCCTTGGACGAAATGAAGCGGCTGGTGGGGGACATTTACGGAGGGCACAACTCAGCTTTCCACTGCGGCCCCGTGGCGCACGCCGCCGGTGCAGGTGGACACTCCGGGGGCCCCGCCGCTGCAGCCGCTGCCGCTGCCGCCGCCGCCGCGCACCAGGTGCACCCTCTCCTCGGGAGCGGGCTGACAACCTCCACGTCCTCCACGCTGTCGAGCGCGCTGCCGGGACTCACGTCCATCCGAGCACCCCACGCCCTGATGAAGGGCTCCCCGGCTGCGCCCCAGCCCCTGCAGCTGGGCCCCGGCTTCCCGCATTGGGCCGGACTGCCGTGTCCCTGCCCCATCTGCCAGATGCCCCCTCCTCCACACATCCCCATCAGCACCGCCGGCCTCACGAGACTCACAGTGGAGGGCAAGGACCTGATGAAATGATGGTCTGACAGACACGCGGAGACTGAGAGATGTAACCATGTTTGTAAATAGAGAATTCAGGGCATGAGGGTGGAGTTGGCATCACTTGTGCATGTTGTTGTTTAGTCTGTTTTCTTGTTGGGCGTATGAGAAAAAAAAAACCCGTTATTTTCCTCCTTGTAACAAGGACTTATAAAGACTGATGAATTTTCCAATTGGAGGTAAAAAGAAAAAGTTGTGCGTCATGCAACAAGATGCCACGATCCTCTCGTGACTGACTGAGTTTTAGTTTCACGCCACAATGTGAAAGGTGAAGGAGGCTGCATGGACATGTTGATTTCATTTGACCTTTTTTTTGTATCAGGCGTTATTTTGTGAAAACGAAGAATGCTCTCTGTGCCTTGTACCAAGGATTTTAAACTTGAGTTGTAAATGAACATAATGACATTCATGTGTTTGGCTAAAATGACTCTGCCACCGCGGAAATTTGTTTTAAAATTCTTTAGATTTATTTTTATTTCGTGGCTCACTGGATGTCCATTTGTTTTTTTATTTCTTCTCTTTTTTTTGCATGATGGTGTAATTATCACAGCATGATTGTTTTTGCTGAACTGAATTTGTTATGCCAGAGACCCTGTGTCTTTATTTTTGTACATTGTTGATGATTGATGAAATATTTATTATCACCCAGCGTCCCTGGATGACATTTCAATAAAACTGAAATTATGGATCATATCTCACTGTTTCTCCTTTTTGTTTTAAATGTCACTCTTAAACACTCACTAACAATATTTGTCATATCGACAATTTACACTTCCTGAAGTCTATTATAGGTATTTTAACTTGTTAATTTACTTATTTTTTAATAGGTGCACATTGACAGCTCATAGCCTCCAAACATATTTTTATTTTCAGATAAAAGCAAACGTTTATCCCCCAAAATAGATTCCTTTATTTCATCCAAATCATATTAAATTCTGTCACATTTTTCAGTTGTAAAAACAATTTAAAATATTTCTGTGTGAGATTTCAAACTACAGCAAGGCCTCTGTTGAAAAAAAGAACTTAAAAAAGAACTTTCACAAACTCTGTAGTTCTACTAAACGTTCATTGAAATAAATGAAGATAAATACATTTAGCAGAATACAGTATAATTTTACAATAAATCGGTGAAATATGTTGATTATCGATCAAATATGTAAAAGTGAAACTACAAGCGAGTGCACTAAATGTACCCTTAAATTATTCTAACGGAAATGTAATTTTTAATGGGTAAAAATGAGAATAGCAGAACTTTAAGGATATGTGTCTGTCTATTACAATTAATATTATTATTATTATTATTATTATATTTGGACACACTAAAATTAAGTGAAGAAAGCCCGAAAGCGTCGTTTCCCTGCAACCACAAGCCACTTTAAAACAATTTAAAATCTGATATGATGTCAACTTGTACTTTTATTTCTCCTCTGTGCACAAAAACAGCAGCTGATGAGTTAAAACACGGTCATGGTCGGGCTGCATTTATTTAACATTTCCGAGCAGCTCGCACAAATGTTAAAGAGAGGGGAAAGGAGGATGAAATGAGGGGACTTGGCTGCATCCTAATGGAGCCCAGTTGAATTGTTCCATGTAGCAGCTAGAAAGTGATCCGCCTCGGGGAGCGCGGAGCAGTTTGTCCGCCGGGTCCCTTGGGTGTTTCACCGTCTCATCTCTGCAGCGACAGAATGTATGTTTGTGGAGATTACAAGTTAATTGTTCATGGGGGACCAAGAGGAGAAAATCACATCACAGAAAGGCGTCGGGATTACAGGCTACTAAATGCAAGAAGATTATACATTCAGACCCCCACCTCGGCCTCGGCGCATGCAAATGAGTGTGTGTGGATTAAAAAAAAAAAAGAAATAAAGAAAGAGAGAAAAAGAAAAGGAGACGATGAAGCCCTTTTGTAACTTATTTTGGAGGGAAGAAAACACAAGTTCTGTGGCTAAGTTGAGAAAGAGTGAAAGAGTTCATTTTACACTTCTTCGTTTTTGTCTTTAGGAATGAGTATAGCCTGTCTGTCCCTCGCGGGCTGCCAGATGGGATGTAAATAGCTGGGTAGCTGCAATGGCCTTTTAACCACACAACACTGAGGAGGATGTTGTCAAGGGAAGCTGGCGGTTTGCGAGTTAATAGTCATGAGTTGGGGTAATTACTTAAGGTTTATTATGCTCCGATTTCAAAGGAAATGGACTCCTCAATGGGCCGAGAAATACTTCTTAATTCTGGCTAATTAGGAGCTGAGCAAAGCAGAGACAACTGCTGCTGCTGCTGCTGCCATAAAGCACTGTTACATTCATGGAGGGGGATCATTTGTAAGTAAACCACAACATAACGCACAAAACACTCATGCACATGCAAATAACACGCACAAGACAAATGTAAATCACTGTCTTTTCTGTTTTCATTCTGGGGGTGTACATCTTGCAGTTTGGTCGATGACCATATGGCAACAGGAGAATTTATTGCTACTGGCATGCACTCTGAAATTTAAGATTTTTCTACTGTAATTAAGCTAAAAGCCTACGACTAAATGAACAAGCAATCAAACTCTTGCAAACGATTGAATTATGTCTTTTTTTTTCCTGCCACTGTGTTTATTATAATGATGGGGATTATCTTCCAGGCAGGGTTCACAAAAAGTATTACTCATTAGTCTCGTATTTACTTCTACCTATAATCCCACTGAGACTCAGATTATTCCTTTTCAAAAGGGACGCCAAGCAAAGACGGAAAGTTGATCATAATGATGCAACAAAACAAATGAAACCAAGTACAAAACAGCCTCTATTTCCTTTTTAATATACTCTGTGAGAAACAGCTATTAAATGCAGGGATATGTTGTTGTTTCACAGGTATTTGAGGTATTTTATTACCAGTTGCAGTTTAACAGAAGAAGCATTTTTAGCACGTATTTGTCACTTCTAGATTTTTCTCTGTCTTTTTCTTTCCACTTATTTTGCATCAAAACCTCAAAGATGGATCACGAGTGAATACATGAATAAATAAGCCAAAATAAATGAGTTGAGTTAACTTTATTGCCATTACAACACCTGCCTTGGTGAGCTCATTGTGCAAAAACACAACACAGCATACTGATAACAAAACCATCACAGACATAAGAACATATTGTAGTACATTGTAAACAGTCTATTAAACTGTTCAGATTTAAAACAGAACCGTCTATAGTCCATTTATGAATAATACTGCCTGCGTTTTGGTTTTCAGGCTGGTCAGCGATGACCGAATGGACTCGTGGACATCAGCTCCTCTTTTCACGAGGCTTGACAAACGACCGGTCCTTTTACAGAGCACACACCTGTTACTGGGAAGCACTCGAGGTTCATCACTTAGAGCAACGCTGCTTTGTGCAGCCTCTACATATACACACTCTCACACACACACGCACGCACACACACACACACACACACACACACACACACACACACACACACACACACACACACACACACACACACACTAACAGGCCTTTGGACACAGATGCTAACAAGGCAACAAATGCTCTCAGACTCCTTGTGATCGAGCTGCCTTTTCCAAAAATCTGACTTCAAAACCTGAGATCTGTGACGTTGTTTTAATTAAACGGATATGTTTGCCAGCTCCATCGCACATTGCAAAGCTGCAAACATAAGACTTTTAGTCAGACATGTACAAACAGTAAGGGCATTTCACGCTTTTATAACGATGAGTTTGTGCAAACATCTCATTTGGCAATCGCCGACTGTCGCTGCGTTCAATCTGAAGAGTCCTGCCTGAAGTGTGTAGCGGTGAACTGCTGGTTTGTTTATTTGCTCGGTCAACGTGCTTCAGCAGGGCCGGAGCCCGAGGGCAGCAATTGAAAATAAATTTCAGTTGAATAAGGGGCAGCGGCCGCATCAGCCGAGCTGCTGCTAGAACAAAAGCAGCTGAGGGGATAAGTTATTGACCGGGCTGACAGCTTGAACGAGGCTGATTATAACGGCCTGGTCGTGCTCTGTGTGTGTGTGTGTGTGTGTGTGTGTGTGTGTGTGTGTGTGTGTGTGTGCGTGTGTGTGTGTGTGTGTTGTGGCTTCATAGTCAGTGAAGCAGGTGCAGAGGCCATTCCCTCTCTGTGTGCAGCTCTCTCTATCACTCTCTCTCTCTTCCTACCCTGAGGGAAGCCCCGGGGTCCTCTGCCCTCCTGTCCTCAGCTGATTCAACGGACTAATGTTTAACCCATACTGCCAAAACAGAAAGCATATTTCCATCATAAGAGCGCTTTGCCATCGCCATTAGCGACTGAGCTCATTTGCATGTTAATTGTGCATTTAGAGAGGTGGTGTTGACACTTCCCTTTGTCCATGCAGGGTCGCGGGAAGTGAGAGGATGGGGCTGCAGAATGACATCCATGTGCGTTATTGTTTGGGGCTGGTTGTATCATCTGTCATGATGGGGCTTTCAAACACAATGGGAAAAAATTAACTTGATTTAATAAGGTGTTATTCTTACCATAAAATTCAAATAAAGCTCCCATCTGTAAAAGTCTTTTATGAAACAATAAGTCATTTCAGACCTAAACAATCAAGTACATTTACTCAAGTACTGTATTTAAGTACAATTCTGAGGTAATTTACTTTAGTATTTTATGTTATACTACTATTATACTACATTTCAGAAGTACATTTTATACTTTTCATTCTGATAAAAACTTATTTATATTCCAGCACTGCCTCACAGTTTAGAAAAACAGATGGAACTACCTCCTTGATCAACTGCAGCATTGAAATGCTGACACATTGCATGCATCAATAATAATAATTGGTCAGTTGACAGAATATTCATCAAACACTTCATAAAAGTGAATGAATGAATAACTGTTCGTGAGTATTTGGTGCTTTTTGAATTTTATACAACTGTTAATCGTTTTTCTTCTTGTCGACCAAAACAAGAAACAGCTCACCTTTGGTCAATTTCATGTATTTTGTGGAAATTGTTGCTTTTTGTAACATTTTTACATACTAAAAAAATTAACCAACTAATTGAAAAATACAGAAGACTCATCAGAAAAAAATATATTAATAAGTTGCATCCCTAAATATCATATTTCTAATAAATATATCATCATGAAAACTTTTACTTTTGATACTGTAAGTATAATTTGCTGATAATACTTTTTTGAATACAGGACTTTTACTTGTAATAAAGTAAATTAACTTTTACTGGTAAAACATCTGAGTTCTCCCTCCAGTTAATTACCACGTGAGCACGATCACTGTCAATATTATTAATTATGGGCCTGTAAAATGAAGAAAATACAACACACAGACAACCTTCCTGACAAAACAGACATGCTGTGTTTACACAGCAGGCAAAATATGCACAAGAAGACAAACCAGTGCGCACAGAAATACACACACTCGCACTTTCATTCGTCCACACACACACACACACACACACACACACACAAGCCAGTTTTGGTGTGAAATTTGGTGTAATAAACACAGATTCAGCCAGACAGAAAGTGCCTGCATGTGTGTGTGTGTGTGTGAGAGCAGTAATATCCTCCTACAGTGACTGACAGATGGCGTTCAGTGTTTGGCCGTAAATGTGCTCTCTGAGTGTTTGTCTGTGTGCCAGTCGCCTGTAGTTTGGAGACTCCCCGTGAGAGTCTAACTGTCCTGACACTGCTCAAAACCAACTGTCCTTGATTGTCGACCATGGATGAACCGCAGCGTGTGTGTGCGTGTATATGTATGTGTGGGTGTGTGTGTGTGTGGTGGCCTTCTGGAAAGAGCAGAGCAGGCCAGGGGAGCAGATGTTAATGGGAGAGATATATCTATCTAAATCTCTGGCCACCACATGCTTCAAATCTGCCCGGAGGAACGTGTCTCTCAGCAAGATGACACAGGGAAAAACTGAGCAGGAGAACTTTTTTTTTTCCCTCTTAAATATGGGAGACGGAGAGAAGATTGTGTGTGTGCGTGTGTGAGTGTGTGTGTGTGTGTGTGTGTGTGTGTGTGTGTGTGTGTGTGTGTGTGTGTGAGAGCCAGCTCGGGGTCTGGCACAGCGCTGGGTGACAGTCCCCTCTCAGCGGGGAGAGTCGGGCGACAAAGTGAAACATGGTCGTGAGGAGAGAGAGCCACGACTGAAGCCAAGAACAGACAACACAAATAGAGAGATCAGACCACCTCTTTGTACGGCCCGGTCCAAAATGAAATACAAAAAACGTGTTTGATTATGTTCCTTCGCTGACGAGAAAATGAAAAACAGGGGGACAAGAAAAGTTCTGAAATGAAGGGAGTTTGAATGTGGACCAAGTTGTCTTGGCTTTGATGGCGACGTGACGTCCTTCTGTGGTCGATACACTAAATGTTTTTAGAGGTTGACGGTCATTAAAGCAGACGAATCTCACTTTTGCCTTTGCCTGCCGTGAAATTGCTTTCATTGTCGACACTTTCAAGCAACTTGAGACTGAATTCAACCATCTGGGTTTGACATAAGGGGAAATATGTGATGAGCTGCGAGAGATGAGAAGGAGAAGAGTCCATTATTTTCTATATCAGGACATTTCAGAGCGTGTTATCAGGATGATATCACAGTCAAGGCAAAAAGGAACGCTGTGATCAAATCATCATCATTTTCTTTAAAGTTTGTTTAGTCAGTTCTAAAAGTGAGAGTTTAAGGATGAATCTGCTTATTTACAACTCAGGTGCTTCTTTTTGTTGTAGTTTTTATCATAATTTCTTTCTGTTTTAATAATATTGTACAAACCAGCAGTTAAGTCAGATTATATACTGTACACTAAACCACTTTACCTGGAGGTAAAACTAAAAGTGTCTCCTAAAGTTCTTTTCAGGGGACACAAGTTTCAAAAATGACAAACCACTGTGACCCAATTCACACCAGGCCTAAGCCTTATCTAAACATCACAAGAAGAGCGAATGTGTGCGTAAATGAACGTTCCTGACCATTTTTACTGACCATCATCTTATAAAGTCTTGAATAGGTAAAAGAGGCTATTTCTAATAGATATACATTTCATAAATCACAACGTCTTATGCATGACTTATTGGAAATTCGGTTTCATAAACAAGGTTCCAGACTAGCTTAGCCCAGGTCTAGCTAGTTGTCAGGTTAATAGCTTCACCTCAGGCTATGAAGTTCCTCCCCGACAGTCACTTTTACTAAACGGCTGCTCTGCGAACACAGTTCATGTCAAATGTATCAAATTCTAACAATTATCACAAGCTTAACATCTGAGCTAAAGTTAATAAACGACTCTGACCTACAAATGAAACCTCATGGTACTTTCTTCTCTCTTGAAATGTCACTTAGAAGATTCAGTATAGGTAACTTTTATAAAAAAAACAACTAGATGTTAGATTTGCTGTATCTGTCACTATATCCCGACAGTACTACATGAGACTATAATCTGTTCCTCCTATAGCGAAAACAACCAATCAGAGCCAGGAGGAGTCTAAAGGGCCTTTCACACAGGACACCGTTTGTGCTGCGCCCAAAGAACAATCTGCTCGCTTTGTGTATTAAACGCCTCGCTCGGTGCAGCAAAAAAGCCTTCATGGCGCCGGGCAAGCTATAAGAAATAATGTCTTTCAGAGTGCAGTGGCGCCGTTGCCGAGTTCTGTGTGAAAGGCCCTTGACGCAGTACCAAGCACTGCTCATGCAAACGCTGTGCGGCTCCTCCTCCCCTACACATGCTCTCACTCAGTCAAGCTCAATATCTTCATGGTAATGGCTGAGAAACAACCACCAGCAATGAAAGAACTGCCTATCGCTCCTTTGTCAACAACAGCGTACACTGCAAAGACAAGTAAACAGAAGAAGACCAACGACGAAAAGCCTCCTGAAAAGAAAGAGTTAAACCAAGCCCGAGATAAAACAAGCGTAAACATCCCAGTGGAGAGGGAGGGACCTGGAAGTGCAATCTTATAATTTCTCAAGCAAAGTCTAATCTCTTCTCAATCGTACCAACGGCAACTTTAAATAGCACAACTGATCTTCATGTCCGTATGATGAAAAAAAAGTTAAGAAGTGTTTGCTCATTTGTAAATAACATGCCCGAATTAAAAGAAAGTGCTTTATTAATTTAAAGAGTCGAGTGAGTCACAGATTTTTTCCTCAACACTGTCCTGCAAATATTTCAGAATAAAAGCTTTTTGTCAACAAATGAAGGGAAAGAAGCCGGAGGGATTTTATTTTGAAATGGAATGAGCAAGTGTTCAAAATAAATGTAATGTTCTGTGATATGTTCTGCAGATATAGACTTCAAAACTGTAGTAATGTTGCTGGTATGATGTCAATATACTGTCAAAAGATCATTTTCATTGTCTATTTTTGCAGTGAACGTCGCTCATGCTGCTCTAAACCGTTAACACGGGCGCCGAAATAAAAAGCAAGAGGTTCCGCAACGCACACACACACACACACACACAAGTGCTCAAGCAGGCAGTGTGGCCGGGAGCTAGCTGGTAAAGCAGTGGAGGCAATTAAATAAATCAGGAAATACACAATTTTTGGACTTCAAATGGTCTCTCACTTGTGGCAAAAGAAGAACACTGTATTCAAAAGGAATGACTGGCTGACGTGACCCTTCTTTTTAGCTTTTACTTTCTTTTGTAACTGAACTGAAAAGAAGAGGGATTCAAACAGGCCTTTGGGAATCGCACTTACATCTCTGTTGGCAGCGGTGTAAAAACAGACATTACACCCCTCCAACTGGAGGTACGTGGCTTGGCATCGGCCCACGTCTACACCCTACAGCCAGTCTAACCTTCCTGTCTGTCGTGCATTCGTTGGCAGCAGAAGTAACGTATAGATCACTCTCTCTGTCCAGATGTCACACTTCCACCTGCCAGCTGACCTGATAAAAGTAAAACTGCAAAGGTCTTCAACAAAGAAACTCAATCCCCTTTAAGGTTTCTCTGAGGATATCAAACCTTTTCATTACACTTCATCAGGTCTGTCTCTGAGCATGTGATCTGGCAGTGCTGTTAACCCAGGCGTTAGCCCGCTACCTAACCCTCTCTCTGAGCTGGCGGTGATGTTAAAGCAGACATTAGCCTCCTCCCTCTGGCCTGGATTCAGCTGGCACGTTTGGACCTCATTGATGGCGCTGCCAGGCGGAATCCATCGCAGTTGGTGATTTTGATCAATATCAACGTTAACAACACCCAGACAGCTTGTCGGAGAACAAACAAACATGTAAATAATGCGTCAACACGTTCTGACGTTCTGGACGCGGGTGGTTCTCGGTGAAGAGGGCAAAGAGAGACACACATTATTTCACCTCAGAGATCTGTGAGGTGTGTGTGTGTGTGTGTGTGTGTGTGTGTGTGTGTGTGTGTAATGGACACCGGCATATTCTTCTGATATGAATAGTGTCTCTTCACTTCATGTAATAGCCTTTCTAAGGGAAACTCGCCCTT